>NC_136856.1:34441443-34773943 GCF_951799975.1 Gobius niger
GGCTAGTGGGCCTGATAAATAAGCATGCTCAGTAACTCTGTTGAGTTTCAGAAATAGTCATTGTGGTATTGAAGATCACATGTCGGGACCCGGAAGTAGAGCTGTGACGTCACCACTTAACAGACCCATCGATACAGACGGCGTCCCTGTAATCGCCCATATATGGTCACGTTTGAAGCAGTTGAGGGGGGAAACAAAGAGGAAAAAAATCTAAACTTTCTATAATTACTCCAAAACTACTTTACCAAATGCTGACAATCAATAAAGTTTGCTACTAAATAAAGATACAAAGACATGGAGAGGAGCATAGTGGTTCAACAGCCCATAAATACATAAATAATGGAGAATGCTAACATGATGCTTTATGTTGACATGCCAACACTAGCTATGACTGACATTTTTTCACTTCTACTGAATAATCTGCTGTGAAAAAACATCCACATGGGCCTATTTAGACTTTATTTGTGTGAGATAAATTTGTTTATATTCCGCCAGAAAACGGCTAAAAATAATGAATAATTGTGTTTCCCAAAGCAACTTAAAATATGAAACTAATATATGATATAGACTCATTGCATGCAAAGTGACACATATCAAGCCTTTATTTGATTTTGATGATTTTGGCTTAAGCTTGTAAAAAACCCAAATTCAAAATCTCAGAAAATGTGAATATTGTGAAAAGGGACTATATTGTAGCTCAAAGTGTCACCCTTTCATCAGCTAATGAATCCAAAACACCTGCAAAGGGTCCCTGAGCCTGTAAATGGTCTCTCAGTGGTTCAGTAGGATTCACCATCATGGGTTCAGACTGCTGGCCTGACAGTTGTGCAGAAAACCATCATTGACAAAAGCCTCAAAAGGTAAAAGTAAAAGAAGTTGGATGTTCTCAAAGTGCTGGATCAAAGCACATTAATAGAAAGTAAAGTGTGAAGAAAAGTGTAGATGAAAAAGTAGTACAAGCCGCAGGGATGAGCTCAGTCTGGAGAGGACTGTCGGGAAAAGGCCATTCAAAAGTGTGGGGGACCTTCACAAGGAGTGACTGAGGCTGGAGTCAGTGCATCAAGAGCCTCCACACACAATGATGAAAATATCTCTTGTACACGGTGTGGCTGCAACTAATAAACTTTTCCTCATTGAATTGCCAATTCACTGAAATAAAACTCTGGTCACTTACAGCATATGTTATCCATCTAACTAAGTCAAAATTACAAGAGGATTAAAACCTGTAATATGCACTTTAAACTCTTGACTTAATGGAATAGGCCACTGTTTTTACATACTGAGATATGTTCTTGCCTTCGCTTAGACGAGTTCATTTGTACCTGTCTGGTCTTCACGCGTGCCCTCAGTCACGTAAACACAGCACAGACGGCGTTAGCATTTAGCCTCTCCCTCTCTCCTCTATAGCTCCAAAACAGGTCAAGTTAGAAGCTACCGAGCTCTTCCACGTTTCCCCTATTTAAATATGGTTACGTGAAGTGTTACACGATCCAAGTCTAGTTACACAAAAGGAAACAAATGTAAAAAGCGGATAATAAGGGGAACTATATTGTAAGCGTAATAATACCAGGAGTAGTTCGACGTCCGCACAGTAAAGTGAAGATATTACTGTACGGATGTGAGTGGAAGCACATCACAGCAGGAGAATGGCCGTGTTGAATTTGATGTTCAGTAACAATATCAAGTCACAGCGCCCCCTAGTGTGAATATATAAAAAGCAATGTGACAAGTGACCCCCATAATCACTTATTGTCATGTCAGGGGCAAACGTTTCAAATCTGGGTAAGTGATATATGTTTGGGTACTAAAATTTGCTCTTCTCATCTCGTGGGTCCCCCCCCCTTTGGGAACCACTGTGACAGAGTGCAGAAACATAGGATCTGCCACTTCAGCTCCATAAAGAAATGAACTGGACTAACCAGTTTCCACACGCTGCACGCAGATTTAAAGTGCATCTGACACATAGACACCATTTTTGCCAAAACATAGTTGACACAATTATAGTCAAGATTTTGCTAAAAATATTCCCAGTTTTCTTTAGTTTGACCATTTTTATAGTTTCACTTCCTTATTGGACACTGACAGGAAGTGACATAGATAGAGGCAAACAAGTTTAAACTGTTGTTGTGCATGTTATGTCAATGGGAGATGAGTCAAACTGCTATGGAACCTCTATCTATAGATACAGACGTGTTCTTTGGAATCACCCATATATGGTCATGTTTGAAGCGGTCAGAGGGAAAACAAAGAGGAAGGGAAAAAAAATTACTTACCTCCTATTTCTCCATCATCACTTAGGAAAATATCTTCAGAATTCAGCATTTGTCAAACGAAGATACAGAGTTCAACAGATCATAAATACTTAACTCTAGAAAACAGACAATGCTAACCAGGAAGCTCGTGAAGCTAGCGTTAGCTTCATGTTACGCTAACGAGTGCCGTTTTCCCGCTTCTCCTGAACAATAACGCTGCAACTAACAAATATTTTGGTAATGGATTAATCTACCAATTATTTTTACGATTATTCGCTTGGCTGTGAATGTTATTATTTAATCACATAAAGCTAAAGTAGCGCCGCTTGACGACATGGTGATGGATTAAACTTAAAGTGAGTGTTGTTGGAGGCACTAAGTGCCAATTCTGCTTTCTGATTGGATGAGACAAACTTAACTCAACATATCCTAACTTGAAAAACAACATAGGTTTCCATCCAAAAAAAAAAAAAATGTTATTTTTGCTCTATTTTAGTCTGTGTTTACTAGGAAACGATTAATCAATTACTAAAATAGTTGTCAACTATTTCAATCATAATCTCCAATGTCAATAAATGTGTGAAAAATTGTGAATAATTTGAGGGAAAATGGGGGGAAATTGTGGCCGAAATAAGGAAAAATTGTGTAAAAAATAGAAAATAAAAATGGAGGAGGACCGGGGGGATTAGGAAAACAAGATAAAATTGGGGGGAAAGAAAGATAAAATGGGGACTAACATTGGGGGAAATTAGGGGAGGGAGGAACTGGGTAAAAATTATTAATTTGAGCTGAAACAACCAAGTCACTTCCTTTAATGCTGCTGGACCGACAGTGTCAAAACATATGATTTTTTCCTGGTCACTTGTTTCAATACTTTCCATTTTTTGATACCATTAGTACCAAAAATTGGTTTTCAGATAGCATACTGGTATCCTTTAATGGTACCCAGAGCTACTGAATTAGATTAGATTGGTTTATTTGAAAGGGGACAGTGCAGTTTCATATAACACATGAACAAACGTAGTTGAGAAAAGCCAGAATTAACCAGAAGGCTGTTTTTCATCTGCAGTGCCCTGGCCAAGATGTAAAGAAGCATTAAAATACAAACATGAAAGTAGATTTACAAGTCTTTGATAAATCAATAACAACAATATAAATGACACTGTAAAATAGCTTAAGGCACACAGTACCTACAAAAACACATGTGAAGGAGCATTCTGCAGGAACATGTGACTGTGAGAGCCTCTACTGCTGTGAAGAACATGTGCTCCAGAGAGTTACAGCGACGAGGAGGCTCTATGGAGCTCCGACTGTGAGCACTGGCCCCGGGGCCACAGCGCGGCATGAGGCCCACACGTGTGCTACTGACAGTGACTCAAAGTCTCAGATCTTTCCTCATTCTGGGTTTGGCTGAATCGATAGTTACTATATTGACTTATCGTTCAATAAATGACATATAAACAATAGATTTTTGTGCGTGGTATTTATCGTCTGTACATTTCTTTGCATTTTTTGTCACATTTTTCTCATGTAATACTATAATTTTTAGCCTCAGTTAGTTGTATTTCATTTATCGTGGAATATTGGAAGATCCCGTACTTTTCGAACAGAGGCTTACCGTTATTTTGAAGCTTCAGAGTTAGTTTCTATGGCATTTAAAGGTCGTCAATAATATTGTTTATCAGAATATTTTCATTGCTCACTATATCGAACTTCATATCCGGTTACCCTAACAGGCCTAGGTCTGGGGATAAAATATTCCAACCCGGTGTCAGAGCCACAGGAAAATGTCCAGCCTCACTTACAAACACACCAGTTCACTATCAGAAGACTATCCGGAGCTATTTGATTTTTGAATGGAAAAGAATAAGAGCCAGTGCCAAGGGTCATTGGAGAAACAGCTCCACCTGCAGGTGGCCGTCCCCTTTGTGACGTCTTTAATCAGTAAATATTTTATTATTAAACGTACTCGGCGTTAGGCCAAATGAATGATTTTCTGGCAGTAGATTCGCTGATGATTGAACCATGGTCTGCAAAACTACATCGTCGGCTGCAGACATTTTATTTAGAACAATATAAAAGGGCCAGAGTAAGAAGCTGTAATGACATTATAAAGCAGCCAAGTGAAAAAGTTACACAAGCAACAGTTACTGACAAGTCATGATCACAGTGGGGTTCAGCTGCTCAGTTTACAAACGCTAACCGTCTTTTCTATGAATGATCTGAAAAAACAAATCACTTCCTTTGTCTTTTTTCTCATAATTGACAAATAAATAAAAACTTAAAAAACGTTTTTTTCCCGATGTAAACTAAATTAGAAGTTCTCAGATGATCTCTGCCCATGGACAAGCTCTCGCGGTTGCTACCAGCTTGTGTGTTTTGTTGCTGTGACTGACTCTGACTCTGCTCTTTGTGTTGCAGAAATGGTTCCAACTGAGGAACGCCAAGTGGAGACAGGCCGAGGGTCTGCCCCCAAACCTGGGCTCAGTATTGGACTGACCCAAATCCACGTCCGGGACTCTCTCAGACCTACTCCAGACCTTCTCCCGGACCACCTCCTGGACATTTTATAGGACGACTTCCAAGGACCTTTCCTATAGGACTAACGGACTCCTGCCCAGCTCCAGGACCTGTTTCTAGGACTTCCTCCAGTGTATCATCTCGCTTTCACAAAGACTCTCTGTGTTTTGTGTGTGAATATGAAGACGTTGATGTATTTTATCCTGTTAATCCATGGTTTACATAATAAACCTTACACGGCTCACTGTCTGCGCCAGGAACTCGAACCCCTGACCTTTGGATCTGTTGATGAACACTGTAATCAAAATGGCTCACATTGTCTACATTTTTGGCGACAAAACCTGAAACATGGATAGAGCCAGTTTATTATTGTTTGGCACAAACTTTTGCTCAAAGGGGATTTGGGATATTGTGTTTAGCTTTGAAATAAGGCAGTTATAAGAGTAAAAAAAAATCTATTTTATTTAATTAAGTTTTAATTAACCTTTGCAAAACGCCGGCCAAAACGGTCATTGTCCAATTATACCTCATAGCAACCGTTGCTACTGGACATTCTCTGGATCTCCTGCCATAGAAAGAAGTAGAGTGCGCCAAAAAGCTAAAAACTCCCTCTGCTAAATTTTGCAAATACTCGTCTACCATTCATATTGTTATTTGCCAAGATTTTTATGAGCTGTCATTGCTCGACATTGTCAAAAAAATATATGTTTCTGCCGCTGGAATATTTGGCTCGTTTACTTTTAGTGCTAGCAGCCGCTGCCCACACGTCTCATGTTAAGTCTGCGACATAAGCCAGTCTGGCTCCACTTGTGTGAAAGACACAAAAGCTGTCTTTACACAGGCAGGCGCGACTCAGCCCAAAGCCTGGTCACCCCAGGTCTGACAGGTATGCGTTTAGGCCCGACCTCTGACTGTGGCCAAAGCGTGCTAAACCATGACTAGTTTAGTGAGTTAGTGATGTTCTTTAGCCGCTGTTAGCGAAACTTTAGCTGGCGTTAGCATAACACTTGCAAGTTGCTTAAACCTTCATAGTTCATTTTCTGCTTTATTAGCCTTAGTTAACTCTGAATGATTCCATGATCCCCACCAGAAGGCAGCATATGCCCACATTTGTTCTCATCGCGGCTTACAAAACTTTAATGACAATCTGTACAGGGTGCTCCTCTGCGGGGGCGCCTTCCACAACGAGTCGATACGTGCACGTAGAGTGGCGCTATGTGAAATAGCGGCTAAAGTGGTCACAGGTCGCAAGAATGAGGAAGTTGTAACTTCCTGATTTAAGTTAGAAATGCACTCTGCTCCTGTAGGTTGAGCTAGCTAGCTGACTTAGCATCAACACTCATGTTTTATCAATACTAGATTAACAAAAAGAAGAGAACTTACCCGGCAGTTGGCTACCAGAGCAAGGTAGATCCAGGGATATTTTCCGATTTGATGTTTATTGCAACTCGTGTGCTATTTTAGGATATGATTGTGCACCTTTAGGACATAGGTTTACTATCCTTTTTATGCTTTAGAGTAGAAAGTATCCAGTAGCCAATCTTTAGAGTCAATAATATCGACAATGATTTAACGCCTTAACAATGATTAACGCCTTATTGTGAAGATTAGGTCATACATTTACTTCCAGGTGAAATTTCATGTTTAGAGAGTGCCCTGGCCCCAAGGCTATGTCCTCCCCTCTATACTATTATTATTTTTTTTAAACATGATTTTAATTTAAAAAAAACACAATTATGGAAACAATAAGTAAGTTTTAAGGCCACAACACTATAAATTGCACTCCTAAGATGTGCTGTACTTATAATAAATGTATATATCAGATTTCAGATTAATGTATGCCATAACGTATATTTCGTGCGTTAATAATTATTTGAACTCCGAAGGAGGCGGGTCCACTTTCAGCCATTTTTGCATCATGGCCTTTTAGCGAGCAGCTTCTCCACCGATCGTAATCCGGAAACTGTACTCTTAAATGCAATCCTTGACCGTTGTTGAGCTAAGTGATCGAGAGATGATTTGTGATATGTAGCCTGTTAGTGCAGCCAAACAACCCCCTCCCTCTCTGGCCCCTATGCTGTTTCCGGACGTGGCTTCCTGTGTTCACACCCTGCACAAAACAAACTCCCCACACATAAGGCTCTATTCAATGCAAGCAGCTATAGACTCAGTGTGCGAATGAAAACATGCAAACTCAACGTGAAACAAGTGACTGTGTGAGAGGAGACACTGAAGGCAAAACAATCCGAGGAATTATATTATACACAGAAACAACTAATTGTATTCAGATACGGTTACACTTTCATTTGAGTGTATTTAGAATACAGCTACCCTTCTAAAAAAAAATCAATGAAAACATCGCAGTATACTATAACTTTCAAGGTTTATTTAGTCACTTGGATTAGAGATGTTGAAGTCTTTTACTTTTACATGTTTCTGCCGCCACCTACAGGCCGTCCTCGGAAGTATCATCAGCGTGTGGTGAAGCATCTCTATCAGCTGTTCTTTCTTCCAAGGCTGGGCCAGTCTGGAGGTCCTGTCGGGTCCATCACACAGTAAATCCTACATAACTGAAAAAGAAAAAGAAACAACGGGACGACTCACATGAACAAAAAAAAGCAAAAGAACTAATACACCTTGAACTTTTACACATTTAATTTGGTTATTTTGACAACCATAAACATGAAGATTTTATTTTGATTTTTTTTATTGAACGTTTACACACAAGTAACAGACAACTGTGAAGTGAAAGCAAAATGACACATGATTCTGTTATTTTTCAAAAAATAGAAAACCGAAAAGTGTGGCGTGCATAAGTATTCATACAGCGTGAATGAATACTTTGTGGAACCCTCTTTTACTGCAATAACAGCAGAAAGTCCTTTGTGGTTTGACTCTACAAGATTTGCACATGTAGAGAATGACATTTTAGCCCATTCATCTTTACATAACAACTCAAGCTCTGTCAGATTAGAAGGAGAGCGTTTGTGAACAGCAGTTTTCAGACCTTTCCACAGATTTTCAATAGGATTTATGTCAGGACTTTGACTGGACCATTCTAACACATTAATATGTTTGTCTTTAAACCATTCCATTGTAGATTTAGCTTTGTGCTCCGGGTCATTGTCCTGCTGAAGGTGAATCTCCGCCCCAGCCTCAGTTCTCTTGTGACTCCAGCAGGTTTTCCTCCAAAATGTCCCTGTATTTGGCTCCATCCATCTTCACAACTATTCTTGCAATCTCCCCAGTCCCTGCTGAGGAAAAGCAGCCCCACAGCATGATGCCCCCCCGTATATTTGACACTGGGGATGGTGCACTCAGGACGATGAGCAGTGTTAGGTTTGCTCCATAAATAACGTTTTGCATTTGGGCCAAAAAGTTCAATTTTTGTCTCATCTGACCAGTGCTCTCCTTGTTCGGTCTGTTAGTTTAGGTGGACGGTCGTGTCTTGGTAAGTTCTCAGTGGTGCTTTACTCTTTCCATTTCCAAATGATGGATTGAACAGTTGCTCCAGGAGATGTTTAAATCTTGTGAAATCTTTAACTTGACGCTGCTTTAAACCTTAAACAGCTTTATCCCTGACCTCTCTGGTGAGCTCCTTGACCTTCATGATGTTGTTTAGTGACCAATACACTCCGACCACAGCTCTGAGGGCCTCACAGAACAGCTGTAATTATAGTAGTTTACACACAGGTGGCCTCTATTTAATGGTTAGGCCAAGGAGTGAACATTCTGCCGTCATTAGGAATGTTATAAAGGCAATCTAATGCTGTATGAATACTTATGCCCCACCTTTCACTTTTTTATTTTTTAAAAATAACAGAATCATGTATCATTTAGCTTTCACTTCACAGTTGTCTGTTTCTTTTGTGTGAACTTTCAGTAAAAAATTGAAAATAAAATCTTTATGTTTATGTATAGATTTGTGCAAATGTTCCAAGATGTATTAGTACTTTTGACAGGCACTGTATGTATTGTAAGTATTCAGAATACAATACTCTGATTAGACAAAGTAACATACATTTTCAGACAAGTATTCAGTATTCTGTTATAATAAATATATATATATATAATAAATAAATATTATAACAGAATAGTAGTAAATAGTAAATACAAATGTAAAGTATTCTCCCCAACACTGTGCACAATAAAGGATGAAAACGTGGAGCTTGTTTAAAAGACTGCTGCCAAGTTGTTTTAATGAGTATATTGAGTTTGTATTTGTGTCGTGGCTTGCCAGTCTGTGGGGATGGTGCATGTGTCGCCTTGGTCCACCAGTTGAGAACCACTGATTTACAGAATAGGTTTAATTGGAAAGTGAGCAGCGGTTTACTGGGTTGGGTGTTGTTCTGTGGACCTTCAGCGTGCTCTGCGGCAGTTTGCAGCCGAGTGTGAAGCGACTGGGATGAAGATCAGCACCAACCAGAGGCCATGCTTCTCTGTAGGGGAAACAGTGGCGCCCTCTGCAGGCCGGTGGAGATCCTTCCCTCAAGTAGAGGAGTTTAAAGGCCCTATACCAGGCTATGTTTGGTTACAAACAACGAAAGAGTTAATGACATTGTCAGTTGTGAGTTAATGACATTGTCAGTTGTGGTTTAAACACAGTTTTAACATCCTTATTCTTAACAGGAACAACTTCATGAGCAGGTTTCACAGCTGACAGTGGGACTTTTCAGGGTGCTACAAAATGCCAGAAGTTTGTGAAATTGATATGAATGCTTTATTATAAGATGTACCGTATTTTCCTTCAATTATTATTATTTTTACAATATACTGGAAGAGGACCACGCTAATTTTGTTCCTGAAATAAAGATAAACAAGTATCTCGGGGTCTTGTTCTCAGTGACAGACGGACCGGTGCAGCGTCTGCAGTGATGCAGCTGCTGTATCAGACTGTTGCTCATGAGACCTGGTAATGGAAAGATCACGGGCATGAGTTTCCTCTGCAGGGTGGCTGGGGGAGGAGCTCAGTCACTCGGGAGGAGCTCGCAGTAGAGCTGCTGCTCGACTGGTGTCCGAGAGGGAAGTTTGAGCATCTCTGTTCAGACTGCTGCCTCCGCGACCCCGCCCCCGATAAAGAAACACAAAGACCATTTTGCCAAATGGTTCACAAATTTGAATAGTCTTAATCCATTCAGCTTATATTTGTTTATTCATACATTCCTTTTTGTTTCCTGACTGGATTTAATGTGGGAAAAGCATGACACTATCATGTCATGTGGACAACATCTGCACAGTACACTCCACAGCCCCCCCTGGCTCTATCCAGTACTCAGATTTTGTCCCATGGAATGGAGTATTTTTGACCATTTTTAGGCGACGTACGAAATGCCTTATTATTTCCACAAAAACACATTAAATAAAACCTGCCAAACCTTTTCTTCTAGTGTCAGCCCCTCTACAGTAAAGGTTTCACCTGCAGTGCTTAAGTCAACACTGTGCCTACACTACCCTCCTCTGTAATGTAGTTATAAAAAGGATTTGTTAAGTGATAACAAGGCAAACATCCTGTGTTTCTAAATGAACATAAAGAGCGCCCTCTGGTGAGTGGATTTGTTAATACAATCCTTTATTTAATAAACTTATGCCGGGGTTATCACATGGGGAAACCCATGGCCATGTAATAATGGAACATTACAAATGTAACGCATCAAGAGTCTTAAGCTTTGGGGTTTGAAGAGGATTCTGTAGATTCTGTATAAAGCGTGACTTTAAGCAGGTAGAGTTTTAAAAGGAGCTCTTTTTTTTTAGCAGAAAATGTACATTCATGAACAAGAAATTCCTTTGGTTTAGAGATACAGACATTGTACAAACTCAAAGCACATCTGAGTTTGTGAGAGACGTCACTGAGGATGTTAGTTTGTACAAAGAGAATAAAGTCTTCCAGAATATGTGGACGACATGTTCATTGTCCTGACTAAAAGAGCAATGTCCTGGTGTAGAGATTGCTTTGCTGGTAGTATCTGTGGAGAAGTTTGAAACACACATCCCAAAATGTGAGATATCTAGAAGGTAAAGTCCATTTGATGTCAGGTACGAACTGCCCAATAAGACACACAGTGTTAGATGAAGAGATAAAACTGCCATTTGTTTTGGTTTCTCATGGATTGTTCAAAGTCTATCGACGAGCGACTGACTCATGGCAAACTAAGTGTAGCGGCCAGGATTTGCCCTTTGCAAAGGTCCGCTCTGACTGCAGTGTTCGGGCGTCTCAGACGCGTGTCTTCCTCCACAAGTAACAGGAGATATACTGTGTTCCAAAGGCTTTGTTGGTACCTCGTTGCCATCAACAATACACAGGTTCCAATAGACACGATCAAAAGATGTATGCCTCTACAAAAGATGTATGCCTCTATACTGCAACTCCTGAGTGCCCCTTCCTCCCCCCTTATATAGGGCAGGTAAATACATGAGCGCACACAGCGCCACACAGTGGCAGGAGGAACAAACATGGCTGAAATGGCTCCAACACTAGGGTTTCAGTGGCAAATACACCACATTTACATCCTTTCAAAAAAATACTGTTTAACGGCAATTAAAGGCATTAAGTAACCTTTACTGTGAAAAAAAGGTTGATATTTGACCGTGTAGTGACCCATAGCTGTTTGAGTGGTCACCACTCAAATATCAACCTTTTTTTCACATTAAAAGTTGCATAATGCACCTTTAAAATAGAATGAATGAAAGACATTGCGAACCAAAAAGAGACATTGATGATATCCTTGTTCCTACAAATGAGGCCTGACACACACATATAATGCTTCACATACCAATTTCGATAGTTTTTAGGGATTTATAGATTGTAAAAGCAGCATTTGGTGTTTACATCTGTAAATGTGGATACAGCCTAAGGATTAGGATAAATGTGGTGAAAAAAATGGAGGCTAGTTGTCTGATTTGGCTTCTATTGCAGTTCTGGAATCAGCCAAACTGTGTGCCTGGGACCTTTTTTTAATTATTATTTATTTATTATTAATTATTAGTGGCTGTACAAACAATCAAACAAAACATGCATTTGGGAGCAAAAACAAAACAAACAAAACAATTTACATCCAGAATAAAAACAGTGAGGGGTTAAAAAATACAAATACAGTTAATACGTTCCTGTCTGGTCTTTGTGCCGTGGAAGAGCTTGGTCGCTGCTAACTTCACCGCTGTTTGGAGCCATAGGAATACATTGGAAGAAAAAACATCTTTTGCGTGACTGAGCGCACGCACAAAGACCAGACAGGTACGTATCAACTTGTCTAAGCTCAGGTAAGAACATATCTCAGTTTGGAAGAACAGTGGCCTGTTCCCTCAATGCCATGACCGCAGGAAGAGCCGGCGCCCATGTCATTACTGATTTCTTAAGATTTGAAACCATTTCATCAAACCGAGGAAAGAGAAGTGAACAGAACAGGCAACTTTTGAGCAAAAGATTTGGTCAATTTGCACCGAAACTGCAAATCAAAATGTTCCAGGCCTTAACCATGGTATTTCAAATGAGTCCATACGCTAAAGATTGTCACGCTCACAAATTTTAGATTCAGTGCCCGTATGAGTCGGATTCAATGCTTTTCACTGAGAGACGACCTCCCATGACCATAAGATAAGACAAGATGAGTTAAGATGAGTTAAGATGAGTTAAGATAAGATAAGATAAGATAAGATAAGATAAGATAAGATAAGATAAGATAAGATAAGATAACATAAGATAAGATGGCCTTTATTGATTTCACAATGGAGAAATGTACTTGTTGCATTGAGCTCTGAGAAACGCTGTTGCACATGTTACTCTACAGTCTTGTTGTTCAGTCTGACAGCAGTGGGGATGAAAGTCCTGCTCCTTCTTGCACTGACGGTGTCTCAATCTGCCACTGAAAGAGCTGCTCAGCTCCTCTACAGAGTCCAGAGCTGGCATCTCCTTCGTCTTATTGGTGTTCAAGCACAGGTGGTTGCGCTCACACCAGTCCACAAAGTCCATGATAACCGACCGGTGCTCCAGGTCGTTCCCCTCAGACACATAGTCGTGCAGATGAAGCTGTCCATCCCTCACCCATCACACGATATCATCATTTTTGACAGATCATCGTCGCTTTTACCGCTGTTGTTTATGTTTAGAGTTCTTAACAGTATTTTATTTTATTTGTATTTATTTATTTGAAAAGGAGGGACAATACATATTAATGAACATTTTTACAAATGTAAATATGCCAGATTAGCCTTGGGGTAATTTCCATCTGCAGACGCCCTGGCAGGTTGATGTTACACACGAGTTAGTAAAAACATACAGAGACACTATATACAGACTATGTACAGACTATGTACAGACTATATACAGACTATATGCAGACTATGTACAGACTATATACAGACTATATACAGACTATGTACTGAGAGACAGGAATGAGAACAGTGATCACATCATGTTAAAACAAATAACAATAACAAGAGTGGACAACAGAGGAGAATATAGAAAACCGTAAATGCATCGACTGTATTGCACAAACCTCAATAATGCACATGCCCTGACAGACCTGATATTGCACTGACCCATATTGCACCGCTCTGTATTGCACTGACCCGCATTACACTGACCCCTATTGCCCAACCCATGTTATCGGACTCTTATTGCACAACCCGTATTACACTGATAATTGTATCTCTTTTTTTATAATGCACTCATGATACAGCACTAAAATATATTGTTCTATATCAATTCTAAACACAACAAATGGCGGTTTGGAGTTGTAGTACTTGGCCCTATGAATGTGAAATGTTGCTATAAGAATAATGACATTAATCATCAACACTCGGGACACTTTAGAGTAAAGCACGAATGGTGGACATGAGACACGCACATTCACCTCCTTCCAGAAAGCCTTGGTGACAGAACAGGCCCAGTCATCCTGGGACGTGGGGGAGCGCGTGGCGGTGACGGAGCTGCGCAGTTACGCAAGAGGCACGCAGCTCCCCGCCCCCCCCGCACGCCGTTGGATCGGAGTGGACCGTGAGCGCAGCGCGCAGTCTCTCGCTGTTGCGGCATCTACCCGAGCGCGGCCCCGGACCTGACCCGGACTACGAGAGATGTTTTCCTGCAGAGCGGCGTGGCAGAGGTGCGGGCCCGTGGCGAGGCGGGCCGCCTACAGCCTGCCCAGAAACGGTGAGTGTGCGACCGGAGAGCGCGAGTGTCCCGTCGCCACGCGAAAGTACACGGTGTTCTCCAACTCACGGCGCGGGCAGCGGGACGCGTCCACCGGCGTGTTTTGGGGGTTTGTAAACGAAGCTCGTCGAGTGAGAGTGTGAGGGGGGATTAGGAGAGAGTTATTACGGCACAGGCTCCACGTGCGCCCCCGTGCTCTCGTAACCCTAGACCGTGTCCGTGTGGTCCCCGGTCACTGTCCCCCCTGTGGAGACCCCCCCTCTGGACTCTCTCCTGTCCCTGTCCGCTGACTGCTTGACCTTCACCAGTGTCGTATGTGCTCACAGACATGCAAACATGGTGGACCCGCGCGTCACGTGGTGTGTGCGTGTGCGTGTGCATGCACTAATGTACAGGGCACGTAGGCGCGGGCCTATAGTGCCTCCAGGACATACCTGTGCTGTGCGTTTTTACAACACAACTGTCCCAAAGTCCGGCCAAACTCGATTATAGCGCGGTTTACGTGCTCATGTGCCACAGCCTGAAGCTTTAAACCGGTTCCTCTCGGTGTAGCCCCCCCTCTCCTGTGTCTCCCCTGTCCCAGTGTGTCCCCTGTGTCCCTCTGTGCTGTGACCTTGGGCCCACTACTCGGAACAGGTCTGAGACGACTCCAAAAGTGTCCACCGCTCAAATACCAGCCCTGTGCACATAAGAAGGATTTTGTTCCCTATTCTGTGCAGGTCAGGCCCCGCTTTAGGCTCATAGTTGCCCCTTGTCTGTGGAAGAAGTGTGGATGGATGGTTGCGAATTAGAGGATTGTCATTACATGGTCGTACTACAACTCTGAAAACTAACTTTAACATTGAATACAATGTCAAATTTGACCTTACTTTATAATTCATTTTCAGGGGACTCGGATAAGCCATGTTTATGTAATACTGTGTTTCTCACACCATCATGGCAGAATAAACCACCATAAACTGCATTCATCTTCAACTGTGGTTAATCCTGTTCACCCTGACAGAGGTGGAAGACTCTGACTTCGGCACTTGAGACTTACTTGACTTAGACTTGCCTTTCGTGACTTGACTTAACTGGAGACTTGAGGCCAATGACTTGCTGCATTATTTGAGTGTAGCTGATGAAAGAACAGGATTCAGTGCGTAAAACCAGCACATCTATGTTAACATATAGTCAGTGTTGGGCAAGTTACTTTCAAATTGTAATATATTCTATATTGGTAGTTACAGATTTAAAATGTCGCAACCAATACCGGCAGGAGAAAATGTGCGTGTCTTTGAATGGATACAAAAGATTTCAACAGTGAGCGAAGAGGTGAAGATTCTTAGACTTCAGTGAAGTTTATTGAGGACAGGGAAACGTTTGAAACCATTTGGACTGTGCGGCGCAGGCAAAAGTACGACATGAACGTGGTAAGAGCTGGATTCATCCACAAAGATCTTGAAGCTAGTTCAGTGTTTTTAACTTGACATATGGTAAAAGCAGTGAGTGTGTAAGAGTCTGTCACACACTGGCCGCGTTTTTTTAAATAAACCTGCAGTGGACGATTGAATGCATGACGCGAGACCCTCTTCTCTCTCAGCTGAGCACAAACACACGTGCAGGTGTCACACACAAGTATGTACCACATTTAGTGGCTGTTTTCCGCAGCCACACAGAGCCCAGTTACTGCAGGACTGAAGGCTGCGAAGAATCTACTTTGAGCAGGGGCGAATCCCAGCATACAGGGGCCGGGGCATTGTAGAGGAACCCCGACACAGAAACTGTCGGAATAAGCAATGATAATATTATTCTATGTTTTTCATTCAGGCTGCATGAAAAATCAGCTCATGTTTAAAAGACTCTGATTTAAACATATTTTGAATATAAGTTATATTTATCACGACATTTAAAGCAGTTTTTTACTCATTAATTGTCCGTGAGAGTAAATACTACGCTGACAGGAAAGACAAAGGGACAGAGGGATATTGTATGTCCAATTATACAATGGAAATAATTTTTTTTCACTCAAACTTGGCTGTAAATACTGTTTAAGTGGCGCTAGCCCACAGTTAGCTTTGCCCGTTAGCCTGTTAGCTTCTTCTTCGTGATTCCATTAGTGTGTATTGGTCGCTCCGGTCCAGTGGCAGCGAAGTTGCAGATGAGGTTTTCTGCCGGAGGCACCAAGGGGAGATGAAAGACCCTCCAATCATCCCATTAATACTTGTATAACCCTCAGAGGGACTACGGGAAGGATTTATTAAGGTAAACAAGTTACTTAGTACTGCTTTAATAGCATACTTAAATATAAAATAAAATGCATTTAATTTGTCCATTTTTGCCGCCTCTTATATCGGTGTAAAGAAACGTTCATACAGGATAATGTTAGCATCTTTTTAGCTAACTGTTGTAGCTTTAGCCGTTTTGTTCATTCAGCTGAAACGCTCTGAGGTCGTGCATCATCATTTTCAAGTGGGACAAATCCTGGACACCAGTTGCCTGGAACGCAGCGTAAATCACAGAAACATAAAAAAGACCAAATGAAGTTCCTACATGTTCAAAAAGGAGCAGAGGGAAGTCCCTCAACTACCCACATACTGCTGGGTGCCATTTCATATTTGTTTACCACATTTATGTTGCTATGTTACCAGTGCCCGAGTCACGATAACAAATGTAAAAGTTCAATATGTTGAGGCAGATGCGATATAATATAATATCACAGAAAATATCACAGAAAATAACTCAGTTCAAAAAGTACTTCATCTTAAAAAAAACCACAATGAACATGAGACACAATGAGACACAACTTACTTTGGTTAAAAAATGGGGGGGAAATGATGACGATAAATATTGAGCCCAAAAATATTTTGTTTATCCGTCATTTATTGCACGATAAGTCGATCTAGTGACATCCCTACGAACAAGACTTTTTCTGTACTGATGTTCTTTAATTCTACAAAACATGATTTCTTAATTTGAGCTGGAACAACCAGGTTGCACCACCAGGCGCTGAGGTAACCAAGGTGATTCAAGTCTCCGTTCATGCAAGATGTGTTCACTTTGAGCCTCACCACGTATTTTTGACAATTCCCGCAGAACTAGTTTGAGCAGAGTGGATCTGAATAAGAATGTCATGTTAACGTGCCTTGTCCTCTGGCCCTGCAGGAGTCCCGCGCCGGCCCATGTCCTCGGTGCCCGGCGGTGGCGGACCCTCTGGGGAGAACATCCTCTACACGGTGCTGTGCGGAGGAGCCTTCGTGGCCGCCGTGTCGTATGTAAGTGCAGCTTTAAGCACGTTTACACGGACGGAGAGAAACCAAAGTACTGCAACAAGCACAACAAATGAGTACAGCTGCATGGAATCTCAAAGCAAATCCCAATGTCTGTCGGTAAAATCACAATCGCGTATTTGTTAAAATCAGGACCATATTACTAAAGATGCACCATAAACTTATAAAGTGATCTGATCATAAGAACTTATGACTTATAACTGTTGGCTCAGTTATTCTTTAACAGAATTTTATAAACTAGAACAAATACTTGGCTTAGTTGTTGCTAGCATTAGCATACTGTTGCTAGCCACGGGCTTTGAAATGAGGTTCACAATTGTCTCAAGTTTTCCCCATTTATTACATATTTTTTAACCCTTTAAAAGGGGTCGCCAGAGCATATAGATAAAAATATATATTTTAATCTTATTATTACGGTATTGTAGCTTGCATGCTATTATACTAGGGTGCCATTATTTGTTCTAAATTTGATTCATTTTATTTTAGCCATTGTTTCATCTTAGAATTATTATCTTTAGAATTATGTAGGTTGATGTCCCTGTTTTTCCCATGGTCTGACCCAGGCGGGGGTCACGATCCTAATGAACTGTTATAATGGGGGTCGCCGCTCCAAAAGGTTGAGAACCACTGTTGTAGACGATGTAGTAAATTATGCATATGCAGCCGCATCATGTATCGCCACTCTATTGTTACCTGAATATTAGGTGATGTAATCTCCACAATACATCGCACCATTACTCTTCAGAGACTTGTTCTTTGCCACGACAACTATAAAGAAGGGTTTCCCTGTGAGGAGGGTTCTCGCTGTTGCTTTGAAAGGGAAAGTAGCGGCTTAAATGAGACTGACTGACTGTGCTCCTGTGCAGGCCGTCAACACCGTGTCCACAGACAGCGCTCGCTACAACGACCGCATCTCGGAGCTCGCCGCTCGGCCCAAGACGGAGTGGGTGCCCCCGCCCTGGCCCCCAACGAGTGAGTACCACACTTGCACACGCTGGAGGATCACGCTGGTGCGATCCAACTTTCAGAAAATCCGGGGAAATCCATAAACTGCCATGTTGTACAGTCAGGGCTTGATACGACCCCATCATAGACCTTTGAGGGGCCAAGTTAGAACTAAAGATTATGAAGTTGTGGTGAACTCTAAATAAAAATAATATATATATATTTTTGGTAGCTGATTTTTTTCCGAGCTCATGGCTCTCTTGGGCTGTTTGGATGCTTTCTCTGGTTCAGAACTTTGCTTAGGGCACTTAGGAAAAACAAGTTATTGAATGAATTCGCTCACTGCTCTGCCAAAACCCAAAGCTCTACAGACATGTTCTGAAATGCATCAGATTCTTCAATAGCTTCAACAGTTGCATTATCCACACTTATTGAACTTCCCTTTGGTTTTAACGCTCTATAACGTGAAGGGAAGTGAAGGGAATATGAGTGCTGAAATGACCAGGTGACTGGCTTCATCAGCACCTCATGACATCAGCAGGTGAGGCGCAGGCGTTTGAGCCCCCGACTGAATGTGAAATAAAAAGATAAACGTGGGACACTCCTGAGTGAACTTAGATGTAGTTGTGCAGAGAGGCTTAGCTGGAGCCTGTGTCGGCTCCACGTGACTCTAATCCCCGTGCCCTGCACTGATCAATACTGCTGCTGCAGAGGCTCCAGTGGGCAGCGCCAACAGTGAAGGCAATAACAGGGTATGGGGGGGGTCCAGATATAGCACTCTTATGATGCAGTGAAAAGCCCTTTATTGAACGAGGGTTGTTTCGACCTGGCATGGTCTTCATCAGGGCGAGGGAAGATGTTTGTTTGATATGGGACATTACAGGGTTTCTGTGAGGCATTAAAAGTATTAGAAGTCATTAAACGAACAATCATAATATACCAAACCTACAGTCTCAAACATATTCAGTTGCTGTTTTGACTAAAATTGACCACATTCTCTTGCTCAAAAGTCGCCTGTTTTTTGAAATTCTCTTCCTCTGTTTGATGAAATATTATTTGGACATTAAATTGGCTTTAAAATGGACCTGCTTCTGCCTGTATAAACCCTGCACTAAGTCCATCTCCTTCTCTCGCTTTCAAAGCACTGATCCTTTGGAGTAAGTCACACTGTGGTAATTCAGGACGTGCTTAAAAAAGCAGATATTGTTTTTAGCTTCATTTAAACAGCTTAACTTCTTTGTGCGCCAGCCAGTGATGTAATTTCTCTGCTGGAAACGGCAGCGTTTTGTTTTCCATACACATTATATTAAAGGCCTTTAACCATGTTATAACTGACCTGGAGGCAGAGGAAAGTGAGGCGTCCTTAGGCCCGCTGAGAAACCGTCCCTCCAGCCGCGGGGGGCCACGTGAACAACCTGAATAGAGTTAGAGAGCCGCACCAACCATAACGTCAACTTAATTCTGTTCAATATTCTACTAATTTATATCTGGAACTCACTTGATGGTCATTGTAAATATTCTCAAAAAAACAAGTCAGAATAACTCAATATGTGATCAAACTGCATTGACTCGTATATATTTTGATGTAACTTTTAAATTAATTAAATAAATGTAAAGAAAAATATACAGCTATTTGAGCCCACTCTGACAGGTGATGGTGTCTATGATCCACCACTATGGAAGTTGGAGGAAAATGCTGAAAAAAGTGATATCAATATTGGAAAGCGAGTCGAGGGCCGGACAGAATTACTTGGGGCCGCAGTTTGCCCACCTGTTTCAGCCTGTCCTGGTTCTACCCCGGGGGCCTCCCTCCTCCTCCCAATTCCAGGACATGCCTGGAACACCTCGCAAGTGTGGGACCAGGAGGCCTCAGCTGCCCCTCTCGACGTGATGGAGCAGCTGCTCTACTCCGAGCTCCTCCCGGGTGCCTGAGCGCTCAGCCATCCTGCGAACCAAACTCAGTTCGGCCGCTTGTATTCGCGATCTCGTCCTTTCTGTCATTACCCAGATCTCATGACCAAAGGTGAGGGTGGGAACGTAGGTAAATCGAGAGCTTTGCCCCGACTCAGCTCCCTCTTCCCCACAACAGACCGATACAGCGACCGCATCACTGCTGACGCCGCACCGATCCGTCTGTCGATCTCACGCTCCATCCATCCCTCACTAAGAACACCTTTATCCGGTTGAGAACCATGGCTTCTGAATTGGAGATGCCGAGTTTCATTGTTAGAATGCCGTTGTAATACAATGGTTAGTTCCACCGGCTGCCAGCAGAGGGTGCTCCATGCAAAACACGAGATGCTTGCAGAGCCGTCCTTTCTCATTACATGTACCGTCCAAACACACACAACAGTTGAACTGACAAAATGTGAAATATCAAAGTAGAGGCGTTCACAGCAGGTTTATTCTACACATCATGTCCACCTTAAGGAAACGAGTCTGGGTAGTGCATGACAGTTGGGTCCTGGAGGAGGCTGCAGCAGGGGATTGTGGGACAGTTGTGGATAATCCCCAGCTTATTACAGCACAGGTCTATTCGAGACAAAGCCCTGTTTAAACCTGCACGCTAGGAGCTGTGTCGTCAGTGCGCTGGCAGAGGAGAGGGCACCCGCGGATGTATGAGAAAGATCTGGCTCCGCCCCTTCTGGCCCGTTTCCTGGTCCATTAGTGGCCGCTCCGTGTTACAGCAGCAGAAAAATTCCACTGTGCCCAGAGAGAGGATTTTTGTCAAAGAGCGCCCGATAATGTGGAAACAAACAGGAAGAAGCACAGACGCAAATATTTTTGTGATAAATAATTTAGAAAGTCAGAAATGTTGAGAGCGCTTACAGTGCAAAAAAATCTATGAATTAATGAAGGTTAAACATAAAAGTAAAAAGTCTTCCTTTCCATGGATCAATGACATCATAAAACAATGAATGAAAGCAAGAGACGATGCTCTTAAAGTAGCTAACAAGTCAAAATTAAGTTCGCTATGCTCCGGAATAAGGTGACAAGACAGAAAAGCAAAGGCAGACTTTTTCATAACCATCATTGGTAATTGTCATGGTAACTCCAAAGCCATTTGGTCACAGATCAATAAACTAACTACTATTACAGAATCCACTGGATGTGGCTGAAATATTCAATGAATACTTTGCTGACTCAGTCATGACTATAGTGAAAAGTTTTCCTTTGCAATGCCAAAGTGTATCTCCCAGCTGTACAATTGTATCCCATGAGCCTCCACTATAACCACGCCCTGTATCCACATCTGCTGTGGCAAAAGCAATATTGCATGTATATGTTTTTTAAAAAAAGTCCATACCTTTACTCAAATATTTGTCTTCAAGAACCAGAAAACGGAACAATAAAGTAAATTTATTTTACATTTCATTTATTTGGGCTCAAACAGCTTATTCACTTCCTTTTATGCTGTCCCTGGACCAACAGCATCAAAACTTGGATCTTAAAGGAACA
The DNA here is from genome assembly GCF_951799975.1 of Gobius niger. Taxonomy (NCBI): domain Eukaryota; kingdom Metazoa; phylum Chordata; class Actinopteri; order Gobiiformes; family Gobiidae; genus Gobius; species Gobius niger. The sequence goes on from NC_136856.1 coordinate 34,463,034, forward strand.
GGCCACCGTTTTTTCATGCTGTGATATGTTCTTACCTGAGCTTAGACGAGTTGACACGTACCTGTCTGGTCTTTGTGTGCGCCCGTTGAAGAGCGTGGTAGCTTCCAACTTCACCCTCGTTTGGAGCCATAGGAATACACTGGGAGAGGGCAAATGCTAACAACATCTTTGTTCGCTTTCACACACAGAGACCACACAGGTACGTATCAACTCGTTTAAGCTCAGGTAAGAACATATCTCAGTATGGAAAAACGGTGGCCTGCTCCTTTTAAGATATAATATTTTTTTGGTGCCTGGTTTCAATGCTTTTCATTTTTCCACACTGGTATCGTTCAACCGTACTCAGCCCTTCAACAATGTGCACACTAAAGTTGGCTTTGTCTGTGTGTGTTTGCAGGTGGAGATGAGGAAGAAGGTGAGTACAGTCACATGACCCGCCTGCATGGACTTGTCTTTCACACCACTAACTATCACTGAACCCAAAGAGAATACACATATATACACACATACATGAAGTTAGTTAGTATTCTGTCCCACATATCCATCCTAAAGGTCCCATACAGCGGCTTCAACCTCCTCTAGTTCACTTTATCAACTTGGACGAGATTTGGATGTTTTGACTCTGAGTGTGAAGAAGCCTATGGGGAAGAGAGTCAGAGCTTACTCAAGTGTCTTTCATTCATTTAACCTCTTAACCCCCGCCTTAACCGAGCATATTTTCCCCAGTTCAACTTTAGCCTAAATCTAAAAGCTTCTCACAGGTACAAACGCCTCATTTGAAAGCTAAGACCTACAGAAATTATGTACTATTTCTGTCTTTACTTTTTTTGTTGTATTTATTGTTGCTTTCCCTGTATTGTTGTTGCTTTTATTGTTATGTTTTTTTTTTTGTTGTTGCTACGTTTCCATCCTCATTTACGTCTGCTTTTTGTCACCCTTTTAAGTTTTTAGAACAGGAGAAAATGTGCTCGGTCAAGGCGGGGGTTGAGAAGTTTTTATCATCAAATACAGATAAGGTGCTCAAAAGCAGATTAAAGAGGCCGATGTTCCCAAAGTCAGTTTAGCAGAAGTCAGTTCCGCCAATCGTCTGTGTGCATCTTGCTGCAGCCTGTCACACCCTTCACATCCTTCACATCTGCGCCTTCTCTTGACCCCCCCCCCCCCCCCCCCCCCCCCCTCCCCCACTCTCCCCTCTAACTCTTGTGTTTTACTCTTTCCAGCGTAATGCTAACTCTAAAGCTCCAGGCTGGACTCTGCGGATCTGACCTCTCTCCTCCTCCTCCTCCTCCTCCTCCTCCTCTCGCTCTTCTGTGCTCGGACTAACCCTTCCGGACTCTTGACAAACGTGCCGCCTGTGTCTCGAACCGAGCGGGTGTCCCATCACTCCAGCTGTGAACGTTGTTTTGCAATCCCAAATGTGAAGCCTAAAGTGATGCTGATTCTCTGAGTGATGATATTTCCAACAGACCAGCGTCCCGCAGCCTTCCTCACGGTCGCCCGGTGTCGTCGTCATGGGTCTTGGCTGCTGATTTGCGTAGGTTTAGGTGGGACGACAGCGCCATCTGCAGTCCGACTCACTTTAGAGCTGTATCGTAGGTAGGAGAAAGTAAGAAAACATTGGATTCAAACTAGGTTCATCAAAAAAAAATGCTTAGTATCGAAGCTAGGTATCCATGTTAGCCTACGTAAAGGCACAATACCTGCTTTATGTCTAGTAATGGAATGGGATTTGTTGGAGCCATATATGCCTTTTGTATCTGTTTTAGCCTCCTGCCACTGTGTGGCGCTGTGTGTACCTTATTATAATTACCTGCCCTATATAAGCGGGGAAGGAAGGGCACACAGGTGCTGCAGTGTAGAGGTACACAGTTTTTCGACCGCGTCTATTGGCTGTGGAGTCTCCTGTGTATGTTGTGGTTTGTGGATGGCTAAAGGTAATGCCAATAAAACCTCTTTTGGAACACAGTATTTTTATGGACTTTCTTGGAAGACGCGCGTCCGAGACGCCTTAAAACACTACAGCCAGAGCGGACACTGCACAGGGCATTTTGGCCGCTACATTTGTCGAAAAACTTCCTCAGGCACCGGGCGTTGGTGGCGCCTGCTGTGATTGGCACGGCACGGTTACCTGGAGCAGAGGACCCACCAACTACCGTAGCGGAGATCGTCGCAGGTCTACGGCGAGCCGGCGGACTGTTGGCGGGAGGAGGAAGGAAAGGGACGGTATCGAAGACGGTCTGCGTCCTCTATCTACAACGGTGGCGAGGCACGGAGACTGCGCGGGAGCTTCATTGATTGCAACGGAGAGGCCGCTAGCATCACGAGGAAGCAGCCCGACCCGCAGTGAGCGCCACGCGTTTGGAGAAGGCCGCGTGGATTGTCCATGGGGTATGAAACACGCTTGCTTTGATTGTAAAGCGACTTGCCCATGATGGCGCACGGAGAGAATACGGACTTTTGGGAACGGGACTTGGTGTGCACTGTAAAAAAGAACACTGTAAAAACTGCGCACAACCCACTTCGATATAAAAATGACAAAATAAAAAGTGAAAGGTCACATAAAGACACTCGTGACAGTTTAAAGAAAATGAAAGCTTCGATTGCAGCTACGCTGGTGAAGGCAAAAGCTGAGCATGCTGCGCTAATGGTTAAAGCTTCATTTATGGAACAGCAATATGAGCTTGAAGCTAAGCAACTTGGTATTCAAAGAAGATTAAAAGAACTGGAGCTTGAAACTAAAGTAGCTGAGGTTACTGCAAAACTGGCCGTTTTAAATGCTTCTAAGAAACATAGGCCTAAATCTGCTAAATCCAGTAGGCCTACGGCTCAAGAAAAGCCCCAGCCTAAACCAAATGACACTCAAGCCTCGGCAGAAGGTGTTTCTGGTGAAACAGGGGCCGGTGACAAATTTGACGAACTGGACTGGGAGGGACCTGAGATCTATGTCCCATTGGTGAGTCTTTGTGCTGATACTGGGGCCGGAGGTAAATTTGAAGAAATTGACTGGGAAGGACCAGAGATCTACGTCCCAGTTGTGGTTCCTTGTACTGATACAGGGGCCAGTAACCCCGCTGAAAAGCACACTTGTAATGAATCCTCGCACAGTTCTCTACCTGCTGCTCCTGAACACCAACCGGAGTTTCAGGTTCCTGATGTGGACCTGATGGAATCGGCACACAGGTGCTGCAGTGTAGAGGTACACAGTTTTTCGACCGCGTCTATTGGCTGTGGAGTCTCCTGTGTATGTTGTGGTTTGTGGATGGCTAAAGGTAATGCCAATAAAACCTCTTTTGGAACACAGTATTTTTATGGACTTTCTTGGAAGACGCGCGTCCGAGACGCCTTAAAACACTACAGCCAGAGCGGACACTGCACAGGGCATTTTGGCCGCTACAGGATTTGTTTTGTCTTCCTCTAATATAGTAAAGTCAGACATTGGAGAGAAAAACCCTGCGTCTAATTATAAAACATCTGTATTTCATGAACTTGAACTCGTCCCTGTGAAGAATTGGGATAGCACAAATATGTTTGGAAAGATGGGAATGAGCACAACTGACTTTAAATTGTTTGTAATCAAAAAATCTGTGATAGGGCTAAGTCAATGTAACTTACCTATTCCCCAATGCCCCATAAGAGGACACTGTCCGACTGCAGACGGCGCTGTTGTCTTCCCTGCTAAAGCCTGTGTAAATCAGCCCAAAAGCAGTTTGTTGAGAATACTTAAAGCCACACCGCGTAGAATTGTATCTAATAAATAAAATTGAAATACAAGCATTTATTTTATGACAGATATTTTCATCATTGAAAAATATCTCATAAATGAACAAACAAACATTTATGAGGCTCAAACCTCCTTAGTTTTGACTGTAAACTTTACTTTAGGAGTGGGTACGTCTCCAGCTCGTCTCCATGGTGATGTGACGAAAGGCAGTAGAATTTGAGATTTAAACATTTTAGTTTCTCATCCAAATCCATTCTTTCATTGCACACTGCAGTAACAGCATTTTCTGTGTTGGGCTGGTCATTAGGAGTGTGTTTTGTTTTGCCTGCAAACGAATAGTCCAAAATGTTACGCAGTGTACCTTTAAAGGTCCTATACGTTATTGTTGGATTACAAACAATGAACAAGGAAGCCACTAAATCAATTTGTTAGTCGTGGTCTTAACTCATTCCCAACTTTTCTAATATATTCCTAATATGTTTTATAATTAAATCTCCGATATAAAGGAGGTCAAACCCAAAAGTGTTCCACTGCTAGAAACAAAAGTCAGGTATTTTGTCACAGAATACCTTCCTTCTACTCTATTTTGTGTATTATACTTTCACATCAAGTTGCGTTACAGTGTACTGTGTATGAACACGGTGTTAAAACATCTTAACGTTTATTGCTTTGCCTTTATGCACTTACTTACCACTAAGTAGACGATTAGGAGAAAGCACTTAGTCAAAGATGCCCCGGGAGAGCAAATATAATGAATGAGCAACGCGACGTATCCTCTTGATTTGAACAAATTAACTGTTTGAGGGCGATATTTGAAATATCCTCTAATGAAAGAGTAACTGTAAAGGTCATGTTCAATTCCCGGCCTCAGCCCTTCCCTGGTGTTTTGTGCGTTCACGAGAAACGAAGAGGTGTTCCTGTTGTGTTCTGCAGCGAGGGTCAAGGGAAGGGGACATACCCGTACAAATGTAGGGTTCTCAGATGCAGACTTAAAACAAGCTAGGGAAATTCAGATCTTTCTTGCAGTCAAAAGTTAATAGCTGTAAACGTGTGACTTCTACCTTTCCATAAGTCGCTATTGTGGACCCAAAATCACAAAAACAATTTCCCGTGCCCCCCGGTTTAAGGTGTTGGGGAAGGGGTAGGTTTTCTCCGTACGTTTATGGCAGTGCATGCATTCCATTATTCCCCAACACTTTCGGTAACACCCATCACAACGACATCAGGCGGCTCATCTGAGGAGGGCAGAAGGAAGCGGGCTGCCAAACCAGGCTGAATCTGAAAAGAGGTCTGATCAAATCCACATGCATTTACCGTGGACTATTCCGCTTTGCGTTGCCTGTCGAGTGTGTGCTATCTGCTAAACCTGCTCTAACCTGTAATGCTAACTGGTGAAATAAAACATTGTGGCACCTAAAGCTGCTCAGTCTGTTGCCTTGCTGTCAGACCTGCAGAGTTCCAGCTTGCCCATAGCTTGTTGATGGGATGGTAAGAACCTAAATTTTACCGTCCTCCCTCCCTCTTGTCCTTCCCCTTCGTCCTGGGCCGCTCCTGTCAGCGCCTTCCTCTTTTTGTTAACGTTTAGCATGTCTGTGTTTTTCTTTTGTTTTGTTCCACACCAGAATGTGCCTTTCAGTTTGCTGAATTTATAGCCTAAGATGGACTCCACAAGTTTCATTTGCGGCACACATTTTAGCTACAATCCCAGAGTTGCATGTTACCTTTGCTCGCCATTTTCAGTGCGTTGACATACTATGTGTTATTCAGGCTTAGTAGAGCTCAACAGCCCCGCCCACTTCTAAAGTCCTTCTCTTGTTCGGTGCTAACTTTTCGAAAAATTCATATATTAAAGGGGCTAGATGTAAGTTGGTCATTTTATACTCACTACTGCCACCTTAGGGCATTACATGTAACTGCACCTTCTATATTAAGCTCGTGCATGACGGCAATTCGGACCTGAAGTAACACCTTTGAGTGACAGGATTTTAGAGGCAGTTGTGGTGAACAGGTCTGAGCTCATTCTACACATTAGGACATTGTAGGGGGAGGAAAATACTTATTTTAACATGTTTAAACTCCATAAAGTCCCTTTAAGAGTTTAAAAGTACGACACAGGCTAATCGGCTGCGTGCTAACTACCGACCATTGCGTGGGTATTTCTACAAGAAAGAAAACACTAAATAACAGAAAACACAGAGAAATGCTTTTATAACTTATAAAGGTGTCCCTCCATAATATGTTGCGTGTGCCTCGGACCTCCTTTCTCCTATCCAAAGATCTAAAGTTTTAGATGAATCTAGTGATGTGATTCACGGCTCTTTACTGGGAGCCGAGTCGTTGTGATCCGTTCATTTCAAAGAGCCGTTCAAAAGACTGGCTCTTTTTTATTATAAAATGTTAATAACTCCAGCCAGATAACTCACAATATCTAAGACGCGATCAATAAAATTTAAATCATCTAAAATGACAATGGGACTGATATTTACACTTTGAAAAACGTGTAAATAAAATCTTGCGCCACAACTGATAAAAAGGCTGAGACTGTCTGACAAATCATTTTTAGTGCATTTGGCTTTGACTTTAGAGCAGTAAGGTTTCACTTATGCCGCCTGCTCCGTTGTCGGGCCGATTCCAGAGTTTGTTCGGGGAGTTCTGGGTCAGATGGACTGAAAAGAAAAGATCCGGTTCGTTTCATAATTGAGATCTGGTGCGAACACTTTAAATGGCCGTTCAAAAGAGCCGCTCGGTCATGAACGTCACATCACTACACAAATCAATTTAAAATTGTGCGTTTTGTCTCCACGAGTTAGCACATAGCTGATTAGTCAATGCTAAATAGGAATGGGATTTTCACTTCCGGACCTCGGCACGTGCCCGGAAGTAGGCGGGACTTTTGAGCTCTATTATATGATATGATTCATATCAATCAAATAAAAATCATTTAATATCAGGGATTAACATTGCACAAGACAAAAAAAAATAACAATGGCAACAGAAGCCCTTATATTTTAGTTTCAGTGTTATCCAAAGTCAACCATTTCAACCACATCATTTTAATCATGTTTTTGACATGTCAGTGATGATCCATGCAGCAGGGACACATGGTTATTTATTTGAGCGACAAAATCAGGTTAGTTCTGGTTATCGTGCACAAAGCCTAAGCTGCATACACGTGTCAATATGCTAACCTACAGAACGGGAAAGGCAAGTCCAGTTAATATTTCTATATTCTGGGGTACTTTAGCGGGAGTTCATCACTGTTGGGTGTAATTTCATTTTACTACACTCTCGGGCCTGACATTGCCTACGCCTGTTATACAGTAGTAGCTTTGTAGAGAAGGGTTGTTCAAGTATCTTCGATGAAAAGCTTAGTGTAGAATAGAAGCATTTTCATTTCCCTACTACTGAATGAAATATGTTTTGTGTATGAAAAATGATACAGCATATTGTCTAAAGAGACATACATAAAAGTTTCATTTGCAAAGTATAGGCCGCCTTGAACCTTTTTCATCATACCAAAGTTAGGCTTCATTTGGGCACATTTCAGTAATCCTGTATATTTAATTATCCTGCATATTTAGTGCTCAAATTGCCAGCCCACATGAACATCACACAGAGAAATTCATGAAGTTATAACTTCATGGACACTTTCACCAAACTTGTTCTATACCTGTCTGTGGTCAAGCTCCTCCCTGTGCAGATTAGCATGTTTGCCAGTAGCTTTCATTGTTCTGCAGTGTTTTGTTTTCCTACATGTAATAACATCTTCAGTCAGTGGACATGCTCTTCTAAATGTGTCCAGAATGAGTTTAAAAAGCCTAGTAAAGGCCTTTAAAGAGGACATATCATGCAAAACTCACTTTATCTTGCACCTAACTAGAGTAGTACATTATTCCATTCATGCAGGTTTGAGTAATCCTCCTTACGATGGTTGTTTCCTCTTCTACTACGAAAAGTGCTCTGATCTCCATTTCCTTAACTTATTGCGTAATAGATAGAACCAGAAGTGTCATCCACATTTTTCAAAGCACAGACCATTGAACTATTCGAAGTCCTTCTGCACTCAACATACGTTCATCATGGCACCATTCATCTGTTAGCCTGTTAGCTAGTCGGCTAAAAAGGGTGGCTTATACCTTGTTGTTTAATTCCACCTGATGCCAGTGGAGGGTGCTTCAGAAAACATATCCGATGCTTAACAGAGCCGTCCTTATCCACCAAGTGTGCTTCCATACGCCACTGGATTGAAATAATGAAAATATTAATGCTGAGGCGCCAAAAAGCAGGTTCATAAGCCACAGTCATGCATGATGCGTCCGCTTTAGGCTGTCAAGGCTGTAAGTGACGCCTCCTCACTTACCTTTGCTCCCTTGCTCTTGTCTTATTAGGGGAGGAGGAAGCCGCGGCTGAAGAAGAGGCCGTCGAGGAGGCCGAGGAAGGGGCCGAGGAGGCAGCAGCGGAGGAGGAGCCTGTAGCGGCGGAGGAGGAGCCTGTAGCGGCGGAGGAGGAGCCTGTAGCGGAGGAGGAGGAGCCTGTAGCCGTGGCAGAAGAAGAGCCCGTAGCGGCGGCCGTCGAGAGCGAGCCTGCTGCGGGCTCGCTGGTGGAGGCCGCGGAGGAGGCGGTGGCCGAGGTGGTGGCCGAGGTGGCCGCGGTGGTTGAAGAGGCGGCGCAGGAAGTGGAGGCCGTGGCGCAGGAAGTGGAGGCCGCGGCACAGGAAGTAGAGACTGTGGCGGAGGAGGTGGCGAAAGTGGCCGAGGCCGTGGAGGAGGCGGCCGAGTCCGTGGAGAAGGCCGCAGAGACGGTGGCGGTCGCCGACGAGCCCGAAGCTAACGGTACGACCACATCCGGCGAAGAGGCCTGAGCTGGCACACACGCTGGTACAGACGGCAGGGAACATACTCCACACATGCATCCATTCAAGTCAGTTTAGTTACTTAGAGGTCCTATTTGAGATTTGAGCTATTTTGAGGTTTTAACCATGGCATAATATTGTTCCCACATCAAAAACATACCTGGAATAGTATTTCACTTCATTCACACATTTGCATAATCTGTGTGCAGTCTCAGAAAGTAGGCCTACACTACTTTGCACTTTTTGAAGCAGTGCTTACAAGAAGTGCTCTACTTGTAGCTTATTCGCTGCTCTAAAACCAAGCCAGCATAATGTTGACCACACGTTAGCATCAGCACGTGCACCCTTATCTTGACTAGCTAGCACCGTGTCGAAATGCAACTTAACACGGGTAGTTGGGGCCCCAGTTTGAGCGGTGACAGTAGAAAACCAGCAAACGTTAAAAATGGTTCGACCAAAGATCTTTTAGAAAACTCTCCAGTAGATAGGACCTATCTACATATAATATAATATCTATATATAATACATTGGAACGAATGGCAATTCTGGTGGCCATCTTGTGACTGGCCCTTCTAACCCAGTGCAATGTTATCAAAACATTTGACAGACTTTAAAAAAAAAACTATTTTCAATCTATGTGGCATTACATTGGCATTATGGCATTATAATTGTGACTGACCTTATGTCCTACCGAGCTAGAAAGTAGTTTTTCAAATTTCAAATTGCATAGGATGCAAAGGAAGACTTTAGCTGCATTTGTTCATGGATTTTCCTCTGTCAAACACTTCAAATCATTTACTTCTATTAATGTCAAATATAACATTTGTTTCCTACTTTAAAACAGTATTTCTGTACTTTTTAACACTACATGACCAATATTTTTTGAACATGGGACAGTGATACAGTGAATGCTAACCACTGACCCCTGGAAATGAATGGAGAAAACAATGCTAATATGGCTAAACAAGACATTTCAAAGAAATAACATCTTTACTGAGATGCCAAGACTTAAAGGTAAAAACAACAAAACACAAACAATGAGTGTATCTCACATTCTGCCGTTGAATCAATGAAAACTTTGCTCCTTTTGCTTTGGTTGCTATAAGGGTTAGCCTCGCCGGCCAGTCACAAGATGGCCGCAACGTTTGCCACGTTAACGATCGTCATGTGTTTGCTGTTGAGTGTTATAAAATATCTTTGAGTTGAGCAGTCAAGGCTAAAGAGCATCGCTGCTAGTTATTAGCATGTAGGCTACATTGACTCAGCAACTTGGTCCGTTTTTGATGAGGAAACATAAATTACTGTTAAAGCTCAAAGAGGTCGACTTACCAATTTATCATTAGCATAATATGGGACCGTTAACAGCATTGGATGGACAATATAATCTCGTCTACAGGTAGACAAACAAAATGTCTCTTGGAGTTATACAGTACATGTTGTAACACGTTGGAGTTGGAGGCTCCTGGTTTAGCTGCTACCCTCATCACATCGTCAGGGCACTCTCTTCTGTCTTGTGCGTTATATTTATTAAAAGGACTTGAAAGAATTGTGAGCCACCAATCTCACTGTGATGATTTTTTCGTTGTTTTGTTTATTTTTGCTGTGTACTGGAGCGTGCTTGAACTGTATGCTAGCATGTATGCTATCCTTTTATTTAATTTTCCAGGTTTATTCCTTGGGACACAATCTTAAAAAATATATATTTACACATCTCATTGATCAAAAACAACAGTCCTTTAGACAATAGCTGCCATTGTAATATAAATGTAAGGTTTTAAACATTTTGTTTTATAATGTATATTGCGCCTGTCAACCCTGCTGTGCCTATCATCTGCACTGTAGATTGAAGACACCACTGTATAGAGTTACCAGCTAACCACTGCTAGACGTTGTATTGTTGCCTGAGACTGTACAAACTGTATCTGTTCTAGTGTGTTGTCATGTCAAACCGAAGCTAAACACCACTATTTATTTAATTGTGAAAAAACGTAATGCTAAATTCCAACTTTAAGTGATCATCTTTTTTTTGCTTCAAACTTGATAAATATTGTAAACAATTTGCAACAGCCAATAAAGTTTTGCTTAACTTAATTTTGTTTGAATTTGGATTCGTGCTACAATCGAAATGTATCGCCAATGATGAATGCCAGTAACACTGCTGACTGCTAAATTATCAAAAGATTACGTTTATCTAGCTAAAATCTGGTAATGAGGCAATATTTGTTCCCCCGGGCGTACTACTGAACCAGAGACTAATGCGTAACCTGTATCATTAAACACGTGTTGTACATGACCTCCACACTGAGTACTTTCCAGGCAACAGTTAGACCCTGATTTGAAGTCCTGCGCTTCCTCATCATTTAACAATCGCTGGCTGGATTTTCTGTTGCAGTGGTGCTGGCAGCGGCCTCTATCCTGGAGGGACACCATACACATGACGTTCAAGAAGTGTCGGCTCCTGTTCCGGAGCACTCTGAGGTTCAAGTAAAGGAAAGTGAAGAGGCACCAGTCACAGAAGAACCTGCCCCAGTAGTGGAGGAGCCACCTGCCCCAGTGGTGGAGGAACCACCGGCTGCAGAGGCTGCCCCAGTGGTGGAGGAGCCACCTGCCCCAGTGGTGGAGGAACCACCTGCTGCAGAAGCTGCCCCAGTGGTGGAGGAACCACCTGCTGCAGAAGCTGCCCCAGTGGTGGAGGAGCCACCTGCTGCAGAAGCTGCCCCACTAGTGGAAGAAACACCTGCTCCAGTGGTGGAGGAACCACCAGCTGCAGAAGCTGCCCCAGTGGTGGAAGAAACACCTGCTCCAGTGGTAGAGGAACCACCAGCTGCAGAAGCTGCCCCACTAGTGGAAGAAACACCTGCCCCAGTGGTGGAAGAAACACCTGCCCCAGTGGTGGAAGAAACACCTGCACCAGTGGTGGAAGAAACACCTGCCCCAGTGGTAGAGGAACCACTTGCTGCAGAAGCTGCCCCACTAGTGGAAGAAACACCTGCTCCAGTGGTGGAGGAACCACCAGCTGCAGAAGCTGCCCCAGTGGTAGAGGAACCACCAGCTGCAGAAGCTGCCCCAGTGGTAGAGGAACCACCAGCTGCAGAAGCTGCCCCAGTGGTAGAGGAACCACCAGCTGCAGAAGCTGCCCCAGTGGTAGAGGAACCACCTGCTGCAGAAGCTGCCCCAGTGGTAGAGGAACCACCTGCTGCAGTAGCTTCCCCAGTGGTGGAGGAGCTACCTGCAGCTGTACCTGTCTCAGAAGTTGAAGAAGCTCCAGCAGCTGTAGAACCTGCCCCAGTGGTGGATGAGGCTCCAGCAGCTGTAGAACCTGCCCCAGTTGAAGAAGTGATAAATACTAAGGACACTTTAGCAGAAGGTACCAAAAGAGAGTACATTGTTGTGGTTCTGGAAGGAGCTCCCAAATCCGAGAAAAGGCCTAAGGTGCTTGGTGTGAGTCCAATGAGTGGAAGGATCATCCCAGCTCCAGATGAGGACGAGGATTCCTCCTCTCAGGTAACTACTCGCTCTAATATGGAGGCTCATTCTATAGTTAAGGGTGCACTGAGCATGAAACTAACGGGGGACAAAAAAACAGTGTTTAGCTTGTTTATGTTATTAGTGTTTTTAACTTTTTAACTTTTAGGGGGTTTGTGGACTTGTGAATGTAGTTAAACTGACATTTTTATGTATATATATTTTTAGTTTGTAGTCCATAGTCCATTATCCTAGCAAGAGCTAGAGCTATTTTCAAGCAGAATGCAAAAAAAATAACAGACAAAACTTGATTGAAGTAACAATGTTGAGAAATTAGAATTGACCTCTTACAGCTGTTACAAAGTCAGTTGCTAAATTAGTGAGATGCTTGAACATGGATTAAAAACTTCAAATGTCCTTTAAAAGTTGTGACTCTAGATCATGTTTTTTTTTTTTACAATTGTAACTACTTATAATAATGGATTCCCCATGGAAACACTGTTCACATTGTGTCCAGTGCTTAGCTGTTGAACAATACTGATCATACTCGATAAAAATATGGCTTTTTTACATTTATTTTTGCTACTCAGGGCAAGCGGCGCGTTCTTAGGATGCAAATGCAGTAGTTCAACCAAAGGTACTAAGTTTTTAATCCTTTTTTCTGACAGCCTAAACAATAACTAAACAATAAAACGATGTGTGAAGCATTGACACATTTTCATCAAGTGGCACAGCCTGGATTTTGCAGCTTAAATAATATTAAATACACTAACCTACAGTAGTCTTGGTCACCTCTGGGAAAAAACATATACATATTTTACGTTTACTTTTTCCCGAAAAAAAAAAAAAAAGGCTATTATGCAAAATCGGTTTCATAAGGAATCCAAAGCACGGAGTAGCTCTGTGTTGCTTTCTGTATTTGATAAATGGATAAATGTATGAGACCGGACTGCAGGGATGTGATTGGTCGGTCGGTGAAATTTTAGGTTTTAAGAGACATTTATTATTGGCTAAAGAGTCTATGGAATATGATCCACCCTGAACACTGCGATCTACAGACTCGGGACCTACGAGGGCTGTGATTGTCAATTTAATGGGTTGCAAAATAGCAAATTGTAGAGGTTGCAGTATTTAGGCGATATCTCCTGCACAACCCTGCAGACCTCAACCGTTCTGTTTCTAACTGCATGAGATCCTTGTCTTCACTTTTTCAGTCTTCTCTCAAACATTTCAGTTCCCAGACCTAACAACTATCACAAACTCAATTGACCTTTCGCAAAACCCCGCCCAAAACGGTCATTGTCCTCCAGACCTCATAGCGACCGTTGCTACCAGGCATTCTCCGGATCCCCTCCCATAGAAACTAACGTGTCTCCTGTTTCAGAGACAAAAAAACAAGCTAACAAATAGCGCCTGCTAATTTTTGAGCTAAGATAAGACTCATTTACCATCCGTCTTGTTGTTGCCAAGCGTTTCATGAGATGGACATCGTCACAGGTCGTAAGAATGAGGAAGCCCGAACTGATTTAAATGAGAAGTGCACATTAGCAAGCTAACTAACTTAACAGTAACACTCATATTTTTCTATACTAGACCATCAAAAAAACAGAACTTACCCGGGAGTGCAAGAGCCGGACTAGTTCATGCGACTGTGCTGGTTGCTTCTAAGATAGATTCCTTTGAATTCCCACTGGTGCTTTCGCCTCGATAGTTGTAGCCAGTGTTAATTTCATCGACTAAAATATTTAGTCTTAATTTTAGTCAAAGTGATATTTTTGACGACTAAAATTGGACTAAAACTAAATTAAAAGTTTCTCATGAGACTAAAACTATGACTAAAATGTCCAGATATTTTAGTCGATTAAAATAAGACTAAATAAAAATGAAAAGGAGAGACTAAAATCATCCAAACTTCTATTGACCGTCTGAAAGAGCCTCAGATCATTTACAATCACTACTAAAGGATCAGCTCTGAGCTTTGTTCATGTGGAGCAGCTCCATGAAGCAGAGGAACAAGATTAAATATGATTATAATGAATATTATAAATGCAAAGTCAACTAAATTAGTCTTAGTCGACTAAATTGACATGCAATTTTAGTCGACTAAAACTAGACTAAAATTGAAACGATTTCTTTGACTAAATCTCGACTAAAATTAATTTACATTTTAGTCAAAAGACTAAGACTAAAACTAAATTAAAATATGTTAAATTAACACTGGTTGTAGCGTCCCCTTCGTTGCATATTTTGAAAGTATCATTTAGCCACGATCTGGAGGATATTGCACTGGTATTGCACCAAAAAGAGTCCCTAACTCACACTTGTCCCCCATTATGACGTGTTCAACTCCACTTCTCTCCAGAGCTAGCTAACATTGGCTAAGGGGGCGGGGCTTTTGCGAAAGGTCAATTTCATCAAACTTGTAACGCTCACCCCTACCAGGCGCTGCCACTTGGTAGACAGAATTTAGCAAAGTGAAACTCCCAATGCTTTTCCTGACGTTTGTGTTGTTCCCGTTCCAGTAACCGACTCCTGAATGACTGGCTCTGCTGCGGTGCCTTCCTGTCGAAACCCCAGCCCGGACCACCTCTGCTCCTCACGCCCGGATGCATACGGTTATGGACCTCTCTACACTGCCGTACTCTGACCGTTTACCAGCCTCTCGTTTTACACTGTTACCTTTAATTCAGGGGTCTCCAGTCGGCCACTCCTGCCTTCTTTTCTAAAGCAGGGATTATTTGCAGCACGTCACTGAAATGCGGAAACAAAGACATTTTCTCTCAAGTATTCCCAGATCATTCAAAGGAAAGTTGGCAGCTTCGCTCTGCGTGTAGAACGTTAGTGCCGATCCTCGTTGTTTGTGCATTTGTCTCATTTTTATCTGTTCTGTTTTTACCACCATGTTTATTTTCATATGGACTTACTGTCTATTTCTCGGATCGACTAACTATTAATTGGCCTCGAGTGCCCTCGGCCGGTAGTAATGGGAATGAAATGGGATGAAACGGGAAATACAAGCTTTCTATTTTAGATAACTTAACGCTAACAACACACTGGTGCCGTGATGAACACACTTAGAACTGCTCGGAACAGGCCCGATGAGGATTGCGAGCTTTAAAAATGTGCAGGATACTTCTAAGTTCTATTACGTACGTATAAAGTCCAAAACGGCGTCCTTTCTGCTAAAAAAGAAGAAAGGAGATTAGCCAAAGCAAATGGGATTGCACAAACTCCAGGCCTTTTTTTTTTTAAAGAATAACGTTAAACCATGATTAAAAGCTCTAAAAGGATGACGTCCCCAGTATCAGAAACCACCTACTGGGGAAAAAGGGAACACGATTTGAGTAGCTCTACGCCACTTTCGTTTCATTAAAGTTGCGTTCAGGAGAGAGCAACTTGGGAGACCCCTGTTTTAATCGCTGCATCTTTTAAACCTGTATATTTAAACTGTATAGTCTAACCTTAGGCGCTCTGAACATGAATCCAGCAACTAGGAATGCACCGATCCGAATACTGGAAAAACAAAACGACGAATATCCAGTTCTAGTACCAATACCTGTTTTTGCGCTCACCGTTTTTAAGTGAATATGGACGCCAGATTTGAAACCTTGGAACCTGGAGAGTTCGATCACTAGTAGAGAGTTCTACACACAGAAATCACAGAAACACACATTTTGTTAGCATGTAGCTCAGAGGACACTTTTAGAAGCTAATTTGTATATTATATTACACTGTACATTAATGATAAGTCTTTGATCACCTACATGTGGACTACAGCTGAAAACATCTGGATTGTTCATAATTTGCTTTTGAAAAAATACTTTGAGCGGGCTAACGGACTAGCTTACTTGCTAACCATCCGCATACGTTTGTCTCTTTTTTTATTTCTATGATTCTAGCACCAGGCTAGGACAGAAATGATGACTGGTTCACCTAAAGTAATGAAATAATACTGGCCACTGCAGAAGGTCTCAGATTGTATTTTAGGTTCTGAAATAATGAAAACTGATTTAACATATTTGTAATGATCAGATCAATGATGCGAGTTGTTTATAATAATGTAACCAAGGATATTTAGTGTGGAAAGGTCCAGTGATCCTTGTTTAATGTATTTCCATCACTGTTTATTCATAGAAAACCCATTTCATATGTAACATCTCACACGGCACTCACAAATTGAGGAATTCACCCGCAACAAAAGACTTTTTTCTCACTTTTTTCTTCTTACAAAGTCTTGTCTTGTCAGTTGGTATCGGATATCGGTAGATACTCAAACAGTATCGGTATCGTTAGCAAAAAAAGCTGGATCGGCGCATCTTTACCAGCAACTTCAGGAATAAGCTGCGTTTTCTACAACACTCCTCAGGTTTCAACTCCTACAATAATGTCTTTACACCACCAGGACCCCTCTACCTCAGCCTGCTTAATAATCTCCACATCACCACACAGTACAGTGTTTTTTAAAGGGATGGTCACCTTTAATATGTTGGTTCGAGAAGGGAAGATTTTCTAATGAATTGTGCGTGATTTCTACGGAGAAGGAAACATGTTTGGGATCTGTGATTAAAAACGCTTGAGCAAGTTCAGTCAATGTGAATGTGCAGTACAGGCGGCTGCGTATTTTATTTGTTTCGTGCGTCTAAGGAATGCGAGAAGAGGGCTTTAAATGTGAAAAGTTGGGCTGCTCGGCTAATGCTGTTTCTAGGCTCCGTTTTATTTTCAAATGTCACTGTGTAGCAGCACCTGTTCTCACTCAGCTGTGACACAACTGTTTGGATGTTTTATAAAAATAAATAAAACCGGGAATTGAACATGCCGTGTGTTCGAATTGTGTTAAATGATTTGTGTTTATGATTTCTTGCCATTTCAGGAACTCCATGACTAGAGGAGACCGACTAAATGGCTATTACAAATATTTGTTTTGCTTCTAATTATGGTAAACATCACCTGTTCTATACTGATAAAAAAGAAGATTAAATGGAGGAAATAAGTGATATGTTTCCATAGATTTATATTCTACAGTATTTGATATTATATGATATGTGGTTAAACAAACAAGCACAAACATTGATAGGCTGCTTTGCTTCTGAAATTCCCACCTCAACATCAGCAATGTGTAACCAAATCTAAAAGCTAAAAAAAAAGCATCAAAATAGCAAGAAAAAGAGGATGAAAAGTCAACAAAAACATGAGAAAAACACGGACAAAAAATGATGGAAAAAATAATTAAAAAAACAACAAAAATATGACAAAAATGTGGCGACGTGACGAAAAGTTTCCGTCACTTTTGTAGGTCTTAGCTTTCAAATGAGGTGTTACATTGTTGCTCTCCAATCGAGAATCTTTTAGATTTGGGTAAAGCCCAGTATAAAAAAAACATGAATCTAAAAGGAATTCCGTGGAGTATGGTGTACCACAAGGTTCAATTTTGGGACCATTGTTGTTTATTATTTATATTAATGATTTTGCTTCTGTTTCTACGACCACCTTTCCCGTTCTTTTTGCTGATGATAACAGTCAAAAAAATAATAATAAAA
Organism: Gobius niger; assembly: GCF_951799975.1. Taxonomy (NCBI): domain Eukaryota; kingdom Metazoa; phylum Chordata; class Actinopteri; order Gobiiformes; family Gobiidae; genus Gobius; species Gobius niger. The sequence continues at coordinate 34,480,609 of NC_136856.1, forward strand.
AGCCGAACTGGGGAAAATGCACTCGTTAATGTTGGGTGGTAAAAGGTTAAAATATGTATTTGTGGAAGTCACAATTACTCTAATTTGGGCCAGGCTAGTCAGTCCCAGTCCGCCCCTTGGTTATGCAAATTCTATCAAATTAGTTTTTCCATACGTAAGGCTTATTTTTACTATAAATATATCTAAATGAGTGTAAAACAGTTTTGGGCCTTTTATCTGCGGTCATTTAAGCAGGAGAGTTAGATAAAGTTAAGTTTTCTGCTGTATGTTTACCCACGTCACTGCCAGCGTGCTGCGCGCGTGGCCTGTGTTTACATCGGAAACAGCATGACGCCTCCAAAGCTCAAGTTCTGCTTCATGTCAAAGCGCAGGTGAAGGAGCACTTTACAGTCCGTTATTTTACGCCAAATAACCGTCCCACATCCGACATGTTCCTCGAACACATAACAGCGCGGGTGCATTTCTCGTCAGTCGTGCAGTTTGCGACGTAACACCGGGACGCCCTTCTGCAGGAAAACTTTTAGCCCTTTTCCACCAAGCTGGTTCTGGGCCAGTTCCAGTTTCAGAACCGGTTCTTTCGTTTTCCACTGAAAAAACACTGGCTCTTGGTTCCAAAATCTGGTGCCGGTTGGGAACCAATTAAAAGCTGGACCAAGAAACGAGCACCAGTGATGTCAGCGGCTGGGGGCGTGGCTCTCTCCTCCAACAAACAATCAATATTAGTTAGTTTGTGCTTAGAACTTCCTGGAGAAGCAAAAACAGTCTCTGTGGAGGAAACTGTTGTTTTGCTTTATGCTCTTTAGCTAAAACAAGAGTTAGAAAGAAGAAATCAAAATGTTAACGGCTGCTGTGACTGAAACATAAACTTATTTTTCTGTATTTTATAACCAGCAGTGGCTGTAGTAAGATGTTACTATCCATGTTTTATGTTGACTTCCCAAAGCGTTGCCATGACAATAGGCACAGCTCTCATTTTGGTGGAAAACCAAGTCAGTATGGAACCAACCCGGCACCAGAACCAGCTCTGAACCAGCCCAGAACCAATACCTTGGTGGAAAAGCCCTATTTGAGATGAAGTTGTCCTCCCGGAGAAAACGGAGAGAACAATGCCACAGTCCTCGCTGCTGCCGTTGTTGGAGTTGTTACGTGACAGGTCAGTCTGTCAGCGGTGAGTCTGGTCAAGAAAGTTGCTCGCTGTACGAGCCTATTCATCTGACAGAAGATTACAAAAAATGGCAAATGCCTTTGTATATGTCGTCTCACAATTGTTAGGCAGGTCTGTAAAGCTATAACGGTGAATTTGGGACTACAGTGAATACAGCTGCATAAACAATAATGTATGTGCTGTGCAGAAACGTGTGGAGCGATTTGAACAATTTATGATGAAAAATCGTATATACACGATTAAGTGTGGATGCCACTTTAAAAAAAAAAAAACAGGCTGTGTGGACTCAATTTTTTTCTGGGCGGAGCGCAGATTTATAAATGCCCTGCTATGTGTGGACTAGGCCTTAAAGACATAACCAGAATGCTCACTCCAGCCACTAGGAGGCAGCTCAAATGTTAAAAGAGGAAAGAATTCGACATATGTCCATCAGAGGGCATCGACATAATAAGAGATCAGGATATAAACAGCATTTTATAGCCATGTGGTAAATGTGGCTACAAGTAACTTACTGCCAAGTGTGGAGTGAATGAATAATGACTTTATGTAGCACTTTGAGAAATGTGTGACACAGGCTGATAATGCACAATAAGTGCAAGCCGTTGTTATTTATTAGGCCACAGTCCTTTACAATATACAGTATGTGGCCCACCATGGGGGCTGAATTTCGACCCACGGCCCAAACAAGTTTGACACCCCTGTTCTGTACTATGGAATTTTAAAGTTTTAGCTTTGGGCTTACATTGAAAGGCCCTGGAGCACTGTGGAGGTTTGTTGCTGCTCTGCTCGGCCCACAGGCATGGATTTTTTCACGTTTTCGGCCTATTTTGGAACATAGCTTACTCTGTAGGAGGAGAGTGGCTTGTTTTGACCTGAGTTCACCTGTTTTCCCATTTGAGGAAGCATTCATGTACATTTTCCAACTGGGAAAAAAACGTTTTACCCAGTACCAGAGGACCACATGAACGCGGAATAACTTGATTTGCCATAAAAAGTTCCATAATGCACCTTTAACCATTGTTTTTTTCCCCAGTATGATATTTCTGTGACGTGCTCTATGGACGTGCGCCAGTTGTGATGTGACGTGAGCACGCTGTGTGCGTCTGTACAGGATCAGTGTCGGGTTTAGCGCAGAGAGCGGCGCGCACTGCTAACTCCTGACTGTAAAAACACACAAAGAGACGCTCCGTGGGCCTGTATCCACGCTGAACATTACTGTGTATTGCAGGACTGTGCTGATATCTGCTGCATTTGGAGAAGCGGGCTTTTCACCCTCTGGGAAGAGCCAGAGGAAGGAGCGCTGCGGCCTCGGACCCTCGGCTAACAGCGGCTAACGACAGGCCTTGCTAGCCTCTGACGGGAGATTACTTTTTGCTGGCCAAAGCAAAACAAGGTGAGGGAAGTCTGTCCTGTCATTGTATGCATGAATTAGTGTATCTTAAATGCACTATCTCCTACTTTATTCCCGTGGCGTTTTCGTGACCTGGCTGCTTTATCTTTGTATCTCACGTCAATAGTTAAGCTAGCAGCCTGCTAACTATTACCACACAACTACCACTATTGCAAACCATTTACAATCATTTTCTCGTGTTTCCTGTGTGTAAACACTTTGAACAACTGTAAAACGAGCCTGTTTTTTGCGTACATTCAACAGTTTGGGATAGTTCTCCAAACATAACCCCACCCGTCAAGTTGACCAAGTTTTGCAGCCGTAGTGTTAGCGTTAGCCGGACGGAGCTAGCAGCTGTAGCCCGCTCTCAAAGTAAACACGGGCAGCGCTGGTGAGCTCTTCAAACAGACACCAAAACAAACGCCCACCGCCACTGACGCCTCGCGTTTGTTACAGTTTTCTCTTATGTATTTCTGTATTCTAGATACAATGGTCCTACGTGCCGATCACACCGCTAGCTAACAGGCTTCTCATGCACGGACAGTTTTGAAAATGTAATATTAAACATTAGAGCTGGGATAAAATACGGGATCGGACTTGGATCGCAATACTTTGTGCTGCAATACCAAGTATCAATACTTAATCAAGTATCGCAATACTTTCAATATTTGTGTTTGTAGGCATTTTTATCCCATACTCCTTTGTTTTCCCGTAACAGTTGCAAAGCACTTTTCAATCTTTACACTTCAGTAAATGTCAAATGGCATTTGGTTTATAACTTTAGACACATGACTTTTTACACATTTTAAGGTTAACATATTAGTTATAATTGGTTGCTGTATCGCAATACATATCGGATCGGCCCCTGAGTATTGTGATGCACATCGGATCATGACAAAAGTGGATCGTCCCAGCCCTATCAAACATTAATATTAATGTTAATGAACTTCCATTTGTGTGTCTATTTGAGCTCTTTAGGAGCTGCTACAGCACCTCTCACTCGAATGGCTCAGTGCCCAGGCCAAACCTACCTTTGTATAGGATTTTTTTTTTTTTAATCGATGTTTGACAATAGCCTATATTCTTTAGTTTGTTTTCTTTTTTTAACTTTAATGTATTATAAGAATCAAACCCCCACAAAGACACACACATGAGCTCAAAGTGAGATACAAGGATATGCAGGAAGTGTTTAGAAATACAACTGCTCAAAAAGAAGGAAAAAGAAAGGGTAGGACTTCAAAATAAGACAACAAACAAAAACAAAATTGCTATAAGTGTAAGCTGTGACCGAATAAAAGACACGCCACCTAATATTTTAAGAGATAATTAAAAAAATTATTGAAGACAAACGCTGTAATGATGATGCCAAACAATAAAAACGTTAAAATTCAAAAAGTTTGTTAAAAAGAAAGCCAAGAGGTAGAGAGGGGGGCGGCCGGCTGAGTTCCAGTGTGGTCCAGTTCCGAACGTCCTTTAAACGGCGTGGTCTCCGGGACAAACAAGCCAGAGGCAGTAATTTGTCCCTTTAAATAAAATGGCTTTAGAGCAAAACACAGTCAATCCTGCCCGAGTACTAGAAGGATACTTACACGCGGGGGCAGAGTTATTCTGCGTGCTGTACTCTGGCTGCTCTGCTCCTGCTGCTCTTCGCCGTGCACCGTGTCTCGCCCAGGCCAGCCAGTTACTCGCTCCTCTCCCTTCCAAAAGTTCCAGTGTCCAATAAAATCCACTCGTCCACCACCAGCCTCCATGCTCATTGGATAAAAACTATGTTAGAACAGTCTGCCACAGTTGCGAGGGTCCAGGTGACTAAAACAGGAAATAAAAAGCACAGCAGTAAAAACACTTCAAAATAAAAGCACACACACACCATAGTTAAAGAAGAAAATGAAACTATTACTCAAAGTTATCTGTGAAGACCAGCTTCCCGGCATTAAAAAAACAGTCCCATAAAGAAAATGCTGTGATTTATCAGTGATGTGTACGTCCAACAAAGAACGAGTATTGTCATCAGCACATGTCACCAAAGGGAAAGAAAGTTGTGTAATGTTCAAGAACGTGTATGTTCAAGTGTTTTCTAAGTCAGTTCACTTTGCTTAACCCCTTAACTCCCACCTGAGCCGAGCACATTTTCTCCAGTTTGGCTTTACCCCAGTCAAAAAGCTTCTGGAAAATAGCAACAAAACTGAGACGAAAACAATGAGGGAAATGTGACAAAAAAGTGACAAAAATTGACCAAAAAATGACAGAAATTTGACAAAAATGTGACACAAAATTGACGAAAAAATTGATTAAAAAATGACGAAAAAGTGACAGAAATGTGATAAAAATTGGACAAAAATGTGATTAAAAAAAGGTCGAAAAAATGACAAAAATGTGACCAAAAATGACCAAAAAAATGACAAAAAAAGTTACAAAAATGAGTTAAATACCCAACAAAAAAATGATGGAAAAAAAAATCAGACGTGAGGAAAAAGATCCTCTCGGTTCAGGCGGGAGTTAAGAGGTTAAACTCATCAAGTCCATTTCAAGTGGTTTGCAAAAATCCCAAATAAGGCCTTAAATGCCACTACAAAAGCAGTAAATTAGATTCAAATAAGCATGAACTCTTGGAAAATACTTGACTATTCCATTTTATAAGGTTGTCGGAAACACAAAATCCTGGTCTAAACCACGTTCAGCTGCAGCTTTTTGATTACTCAAGCCTGTTGAAGTATTTGCTCATTAAAAAGCATTAGATTTGGCTTTTCTATGTTGAAACCCTTGAATGTTGTTGTTTCGAATGTTTCTTGTGTTTGACCTGCTCTGTGCCTGTGCTGCAGGAATGAGTGATGACCTCTGTGGTAGTGTCCGACAGCGGAGGGAACATCGTGGAGTATGTGACTGTGGTGGAGGAATCTCAGCAGGTACGTGTCCCATGTATGCTCCTCTGCTCCTCTGGACTCGAGCTTCATTTAATGTTCACAAGCACTCAGCAGCCAGGCAGACAGGACTCTCATTTAGATTATAGGGCTGGGCGATGTTGCAGAATTGGAATATCAGGTTGTTGTTTTGAAGAAGAACTTTAGCAGGGAGATTGAAAAGAATACAAGTACAGTACAATACAGTAATACTAATGCAAACTCACTCTGTAAATTAAAACAATGCAACAAACCTCCTATGTAAAGAAAAATGAAAGGATAGAAATAAAAGTTTGGTAAATGCGTCTGCAGTTCCCTCTCATGACTTCAGGCTGCTGCCATGTGATGCTCTGTTGCTGTTGCCTCTTCCACAATAAGACTGTTACTACTCTGTTCAAATCTAGCTTTTATTGTAAAGAAGGTAAACGGGAAGGATTTAGTTAGAGTTGGGCTGCCTGACAAATCAGGAATTTGAAGAGTTTAGTCAGTGGACACGTCTTATTTTAAAAAATAATGATTGTGAACCCGGTCCAGTATTGGAATTAGACAAAATGAGGAGGGTGACTCTAGTGCGAGGACGACGAATCCGCTCCCTCGCAGGCCCACCTTAATGTACCCATAAAAAAACAGAAATGTAGCCCCCCCCTTATGTTATATTAGCTTATTTGCAGAATTTTTTTAGCGATCTTAATACCATTGATAATTTCTCTTATTGATACGGTTCTTTATCGTTTCTCTTATCAGTTCATTTTTAAAAAAAAGCTATAAATGATAATATGTGCTTCTTGTGTTTTTTTCTTTAAACAGAAAAGAAAGTAAATATACCTATTTTGACATTAACTTCCTCAAAGCATTTTTGTAAAGGATAATGTAAAATGGTTATTAAATTAATGGGATTTAAAGCTATTATTTATTTAAAGCTGGAGCAGACACTCTATTTTTATGAACGAGGGTCGAAGGTAGGGCTGTCACGGTATGAAAATTTTACCTCACGGTTATTGTGACCAAAATTATCACGGTTTTCGGTATTACCGCGGTATTTTTTTAAATGTGTGTTAATATGTTCAGAAAGCATTGATAGTCCTACACAAACTGAAATCGTTTCAAAAAAGTTAACTGTGCTCATTATATAAAAAAATACAGACAAAGCTTTTCACATCAAAGTAAAGGAACTATAACGATGTGTTGTTGATCGTTTCGAGGGTTTTACATGTACTATTTATAGCATCAGAAACAAAGATAAACCGACTATATCAGGAAAACTGTTGTTGTCCTTCCAGTGAGCTTTCGCTTTGCAGATTTGGGAAAATGCCATCATTATTAAATTCATAAAACTGCGGCGAGAGTGAATCTATTGCAATCTGCCACCGGGAGCCCCGTAACGCATCGTGCGGAGGTATCCGGACACGGCTTATGTACTGGCGGTGGCGCTGCAGCCGCACTATGAGGCGACTCGTTACTTTCTCCCTCAACCCAAAGTCCCACATCAGCATTTCAGCTAAAGCGCAAACGTTAACTTACTGCTATAGAGCTGTGGGAGACGGTCACGCAGGTGAGTCAGAGGTTCGAAGTATTGCTGCATTTGGAGACACTTTTTCCTGCACGTTCCGCAAACAGGAAAACTGTCTCTATCAACTGTCCTTCAGCTTTCTTAAAATACCCAAAATACGCCCAGACTTCAGGCTTGTCCTCTCTGAAGGCTGATAGATCCTGAGCGCTGTCGTCTTGGACGTGATTCCAGCTTTGAGAAAGTTTTGTTTTGGTTGTAGCTACAGAGGCGCCTGCGCGGCAACTTCAGCAGATGAGACGGCGGCTCATAAGGCTCATTTTGCCCAAACCGCGGGCGCAGTGTCCACCGCAGTAAAATATTTTTCTCAAAAACAAGACGGTAATTATTATTGTCAACATTTTTACCGGGGTTTACCGCTACACCGGTAACCGTGACATCCCTAGTCGAAGGATATTCTTCTCAGCCCTCCAGCGTCGTAGTTTCTGAATGATAAAAGCGAACGCACAAAAGCAATTGTTTCAGCACGTCCGCTTTGTTTTGGTTCTTAATAACGTAGCAGTTGCACGTATTAGCGTGTATGTAGAGGACAGATTCAGACGGGCTCTTTACAACGTGTAGCGCGGATCCTAAAACAGCCAAGACGTGTGGGATGGTGCGTGTATCTGCGGGCGTGTATCTGCGGGCGTGTATCTGCGGGCGTGTATCTGCGGGCGTGTATCCGCGGGCGTGTATCTGCAGGCGTGTATCCGCGGGCGTGTATCTGCAGGCGTGTATCTGCAGGTGTGTATCTGCGTGTATTCGTGCCTGCAGGTTTATAGTATAAAGCAGCTGCGGTGTCAATAAGAGGCGTCGTTAATGAAGGAGTCACGCGGTTCTCATGGATTTGCTCATCAGAACCGGTTCTCCTTGTAGACAGACTCGTTGCTGCTCCAGAGGGACAAAAGAGCCACTACAAGGAGGCTGAAGAGCCGTGGGTGCCGACCCCGTGATAGGCCCTTGACTATGGTAGGCCCCTGGGCTCCAGCCCCTGCTAGCCCATTGGTTAAGGCGGCTCTGCTCCCTCGCACGAGTAAAAGGTAAATAAACGCACAGAGCAGCGGCGGCCCTGGTTGCTCCATTAGACACAACAATGGCCAGGTTTAAAAGCTCTGGATTGAGCAGAGGAGCGGCTCACATTAGCATTGTGTCTGCAGAACATTCAGGGCTTGGATTTCCTTCACTGACAGTAGCGGGATAATAGCTGACTGCTGAGGTGCTTTGAATCGTGATAAAACGATCCCTCAAAAACGCTTTACTTAAGGAACCACTCACTCATTCAGACACTGGAGCTAAGGCGACAGTGCACCTGCGGGATGGCATCCCTTTGTCTAATTTTGGAAATAAAAGAATGAGAGAGAGACGGGGCTTAGAAAATCATGACTTGATAAAGTCACAAGAACTGAGTGCTGTTAACAGGCTTTCTGTGGGACATTAAAAAGCATTAAAAGTAATTAAGTGAATTGTGCCAAAATAAAGGCCTTAAATGTCACTTGACATTACATTGGATTCAAACTGGCATTAAATCTAAATTTATTGAAAATGATGACATTGCTCAAAACGTTACCACAACAAGACATGTTCAGCAGCAGGTTTGGCTGAATTTTTTTTTTGTCCATTTCTCTTTCCTCTGATGAAAGGTTTGAAGAAATGACATGTGCGCATATTCTTTCTGCGTTGTGGCTTTGAAATATGGTGTTTGGGCTTAATAAACCAGTCCTTGGTAAAAAGTTGCTATGATTCTACTTCTGTCGAAAACTGGTGTTGAAAAGAAAAGCTTTGCTTGACTTGGGTGGGGTTTTACAGAGATGTAGAAATGTCGGTTTCTGCATAAATACAGCATATAATTGATATCACTATTATAAGATGATTTAACATTTTATTAGTATCACAGAATGTGAGCAGTGTTGTTCCTCATTATAGAGTGAAATCCATTTCCCTCTTGCATTATGCTGTGTTAACAAACATTCACGTCAGTCTGCATCAAGTCATGTATTTTTAAACCATCGCAAACCAGGAAGTAGCGCCGGTTCTCTGTTAGCAGGGTGGTAGTTGTTAGTCGGAGAAGTAGTAGAAGGCTCAGAAAATTCCAGATCAATTTCCGGACATTTTCCAGAAACTTACAATGCGAGCGTTGGCTCAGAAATGTTGGGAATTTTCAAAAATGAAAAACTGTCATCGGCATTTCTGCAATTTTTGTTCATAAACAATTGGTGAACTAATAGTTACCCATTCATTTGCATTTGAGTGACGTCGCACCCCAGACCCGTACAAGAAGTGTGAGGCTCCATATCGTCAGGTCAAAACATAAACAAAGTTTACTAAACCTACAGTCTGATGCTCTTGCTAATAAGCGCTGGGACGAAGGGCAAAGTTTGAAATAATGGTTTATGTTTCTCAGACTGTGGTTAAATTCCCCTGTCTCTTACTCAGATCATGGAACAATGGCTGTAGTAATTATTGCCTGAGGGTCCAGTGAGCTCATATGTGTAACCTGCTTCTTCTACCACCGTCTGAAAACAGGCACAAGTATGATTAACGGAGTACGTCTTGTGCGCAGTGTGAGCAGCCTGTGGAAGAGGAGGAAGAGGAGATCGAGGCTGTGCTGGTGACCGGCCCAGAGGGCGAGGTGGAGCAGACCGTAGTGCTGCAGGACGATGGCTGCCCCGCGGTCATCGTGGAGGAGGTGCCCAGTGCCCAGGTGGAGTCCGAGTGCTACTCCGCACAGGTGGTGGTCTACGGAGACGAGACGTACCTCATGCAGGACGTGGCCGAGGAGCAGGAGGTGGTCACCGAGGTGGTCACCGAAACAGGTCAGTCCAGGAGAGGGGGTGGAACCGTTCAGCTTTACGTCACAGTGTGTTTTGAAATAAAATCACCTAAATGTTCCTGATTTGTCAGTATTTACAAAACAACACTCACAAAACAAAATAGAAAACAAAACCGTAGAGTTCTAAAAGCCGAGGAAGTGAGGAGTGACCTTTTAACCCGAGCAAATGAAAGCGGCGCCTCCATGTGGCTGTAGACCGTAATGTCATAGTAATGATATAAGTGTTTGCTTTGGTCAAAAATGAACATGGAAATGCACTTTACTGCCTTTATTTACTTTACTTTATCGCAAAAGATATCGTGAAAGATGAAGCCGTTTTCAGTGAATAGAACAATGAAATCACGGCCAATGTTATTACAATGTGACCAACTAAACTAAGATAATCCAGTATTTGAATGTGTTGTGTTCAAAATGAAACTAAAATTCTCTCAAAATCAAACCTTTTACTGAAGAAACATCATTAAAACTAACTTTCCTTTGATTAATATTGAAATTCTACTCAGTTTCACTTTCTTTTTAAATCTTTTTTTTAGTTTAGTTTATTTGAGCAATTTCAAGTTCCAAGTTGTTACAAAAGAAAAGAAATAATGCCCAAAAGGGAGTAGGCTGAAGCAAACAATGCTTATTTATGCCTAACCCCTTTCAACGTATTTACAAACTTTACAACTGCCGTTCTTTTACATTCCGGTTTGTTCTGAGACCAGCTCATTATGGTACAATTAAGATATACATAACCATAATCAACACATGGATTTGGATATAGATACATAACCATAATCAAACCTAGGAAATAAGTTTACATAGTGTTTGGTACAGAATCAGGTTTGGAATACTGTCTTATAGTACATTCTTAAGTATGGAATGGAATGGTGACAGGTTATTCACCATTCCATTCTGAAATCTAAAATCATTCCCAGAAGCCTAGGTGTACTTTTGTTTGCATGTTGCTGTGGATTAAAATGTTGACTCGTCTGTTGTCCTGACAGTGGAGATGTCGGCCCATGACATGGTGTGTTTCGATAAAACATTTGAAGCAGCTGAAGCCCTGCTGCACATGGAGTCTCCAGGAGGCCTGCACAGCGAGCGCAGCACAGGTAAACCTCACACACAAGAGCACATGGTCACGGTGTGTCCTGGTGGTCACGGTGTTCCCTGGTGTTCACGGTGTGTCCTGGTGGTCACGGTGTGTCCTGGTGGTCACGGTGTATCCTGGGGTTCACGGTGTATCCTGGTGGTCACGGTGTATCCTGGTGGTCACGGTGTGTCCTGGTGGTCACGGTGTATCCTGGTGGTCACGGTGTATCCTGGTGTTCACGGTGTTCCCTGGGGTTCACGGTGTATCCTGGTGGTCACGGTGTGTCCTGGTGGTCACGGTGTATCCTGGTGGTCACGGTGTGTCCTGGTGGTCACGGTGTATCCTGGTGGTCACGGTGTTCACGGTGTATCCTGGTGTATCCTGGTGTTCACGGTGTGCTCTGTCAGTAGATGATGTGATGATGGAGACGGTGGTGGAGGTGTCCACAGAGTGTGCTGCCATCGAGGAGGAGGAGACCTTCCCCATGGCCCCAGACTGTGAGCCCACGGCCAAGAAGAAGAAAGGAGGTGAGAGCTGCTGGACTCTGTTAATGCCCGACGCAGTCACACCATTATTCATGTCTGCACATCCCTCTGTCGCAGGACGCAAACCCAAAACTCACCAGCCCGCCTCCAACGGCTCCTTTGACCTGGGCATCAAGAAGAGGCCCAAGGAGGGCAAAGGTCTGTTCCCTCCACACTCTCCAATAACAACAACACAAACACACAAGTTTTACCAAATTCCGTCACCATTTCACCACTTTCAAGGCAAATAAGTGACATCTTTGGTTACAAGCCATAAGAAAAAGCAACATGATAAAAAAATAAATGCAACAATCTCAACAACAATCAACAAACAAGATCACTTCATATCAGGTAAGCCTGATGCAATGTAACAAGCTAATATATATCAGTGTTGCTGTTTTATACTGTGCAGAGCGAAAACGCACACGACTGACCTGGTCTCACTGTGCGAGTGACATGACACACGTTACCATGGATACGAGCTTGGTTTGTCATATCGTACCATCAAACAACGTGTGTATCACCCAAACAGCAATTAAATAACGTTAGCGATGCTAACTTCAGCAACAAATGACAAGCAGCCTAGCTTAAATTAGCCGACAGCCACTAAACGTTTGCAGATTTGTGTCTGCAGCAGATTTTACATTAACCCAAAATCCTCCGTCATTTACGGAATATTTTTGAAAATCAAACCGTAACAGAAGCAGCTCTGCTGTTTTTCATTGGCCCGGGGCTGCCTCTCTCTCTCTAAACCACGATGCAAACGCGGTTAAAGCTAATAATATCCTTCCCATATGGAGCCGCTCTTCTCACGTAAGTCTCAGGACAAGCTCATCTATTTCCCCCTCTCTCTCTGTCCCTCCCGTGGTCGTAGCGGCGGCGCATCGTGCAGTGATGCAACTGCTAAACATTCATTGTCCCGTTCACCCACCGTCTCTTACATTCTGTTAAAATTGAAAACTTGCAAATAATAAGCTCCACTTTACATTTGTATTAGTGTAATCTGAGCCTTGATGTTGATGAGCTGGTGACGCTCTGAAAGTCGTCCTCTGATACTTGAGAGTTTATACACATTTCTGTTGCAAAATGTACCATGACTGTTCAGATCAGGTTCAGTTTAGCTCCATTTATCCTGCAATCTCACATTTTTACTAACATAAATAATATGCAGCCTATACATATTCATTCATTAAAAAAAAAACGCTTATGAGAGATTAATTCATGAAGGAAAAAAAATTCTCATGACGGATTTTTTTCAACCCTGTCCTTCAAAATGAAGGAGAGAAATGATCCCGAGCGAAACCACTGTTCTGCAGTGATAAGTTCAGGAGGATGTTTTCAGTGTGTTTAGGCTTTAGTAGCTCTGTCACAGCACACACAGTTATCACAGTTCGTCGCCCCCTGTGACTGCGCGACAGAGACGCGTGTCTAAAATCACACAGTATAAGCTGAATGAAACTGCTTAAACAATTTAAAGTGTCAGTCGCAGCTCTTTGAGCAGGCAGGTTGCACACATATCCACCGTGTTGTTAAATTTGACTTGCTTCAGCCTGTAAACCCTGATATTGTACTTAAGTGATGCCATTCTAAATAAACTGCACCACCTTTGAGATAAGGGGTACACAGATTCCCACTGAAGGGTCCAAGGGGTGCACTGGACAGAAGGGAACCACTGCTAGTCTTGTGGTGTTGTGGCCCTGCGTAGAGGCTGAGTGTGGCTGTGTTGTAGGAAACACCACGTACCTGTGGGAGTTCCTCCTGGAGCTGCTGCAGGACAAGAACACGTGTCCTCGCTACATCAAGTGGATGCAGCGCGAGAAGGGCATCTTCAAGCTGGTGGACTCTAAAGCGGTGTCCCGGCTGTGGGGGAAGCACAAGAACAAGCCCGACATGAACTACGAGACCATGGGCCGCGCGCTCAGGTCAGTGCCCGACTGCTCCCTCTCACTGTGACCTGCGCCCGCTAACCCCCTCCTGTTTTAGGTATTACTACCAGCGCGGCATCCTGGCCAAGGTGGAGGGCCAGCGCCTGGCTTACCAGTTCAAAGAGATGCCTAAGAACATCCGAGTCATCGATGAAGAGGAGGCTGCCGAGTCAGAGGACGCTGAAGCTGCTCAGCACCTGGCTCTCCAGCAGGGAAGTGCCACCCTGACCTCCAGCCCCCAGCCCCAGCAGACCTACGTCACTGTCATCCCCGCCAACGCTGGTGCCAGGTGAGAGCCCCCCCCAGGGCCTGAAGCGGGGCATACAAACTACTTTACAGAGAACATGTGGTTGTTTGCACCAAATTAGGCCACATTTCTGGTTTTAGTTATGTGAACTAAACCTCCTCTTCTTTTCCAGGGCGATCCGTGCCATGCCAGTGGTCATGACCAACTCCCTGGGTCAGGTGACGCTAAACTCCTCGTCCATCCTGAGCACGGGGGCGGGCGTGCCTGTGTCCATGGCCAGCGTTAACAGCAGTCCTAAACTGGTGATCCAGGCCATGCCCACCATGCTGCCCTCCGCCTCCAAAGCCGGTGAGAAGATCACCATCATCACCATCCCGGCCAGTCAGCTGAGCGCCCTGATGCAGGCCAACTCCTCCACCTCCCTCGCGCAGCTGATCCAGACCAAGCCCACCACCGTACAGGTGACCCCAGGCCGGCCGCCGCCCCAGCTCATCCTGGCCAAACCTGCCGCCGTGGCCCAGGCGCTGCCCCAGCCCCCGCAGCTGTCGGTGCAGGTCACCCACGCCCCGTCCACCACAGAGCCTGCAGAGGGGCCCTCGGACCCCCCCACGTCCTGAGACTCAGCTGGCCCACGGACTCACTGGACTGTTTATCAGCCGCAGCTTGTAAATACTCCTCCTTTTGTAACCGACTCCTGTTCAAAGGCCCGAGGAGACTGGACAGAGCCTTTTGATGCTCGGCCACATGTATCCGCCCTTAGTGTAGTCCGCCTCCTGTTAGCACCGCCCTGCACCAGCCCACTTCTTTTTTTACTCTTCCAAAAGGGACTAATATGAACCGCGTGCTCCACAATGAAAATACCTATACTATTTTCTGTACTCTGTGTAATGAAGTAGATTTTACTGTATTATAAAAATACAAATGTCCACAGTGTGGCCCCGTCCTGTTTTCTTTTCAGCCCTGGTTTAGTACGGATTTGCTCTGGGCCTGGTGGTTCTGGTATAAACCTACCTCATACCATTGTCTCTGTTAACTGTTTACATCAGTGATCTCCAGTAGGACGTCCCGGGTCCCGGTCAGGCTTTAATGAAAAGTGTTCGTTCATAATTTATGAACAGGCTCCAGTTTGTCCATGAACGCTGGGTATTACTGAAATTAAGCTCAAGTTCAAGCACAAAATGTAGTTTTCTGTTGTATTAGATTTTTGTTCAGTTCAATAGAGCCACCAATGTAAAAAGAAAAAGCTCCTGCACACGTCTCACTCTTTTAAACTTTATTGCTGATCAATGAAACTTTCTTGCTGCTGATGCCCAGGGGCTGCTGTCAGGTACAGGTACAGATCACCAGCAGGGGGCACTCACTTTCCCCTCTTGTGGCCTTTTCTCAGTGTCCAGAAAATGGGTCGTTAAATAATAAAGCGCTGTGGATTTCGGTGCATTTAAGTTTCTATAAAGATCTCAGAATGCAGATGGAATCTTACAGTTGCTGATAAAACATCACCGACATGTGTTACAGCTTTGTTTTCAGGACAGTCATTCGGAGGTGGGGTCCTAGAACTGTAATAAACAGGAAAACTAGACACGTGAAACAGACGGTATCAGACAAATGTTTAGTGAAAAGAAAAATAATGGTTGTAATTATAGTAGAAATGTTTATTTTTGACAAAACAAAAAACAGTAAGTTTCCATCTCTTTGCATGTCAGAGTAATAAGCAAAAATACCATATGTCATGCAACAAATACAAAATATGTACAATGGAAGAGGTGTATGAATTATGAATGTCCCGTGAGGCCCAGGACGCTCACTTTGAAGCTCAGACATGGCTCTTTCCAACGTAGCGTCCACCCCACCTGCGTTTGGACTCGATCTAATGACCCCATGAGGGTTTTAAGGAGCGGTTACCAAAGGTCAGGCCTGGCATCGAGCCCGTCCTCTGGCGCCCCCTACACTGGTGTCAGAGCATGTTTGTCTGGGCTAATGCGGAGCCGTCTCAGCTCTGTTTACATGGCCTGTACTTTGCCCAATAACATTATCCCTGCGAGACTCCTGGGCAGTGTTGGGGAGTAAAGAATACTCATTTTGAGTAACTGTATTCCGGTACAGTTACTTTTACAGTTACTTTGCTCATACCAAGGAAATGCATACATTGTTAAACTTTCATCATCCAATCCTACTGCACGTCATCAATAAAGAGAAAATGTTACATTAGTCTGAAGTACAGGCGCTCAAATTTAAATAAAATATATCTCAATCATTTGTGCACACACACAAGGAGCAGCCCCCCCCCCCTTCTGTCCTCTCACCTTTTCACTGTGTTGTCTATAATTTAGAGTGAAAGCTGGATGTTGTTGTTGTTAGCAGTAGCAGTAAGCTAAGCTGTGTATTTGAAGTATTCAGAATATAGTACTCTGATTGGCTGAGTATACATTACAAAATACATTTTCATTTCATTCTCCCCAACACTGCTCCAGCTCCGTAAGTTGGGGTTTAACCCTGGTTCAACAGTTTCCATGGAGTACATCTCTGTGGGAACTCACCCTGCTCTGAGCCGGGTTAGGTTCCCGTGTAACAGAAGAGGAGAATCGTCTCAGCCTGGTCCCTCAGTTTGACCCGGCCACAGGCTGCCAGGACCACAGGATCTGGGCCATGGACAGTCACTACAGGCAACAAGAGAAACCTGGACTTCAACCATTTATTGTCACTGACACAGAAGAAACAAATGCACATTACAAAAAGTTGAATAGGTTAAAAAGAAAAAGGGTTAAAAATGAGTCATAAATTAAGTGCGCTGTGGAGCATCTCCTTTGTGGTTTACTCGGCACCACTCGTGTATTTCTGTATATTGTCCCTCAGTCACGTGACCAGTGCTCCTACAGGATGGAGTGGTCAGTGAAGTTGACGTCACACAGCAGGGACAGGTGGTCTGAGGGGTAGTGGTAGGAGGGCAGACGGTCTGGCCCAATCTGCTCCTCCGAGGGGATGTCCAGGAGGCTGTGGACACTCAGACTGTCCCGGGAGTACCAGATATAGTCCAGAGTGCTGCAGCTCTCTCCGCTGGGGCGGATCTTCCAGGTGGTGTAGCTGGGCTCCGTGTGCCCGTCTTCACTGAGCAGTTTGTAAGCAGAGTCCAGCCCCAGAGGGGAGCAGCTGAAGCGCCGGTACACGTCCTCTGTGGGCTCAGCGTTAAAGTCCCCACACACCACCAGGGGCAGCGGTGAGTCCGGGCCGGACACCATGCTCTGCAGACTGTGCAGCAGGTCTGCGCCCTGAGCGCTGCGCAGACGCTCCCAGCCTTGGCGGGCCTTCAGGTGGGTCACAGCCACACACAGCCCCCTGCCCGTGGCTCTGCACTGCAGCCGCTGCACGATGGCCACCTGGTTGGTGGGCAGCATCATGGCGGACAGGCGCAGGTGGGCCGTGGAGCGCAGGGAGAAACGAGAGGAGCGAAAGAACAGGGCGCAGCCGTCCGGCCCATTGTTCTTCTCCACGTCCAGGCACGGGGACCAGGGCTTGGCCAGGAAACTGCCCTGGTAGCCCAGACCTGACATGATGGGCCCCAGGGTGTCGTAGTAGTGGTCCACCTCCTGCAGACACAGGACGTCCGGTCTGTATGTCAGGATCTCCTCCAGAATCAGGTACTTCCTCTCCTGCCAGCGCAGAGCGTCCAGCGGGCAGCGGATGAAGCCGTCCTTCCCCTCGCCCAGCGCTGCAACGGAAAGTACTGTTACTGCGCAGTAATGCAACACTGGAGAAGGATTTCATAGTTACACTGCAATACTGTCAGTACCACAGCTGTGCTCTGTACCTTGAGCCAGGATGTTCCACTGCATGATGCGTACGGGGGGGCTGTGGTTCTGGGCGCTGGGTCCACACAGGTGCACCATGTCTCTGTGAGGCCGCGGGGGCCGCTGCTGCAGCACTCGCTCACACTCCCTCAGCAGCTGCTCGGGGTCCAGCCGGGGCCCCTCAGGCTCAGGGGCCTCATCGGGGAACAGGTCGGGCTGGGCCAAGGTCCTCAACAGTCTGCTGCTGCCACTGCCCATCGGACCCCCTGACCACAGAGCACAGGGCAGGTGTTAGACAGTATGAAAGGGCCAGTCCAGTCGGTCTCTACTCAGGGTCCACACTGGTCACAAGACTGAGTTATTCTGAACACACAGCAGCTATTCTGTATTCAAGTCCAACTTTACTTACTGTACTTCTAAGTACTTTTCAGTCTACTAGGGTAACATTTTAAATAGTTTTACTTTTTCCATTGTGAGTAGATCTCACATAGCCCTCATTTCTTGACTAAAAAAGGTGATATAAAATTACTTTGTAGGATGGACTCAACATTTCAACACAGTACGTTCAATTAAATTCAAACAAAAATCGTAACCTTGTTTCTTCAGTCAATTGTGTCAAAATAGAATAAAGTAATAATATGAAGACCTACCTCAAACATAATCAAACATACTCGTATACGCCCTACCTCAAACATACTCGAATCGTATACGCCCTACCTCAAACATACTCGTATACGTCCTTCCTCAAACATACTCATATACGTCCTACCTCAAACATAATCATATACGTCCTTCTTCAAACATAATCATATACGTCCTTCTTCAAACATACTCGTATACGCCCGACCTCAAACATACTCGTATACGCCCTTCCTCAAATATAATCATATACACCCTACCTCAAACATACTCGTATACGCCCTACCTCAAACATACTCGTATACGCCCGACCTCAAACATACTCGTATACGCCCTACCTCAAACATACTCGTATACGTCCTACCTCAAACATACTCGTTTACGCCCTACCTCAAACATACTCGTTTACGCCCTACCTCAAACATACTCGTATACGTCCTACCTCAAACATACTCGTTTACGCCCTACCTCAAACATACTCGTATACGTCCTACCTCAAACATACTCGTTTACGCCCTACCTCAAACATACTCGTATACGCCCTACCTCAGATATCCTCTGCTCCTCTCCAGGTCCACATCTATACGCTCCAGCTGGCGTCTCATGCCTTGCTGCTCTCCTCCTGACTGCTCACTGACCACTGTCCCGCTCAGTCCGGCCCACTCAGGGCTGTCCACAGGAGAAGCCTCTGGACCAGGACAATGTCCCTGTGTCCTTTGCTGCTGACCAGGCCTCACGCGGCCAACACAATGCTGTGTTCAGGGACAGTTGTATGCGCTGATCATCCCCCTGTGGAATCCTACACATGCGTCCCTCTCACACGCGCTGGACTTAAAGGTCTCGTCCTTTGAGGCTTCCTGAGGTCGGCCCACAGGAGACATCGACTGTACGAAGCTACTGAGGCCTCGTTTTCACTAGTCCCTAAACTCGACTCTTTTTCCTCAAAAAACAACTTTGGTTGACGAAAGTGCTTTCCAGAACTGCAGCAATGAGAATAGATAATACACAACGGCATATCAAGTAGGTCAAACAAGTCTATCTCCATAACAGAATAATACAGTCAGGAAGACCCACGAGGGACAAAAACGCTGCTTCTCCTCTAGATCTTTCCAGCATTTCAACATCAGATCAGGCACTTTATTTTACAAATATCCACAATAAGCCACATGTGTATAAACTCATCAACATACAGACGGCTGCCGACATGCCAGAATGATTCATTATTATCGATCGGTAATCGGTATGTTTTACATGCCTTCACCCTCGACCTAAGACGTGCACTGTAGGCTAATCCTCTGGGCATGTTTCAAAATGACACCCCTCTGCAGACTGGAGGGTGCTGACCCGCCACATTCCTCCTGATTGGGACAGACCCTCCTCTCGTCAGCCCAATCCAATTAAGGACACATTCTGAAATGGTCACGCTTTGCAAATTACAAAACAAATCTAAGTCCACATTACGAATCAAGTGACATTCACCCTCCTCCTGTAGCCGCGGGGCCGGGGGTGTCATATTTGACCAAAGTGACCAAAGTGAGTGCTCACCTTTGGCCCGATTTACTTCCACATATGAAAAAAGTCTGACTTTACCATTTATGATCAAAATATTTCTTACATTTGCTTCTGAACTTGATTTTTTTTTTCTTTTTTATCTGGTTATTCTTAGTGTCTTGCAGCATTTAGGTATATATGCACGTACTTTTTAAAAATTAAGCTTAAAAATATAGAATTAGTCCTTGAAAAAAAGGCACATCATTTAAAAAACGAGTGTCTTACGTCGGACGGTTCCCAGATGTTTTGGGTTGGGTTTATTTACGATATATGACAGTTTAAAATCAAGATTGTCAAATAACTAATAATTTGCTTTATCTCTCAAACCAATACCAAGTGCATAAACTTAAGAAAACATGTTGATCTGTTCAGGACAAAAAAGTGGTGTGAACCCCCGGCTACTGGACGTCTTTTTCCACATGATCAGGAGGACGCGGCAGAAAAGCTGAGAGAGTTTGTCGTCGTCAGATGAAAAAAAACGTTCAACATCTCAACAATCACGACCGATAATAATCCCTCCTGTACTTTCACTCAAGAACATGCACACTTTTGGAAGTAACTACTTCACTGTACTTGTACTTTCTACCAGTCTGCTGTCCTAAAGGAGTGAATGTTGTTCAGTTTTTTTCAGTCATTTTGTGTTTGTAAAAGCGTGCTCACTCTCGGGCAGACAGTGTTTTATGTGCAGAGGAAAGTGGAGCTGTGGGTGTCAGTGACACAGACGTCACACCCTTTACTGTCACTTACATAAGATCCTGCTCCATTTATTCTTCTACAGACACGACCAACTTAGCTTTGACAAACTTGGTAACACAGGCTTGTAAAGCACAATACAAGTGTAACCATTACTGGCTTGTGTGGAAAATTGCAAACGGTCAAATGACACGTGTGACACGTGACCAATGACTCCGCAGGAGGTCGTTATTTGGGCCGCGTGTCATATGACACGTGTCAATCATTGTGTTGATTGGTTTGCAGCATGAAGAGAAGGAGATCATTGCGCCCCACGGCTGAAATCCAGGCTAAAAGGTCAGTTTATTCACCTTATTCTGACCCGCCCACTTTTGCCTTGGCACTTTTTTATTTCACAAGTTTAGTTTATTTCAGAATTTCACACAGACAATCCGGAAATTCAACTTATCACCCATCAGGCAATGCTAATGTGAAAATGGACACCCAAAAAGCTAAAAGCTTATCAACAGGGGTCCATAACCCACCACCCTGGGCAAAGTGTCAGGAAAACTTCCGTTGTCCAGACACACCAAGCCCGTTCATTTTAACGGAGAACGAGGGAAAATATTCTCCGCTCAAATCTGATGTTTAGTCGATTGATTTGTGTAAAATGTCCAATGTTCATTTGCACCGACACGTCGACACTGCAGCGTTTCTCTGCGCGGCCGAAAAACAGCTTTGTTTTTGTGTAGTGACTGATTTTGTCTGGACTTCTCCAGTGCCATGTTCATACACAGGAGAAAAGGGGCGGGCACATGGCGGCGGGCGCATGGCGGCGGGCGCATGGCGGCGGGCGCATGGCGGCGGGCGCATGGCGGCGGGCGCATGGCGGCGGGCGCATGGCGGCGACCATGCGAGCTTCCGGAATAAAGTGAATAGTCAAGCGGCCGGTCCCGCCCACCACAACCTCGTCCGCTTGACGCCAGTCAGAATCGTTGGAACTTCCCTGTGGCTCCTCTGCGCTCACGTTGTGATGTGTATTTTAAACTTTTTCTTAATAAGATAAAAAGTGAAAACACTAAAGAACTAAATCATTGGTACAATATATTAATGAAAAATAACTTGGAAGAGGAAGACTGAAGGAGTTATGTGTTTCCTCGTTTTGCAAAAGGAGCGACCAATCAGGGCACTCTGTTCTCCAGCACTTTGTGAGGGAGGTGCACATCTGCAGCACGTGCGCACATCTGCAGCTGTCGCAAACTTTAAGTTATCACGAACGTACAAAAGGGCTTTAACTTTTAATTTGCTCAACCTGGAGGGCAGGAAACCCCAGAACCCTCAGTTTAGCCTTAGCTAATGTAAATAATCACTCAGCGTCCCACAAAGAAGAACATGGGCTTTGACATCTACCCCCCACAATGACGCGCTTCTGGGCCGAATGTGACGTCACCATTTTTGGATCGATTGTGTTGGAGCTCATCAGGGGACACCAGAGATTTTTATTTATTTGTTGTTATTGATTATTTTATTAAGATTTTCGTGATAAAATGCAATAATTATTGCGGAATAACGTTATCATTAGAGCACGAGGCCTCTTACAGCACATAGGCATAGACTACACTACCATCCTCCACACACAATGGAGCGTGAATGGAGGAATTTTATTGACCTTTAATTCGAATTGGGTTAAAAATACAAAGAGATCTCGGAAGTTGGGACGTTTTCTCGCAAAACTAGTACAATAAAACATTTCTCGCGATGTCCCCTGGCGGGCTCCGTACCATAGAGACACACATGTTTTAAATGATATAGTTGAAATACAGTCATAAATGTTGACGTTATTGCACAAACTAACAATGGCCCAAACCACAGACACGTGGATTCAAACAAGTCTAGATTTGTCAGAGCCTATTCGGAAAGAAAGTAAAAAGGACTTTCAGTTTACAAATCACCCACTCACACAGGATTAGACATATATGTACAATGTCGCCCACCTGAGGTCCATCTATTAATCATGTGTGAACTGAGACCAATGGAAGTCGTTCTTTACGTAACATGTTCACGCTCACCACCTGGTACAAGTGGGACGCGGACATCACAAACATGAAGAGACAAGTGTGAGAGAGAGTCTTAGACGGGCTCGGACCACCGGACATACGGGTCAGCTTACCTGTCTCACCGGCCGCCGCTCGCGCAGGTTTCAGCGGGACGTGGCTCGAGCCCACGCCGCCGAGGTGACAGCTCCTCGCGCTCGTGGAGGAGGAGGAGGACGAGCCCCACAGCCGCCGGGCCAGAGCCGAGCAGCGCCGGGCCGGTTTCATCCTGTCGACCTGGATTCTGAGGCTGTTTCAGAAACGACGTGAGTCTCGAGTCACCGCCGGGAGAGTCTGAAGTCGTGGATGAAAAAGCCGGTCACCGCACTGCCGGTAAAGTTACATCAGAGTTCTAAGAGAAACGCCGGTCCTGAGGGGAGTCGCTGAGTGGTTTGGCCTGAAAGCACGGTTACAAACGCCCCGACAGCTCTTCAGATCAAACGCACGTTGACGTCATGTGAGGCGGACGTCAGAGTCTTGTTTTGCTGTTGACGCTTCGGTCGTAGAAACGAAGACAAACATCTGTAAAGTGAACATTGACTCGACCGTTCACCCCCGCGGTCACAGGTGGACCAGGCCGCGCTGTACTGAGGAAAAGGGAGTGCGTCCTGTTCTGCGAAAGAGCCAATGAGCGCGCGGAGCGACCCGACACTTCCGTGACGTCATCGGGTACGGGGTGACGAATGTGCAACACTTTCCCAAGAAAGTACAGAACAACACGTGTGTCCAGTTCAGTCGACGTACTTAACGTGACTAGAAACTACAGACATGAATATGAGACAAATAAATTCTGTCATTTATGTTTTCTATGTATAAAGTAAAGACATTTCATCTGTTAAAATCAATAAATAAGTAAAGCCTACATTTTCAACAGCCAAATATCAATAATGGACAGAGCCAGGTTTAATATTATGTTTATTTTGTGACATATAGAGTTCGGGAATGTGACGTCATATCGCTAAGCATTATGGGATTAGCAGCTAAATGTAAACTAATGGAGATTTTAAAAGTTAAAATACTGGAGTTATTGTTCACATTAAAACACTACTAGATGTATTTACGAGCAGTATCTCAGCAGCTAACGGAGTCGTTCCACTGGTTTTTTCTCCACTTTTTATACTGTTTTTAGCTAATGTTAGTCTATGGAAATGTATGCTAACAGCTGCAAAGATGGCGGATCTCCATTGTAACTGTGGACATTCCCGAACTTTATTAGTGACAGAGATTTGCTCAGATGGGATTTTGGATCTTGCTAGTATTTGAATAAGCTGTGTATTAAAGCAGTACTAAGTAACTCATGCCCCTAGAGGCCATAAGCGCCACTGCAGGTGTCGCAGCATGTTTTTTGAAACTTTAAGTTTTGTTTGGACATTGGACAAACAAAACTTAAAGTTTTACTGACAAAACCCACGGGGCGTATGTCTTCTAAGATATAATTCATCCTACCTGCCCTAACACCCACACGAGAGGGCCACTGTATTTGTGTTTTTAGTTTGTTCAGGGTTTGTATTCTGAGTGTTTTCATATAACTTTTAAGTGTATTATGTTGAAAGATGAATTTCTTTTTAACTATATATATATTCTGTTCTTTTCTACTAGGCTTTACCTGGCAGCAATGCATTTCAATGAAAATTCTCACCGTCTGCAAGCTACCACTTCATCTGGAGAGCCCATGTACAGAATGTCTTGCCCCAAGTACAAGAAGGGAGAAAGAACTTCTAAGCCCATCAAAACACCAGCAACCTTGAGTAAGTCCTTTAGGGACTTTTAATGTATCTGTGTGTTAATTTGGTAACCTGATTTCAATAAATCTAAATCATTATTGTAGCAGCATTTTAATAACATAAAAAAAGTTGAAATTACAACATAATGATGTTCTCATGCAGAGGACAACTGAACCAAAGCCACACAACAACAATAAATACCTTTTATGCCACTGTAAATGGCAGTGCAATAGAACACACTTAAGCAAAAGTCATTTTCTGTCATTACAGATTATGTTGACGACATCATGGAGCTGGTCTTTGAACAAGTTTTCCCTGACCCTACTCCGTATATGGACGAGGTAGAAAAGATCCACATCCCACCAACCCTCTCATCGCAGTATCCACAACCAGACAAGGCAACGCTTACGTCTCCCGCTTCAATCCAGGACCGGTCTGAAGCCCACATACTGTCCCTCATTGTCTGGAAACTCCTGCCGTATCCTCAAGACAACACAAGACGGCAGGACAACGCGCACTTTCCGACCCAGATATCCCCAGCACCAGGAAACAAAGCACCTGTATGCACAATATCTGTAACGACTAAAACACAAAGAGGAGAAATTACTGCGTTTGCAATGAAAAAAATATTTTGTTTCTTTGTATTTAGAAAATTGTGTGTGTGTTTGCAGTGAGTATGTAACTTTGTAAATTTGTATTTCAATAAATGGAAAAAAACAAAAATTCACTTGTACCATTCCTCTTAGATGTAATGGCCCATACTGTGCTTTGTAAACATTTATTGCATTTTGCAGAGAATACTCATTGAGACACACAGGCTCAAATCCAGGGTGATCCACCATGCATTTCAGCTGACGGGACACTTCCTCCATTCGAGCAGTAACCTGTAACAAATGTCTAATATATTATGGAGGATTGTGTATAGGCTACTCAATATGTACTAATATATAATATGTACTAACAAAGCACACTGACCTTAAGAGTTTCTCGACAGCATCGATTTTCTACCTCAGTTGGCATAGTTGCACAGTTACCACAAGAACACCTGAACACATGATTGGAATAAAGATAAAAACAAAACCAAAAACATCAGTTTTGTGGAGCAAATAAATAAACCACATATAGCATATACAGTTATACACATTAGAAAAAATGAAGATTGCAGAGATATCGCAAAGGGCTGCATTTCTGACTAAAATTCAGATTTTATGCGAAGCACTGGTCTAGTACAGGGGTCTCCAACATCTTAGTTGATCATTTCTTTTACAGGGTACGCTACTTTTACAGAACAAGAATGTCAAACACCTACTTATGCTTCCAAAACATTTCTATATACTACTTAGGTGCAGTCCACCCATAAGAAACAGTTGCCAGAATGGCAGTATAGGCCTTATACTTTACAATATTGATTGAACTGTTGCAAACTGCAGATTGTGTTCAGCATGTTCAGAACAAAGAGAAGAAATGCATCTAAAATTAGATCCCTGGACTAGTAATATAAACTTTAGACGATAACTTAACACAAACAGTTCAATTGTTTATAAAATAACTTATATTTTGTTTTGTGAGTGTTAAATAGTCGTATTACAGGCAGTATTGTAGTAGTGGGCACGGATGGATAAGTTAGTGTAAATACAGTAACACACCATTGCGATACATCCATATGAAGACGTTGATCTGCAGGTTCATCATCTTCATTTTCATCTCGCTCCGCCGGGTCCGACTCTGGCTCGAACATGTAAGGCTGGATGGACAAATCTTCCGTTGCTGACATTTTGTAAATAACGTGTGAATAAAAAGTTTCTACGCCGCTATATAATCGTATCTCTCCTATAAAACTACCAAAATGGCCGAACGGGGTGGAGTTGAACCGAGTGTCACCTCTGCAACCTGGAGAGGGGGCGGGGCATGAAGTGTCTCATTTGCATTTAAAGAGACCGCACCAAAACGAGTTGCTCTCAGACGCACATCAGAAAAGGGGTAGAAAAGGGGCCTGTAGAGCTATAATAATGAGGAATTCAGACCCAAGCATTGCAGTTCCGCTTTATGTAGACCACAACTGTATGATTTATATGTAAAAAGGAAGGATTTAAAAGCATGATATGTCTCCTTTAAGTTAAGACCATAGTTTGGTTATGTCTAAGTTTGACTTGTTTTTGTTGACAAATCATCACAAAAGCAGCATTTCTCTTTAACCTCCCTCATAACGGCGCAAAATCATTCCAGGAAAGTGGCCCAATGATGCAACCCTTCTGTCAGTGTCATCTACAAAACATTGTAAATCCCTGTAACATGAAAAGCAATAATTTATTTGCCCAGGTCTGTGTCTTGGCAGGAAGTTAGGATTTAGGACTTCATTAATGTTGTTCTATACTCTTTGCTAAAGTTCATATAAATACAGGATTTTCAAGGGGCATTAAAAATCATCAAAAGTAATTAAAGTGAATGTTGCCAAAATCAGGCCCTTATATAGTATTATTATTTATTTTTTACATTAAATTGGATTGAAACTGGACTTACACCAACATTTCCTGGAAAATGATGGCATTGCTCAGAATTGTTATGTTTTTTTTTTAAGTTCATGATGGTCTAAACATATTCAACTGCATTTTCGGCTGAAATTGACCACTTTTTTTGCTCAAGAGAAATGTTTGCAAATCCTAAGAAATTAAATAAGTGGCCATTTGTGTCTGCGTTTGTGGCCTTGAAATATAGTAGGGCCTTTAAAATGGCATTAACAAGCATTGCATTTGACTCGCTTCTGTCTATATAAACCCTGAAATAGTTATTTGTAAATTGTACGTATTGTTATCTGTATTCTCTGTAACGTGATTGATTGTATTCACTTTTGTGTTGTAAGATTTTTTCTTAAATCATTTATAGTTTGTTTGCAATTGACTTTTTATGGTGACAGTAACATCTTTTTTTTTTTTTTTTTTACCAATAAGTTGACTTTTAGTTTTGGTTTAGTTTTTCAATATAAAAATAGCTGAATGAATGGATCTTTTACTTTGGTCTGGCTTGCATTGTCAGTGTCCTCTGCGTCTTTATTTTGATTTGCCAGAACAGCCTCCATTTTCTCTCTTTTAATTGAAATTTCTTTCTTTTATTTATTTATTTTATTTTCTTTATTTATGGTTTATTAGGTAGGGACAGTGCAAGTTAATGAACAAGCCACACCGGATTTTCCTTTCTGTCTCTTTTTCTCTTGCACTGTGTCCACTGGATCTGTGGGGGGGTCATTTATGTAGTACATGGGATGCCTATAATGCTTATCTCGTGCAAATAGGGCTATAGACGTAACAATCTGGAGGTGAGTCTGAGGTCTCAGTATTGTGGTGATGAGGAACTGGACTCACTCCCTCCAACACAAAGCCTAAAAGAAAAGAAAAAAGACCCACAAGAGGGAGACAAAAACACATGCGACAAAATGACAGGTTCACCAAAAAGAGGAGAAAATCCCATCATTAGAGCTCATCAGTCTGGGCGAGGGGTATAGGCAAGTCTGCGTCATGGAGGCCTGATATTCATGATAACACCAAGGCCTGAACCTCACTATTGTAGTCGCCCAAAGTGAAAGAAACATTTTCAGAAAATGTTTTATCCTCCTTTAGTACATTGTTAGCTCAGATATTTGTGGGGAAAACACTGTGCATCAAATTATTTTATACCATGGTCTGGGTGAATACTGGATTCTGATTGGCTGGTGGGGGCTAACAAGCGTGCATTATTTTGGTATAACCGCACACGTAGTCCGGTAGTTAAATCACTGGGATATCACTCCGCTGTGGGCATCGCCATAGCAACGCATGACACAGCTGAATCAGATAAACACGTAATTAGTGACTGACAGGAACGAATGAGATGATTTTGTGGTTAATTACAACGTTTTTGGCCAAAACAAAACGTTTGATAAATGTGAAGTAGAGGAGAGTGAGCTGCTAGGTTAGCTACTGTTAATAAAATATGAGCTTTACATTTCTATTGAAAACGGTTAAGGCACTATTCATAAAATGATCCAGCATTTAAGCATATTTGGCTGGATTAGTAAAGTCAAACATAAAAGTTTCAGTTCGTGGGGCCCAGGTGTGAGCGACTCCACCGCAGCTGTTTCCATAAACAGTTGAGCTGGTTGAGCTAGCTAGCTAGCTTCAGGTTAAACAGCGTAAAAGTGAAATAACTCCTGCCCACGAGTGCCGCATATCGGTGTTTACTTCCACGGAAAAGTGCCGGGTTAGTCCTGTTGTGTTGTGATTCTGTGCTGATGTTGTTTGGTTGAGCCTGACTGAGATCCTCGTAATAGCTGCGGAGAATGACTCGCTCTGAGACGAGCCTTCAGTGACCGGCTAATAACCCACAGAAATTAGTCCCGGTAGTCTGGCAGATTTAGTGATTTTAGTAAATGAAAAAAACATTTATTATAAATGTTATGTTTGTGGGACCCTGGTATAAGTGGAGTAACATCACTCCGCTGCGCGTCGTGCATTATAACCGTCTAATGCACGGCTCCTCGTTGTTTAATCCTTACATAATAATAAAGCATTTGTATTAATTTCATCACCCTGCAGGCTAGTTTTCTAGCATTTTTGTGAAAGCGACCCTGAAAAGTGAGAGTTGTGAAATGAGCCTTTTAACACATCCCTGTGAAGAATTGGGATGATAATTAGAAACAAGTTAGGACCTCAAAAAACACTTTAATAGAGTGGTTTCCTCATCCATTGTTTGAAAAATCAGGTACAGGACCTTTAAGGCCAACACACACCGAGACACGCCTCTATTGACTGCACGTCACACTGAGGTTGCAGTGACGTGCGTCACGATTCGTATTTCCTGTATTGAGACATGGCGTCGTGAAGGAAAACACAGCGACGCTCTCTGGCCTGTGACAGACAGGGGGCAGTGTAAACTTGGAGAGAGGAGAGGAGCGGAAAAATAGAAAGCATTGTCAGAACTCCTGCAACAGTTTGATGCAGGTACACATGTGTCTGTCACAAACTCGCTATTAATCTAAATCAGGGGGGGTGAACCTCCGGCCTCAGGGCCATATACGGCCCCGTCTCAGACATTTTTCATACTTAATGTAGTATAGATGAAGGTCATATGATTTTACCTGACGTATCGCTCTGCAGCAGTTGGCGGCCGTAACTAACTTGATCGACATGTGCTGCATCATGGCGACCATTAAGAAAAGGAAAATGGATCAATTGACCTTCCGCAAAACCACGCCCCAAAACAGTAATTGTCCAATCAGACATCCAAGCAACCGTTACTATGAAGCCAGGTCCGTCATGCCTCCAATGCAAAACAATGGGACATACCAGCAATGAGCACTTTTTATTGCTAACCACCAAAAACCCACCAGACAAAGAAGAAGAAGCAAAATGGTGAAGCATCTGCCAATGGAAGATGTAAATCAGACACTAGGGCCGTTTCTCAATCCGTGTACTTGTGCGGACTTGTGTGCTCGTGGACTCAGTCCTGTTCCAATTCAAAGTCCGCTTCTCAGCAAGTTCGCTCGAAATCCCCGGATGAGAACGTGCTCCACCCGTTACCGAGGACGCATCAGAGGAGACTTGTGCGTTCTCCGCCAGCTATATATCCTAGCTATACATCATGCATTTCGAACGACCGCCCATTAAAAGAAAATGTCAGAGGAGAATGAGAAGACGCACACCTGTAAGTGCCCAAATTCACACCTTCCACACCTTAATTCCACAAGTAAAATACAAGCATCCTGCATATGTCGACATTTAAGACAATGGCCATGTGTTTAATATTTTAATTCCAATGTTACAATTAAAGGGACAACAGAGGAAACAAATGCCCTCATTGAGTGGTGTGGGACAAACGAGGAAAAATTCACTGGCAAACAACTCACTGACTGTCGGATGGGAGTAAGAAAATATATAGCCTATACATTTTTTTTTATTTATGTTGTAATATTGTTTGTTTGGTTATATTGCTACTTGTCAATGGAATTCATGTTTCTATAACACTTATTTTGCAGGAGCTTTGTGTCCACCTCTGGCCTGTCTATCACAGCCAAACAGGCGAAGAAAAAATGGAACAATTTACAAGGCAAATACAAGGTGGGTCTCCAAATACCAATTGTCATGGTCATTGACATGGCATTGTCATTGTAGGCTCACTGTTCTTTACTGTCACACTTCAGGAGCTCTGTGACCCTTCAACAGGCAAGGGAAATGAAAAGGGGACGTGCCGATACGTGGCCATGGTACGGGCCCATGGATGCCATTCTTCGCGGCCAGCACTCCATCAGCCCGTCTGTGGTCGTGGCAGCAAATGTATCCCCAACAGCCGGTGGGGTGATCGTGTCAGCAGACGCTGCCCCTGACACTGCTCCAGAGCCTGGGCCGTCTCGTGGAAGAAAGCGTCCAGCAGCCACTGAGCTTCTAGACTTCTTCATCCATCGCCACCTTCCTCCGGTTCCTCCAGCACATCCTCCGAGGCCACACATATGTTGTGGAGGATGCAACAGGCCTAGATAACAAGAGGAGCAAATTTTGGCCGCACCTCTACTGCGTGTAAAAATATGGACCTCCAGCGCGTCTTCAGCATTCCTAAGG
The DNA here is from genome assembly GCF_951799975.1 of Gobius niger. Lineage (NCBI taxonomy): Eukaryota > Metazoa > Chordata > Actinopteri > Gobiiformes > Gobiidae > Gobius > Gobius niger. The sequence goes on from NC_136856.1 coordinate 34,511,262, forward strand.
CACGCTCCGTGACATTGCGGCCTCTGGCGTGATGCCTGTTGTACCGGGCTTCCATTTGGCCGGCCAAAGGTTGTTGGTAGGGCGTCATGAGGCAGACAGGTCGCTGCAGGCACGGGTATTCTCCATCTTCCAACAAAAAATAGCCAGCAGGGGGGTACAGACTCTCCTTATACATTGGACATCTCCTCAGCACAAGTGCGTCATGGACCGATCCTGGGTTCCCCATAAAGACATCTAAGGAAGCACCTTGTGCGTCACAGATGGCCTGCAATATAACTGAAGGAAAAAGTTTCCTATTGATATAGGATGCCCTCTGTGGCTCAGCTGGGGGCACTATTCATATATGGCATCCGTCTATTGCTCCAGCCGCATATTTGAAGACATCATGGCCAGTCATACGTGCAAGTCCCGCACCTACGGCCTCCATTGAATCCTCTTTGGGAAAATGGATGACACTGTGGAGGATGGTCATCATTTTTTCCACAGTACAATCCTGCACACAGTGGAGAGATGTCCCTGTTTAACGGTATGAGGCACCACAAGCCAGCCAGTTAATGGTCACTAGCACCTGCATCTCATGGCTCCATCCATGGTGCTTCTCCCTGGGAAGCAGCTGGAGCACTCGAGTGATGCTGGTTCTTGTCAGGCGCATGGCAGGTTTAGGGTCTCCATTATTAAAGTACATGTCCAGCATGGGGACAGTATAGTCTGGCTGCACATATCTTGCAGTAGCCCGTTGTTCCTGCGAAATAAAATTACACATTGTTTACAAATCGGAATTGCTACATTGCATTGTAATTCTTTTTGTTTGTTTTTGGGTTAGGTGCACAGTAAAGTAGGCTATGGACCAAAAGTTTGATTATCTTTGTTATAAACTGCAGTGAACAGATTTTGAGCAGTAATGTTTGAGTAGCATTTGTGAATTAAGTAAGGGTAGTGGGCAGGTACTTACCAAGCCTCCTGCAATTGCCAGAGCGAGCCACCTCCTGCGTCTTTGCTTTTTGCGTATGGTTCTCAAGGCCGCAATTCTTCCCCTCAGTTTAGCTGCCTTCTCCTCGGCCTCCATGAACAAAAAACGGCCGCAATAGCTAGAAAAGTGTATCAATTACATGATACATAAATGACTTTATTTTAATGTTATAACTTTTCAGACAATAACTGTTACAAAGTGCTGTGCTCTGTGTGATGCCCCCCCCCCCCCCCCCCCCCCATGGTCCCTTATCCTTCGTGGGATAGTTTAATATCTTGAATACGTATATTCCTCCACTGCAACAACCTTTTGCCTCGATCTGGAGGATATCGCGGAGGTATTGCTCCAAAAAAGGTCACTGACACACATGGCAATCTGTGGCGCTGATCGTGTTGCACCATTTGTTTGTCGGGCGTAGCAACAGTAACTAAGGGGGTGGGGCTCGGTGAAAGGTCAATTGTCTTGCTCAAGGACACAATGACCTGGGATTTGAACCCCAGACCATAGGCCGTAAAAATTAACAGACGACCTCAATGACCACGCTCAAGGGGGAAATCATGGCTTTACAGACTCCCCCTCCCCAGCTCTGACGGAGCATGTTCCTAAAAAGGGCATAAGGGCGGGATCTTCACTGTAGACTCGGCCCTTGCGTGACGTGTAGCTCGCGCTGCTCCAATGCTAACAGTCCGACCCTTATTACGAGATTTTATTTTATTTTATTTTTTTTACCAAAAACAACCTGGCTTCTTTAATTGTAACTAACCCAGTTCTCAGGAGGAATATCTAGTCGTAGAAAGTTTAAAGTTGTTTTTAACTTGTCTAAAGCGCAATGCATTCCAATGGGATACTAGCGGCTATATGGCGGTACTACAGCAATGTCGGGCCGTAGTGTTGTTGTCACAAAGCAGAGCAGCCAGCGGCCATTGCCCCAGACCTTCCCAACATGACACGACCTGCGCCACTGTCATGATAAAGGGATAAATCACATGTTTATAGCACCGCAATGTTCTGGTGTGTATTAGACTTTATTTCCATAATTATATTTCTCAAAATGAACAGGTTCTGGACCTGGGCCTGACGTTGCCTGCCCGTGGTCTAGGTGGACCGCAAACCCATCCCTGACCAGGACCACCCTCTGCCCTCTGCCCTTTCTTTGTCTCAGAGAGAGAGAGAGAGTATCAATTCTCTCCTTAAGATTTGACCTGATCGCGGTATATGACGAGATATCAAATTCACTGGACACCCTTCAGAAGACATTTCAACAATTAACTATAGTCATTTCAGGAAGTTCTTGACCTGATCTAACCTGTTATCCCGGTCTCAGCGTGGGAAAAGTGTGAGGACTGAGCTGCCTGGAGTCCGTCTTAACCTGCATGTTTGTAAAAGGCTTGTAATAGTCATGCATCTTTGTAACAGCACAGGTGAGCTCTTCGGAAAGATGACAAGCACTTACAGCACTCCGGGGGCACGGAGCAGATTAAAAATCAAATAAATGTCAAATAAATGTCTGTGCTTGACGCACGTGTGCACATGCGTTGGCGTCCGGGTGGCTAGCAGTGACGAGCTCTTTTACAACTCCAGTTTTAACTGTTTTTAACATCACTATAGCTTAAATCCCCGATTGCTTGCCCGTTTTTAACATTGTTTTACTTGGATTTTACTTGGATTTTACATTTTTGTACACTTTTAACACGCTTTTAACCACATACTGGACTAGTACGTATGCTGGGGGTGAGCCATGGCCCTACTCACCTCCACGCCCAGTTGCGAGAGCTGCTCCGGCCTCAGCCAAAAGGTCGCGGATCTTGAACACCGTATTTCAATCTTGTTTAAGATCCAAGAGGAACGAGACTCCGAAATAATTGTGGGCAAAACTCGATCCAGTCCCACCAGTGCCCAGCTCGCGGACACGGCGCACTTTTCCCGGAACGCCGAGGAGCAGTCCAACGCTACAGTCACCTGTCCGGAGCAGTCTATGTTGTCTGGTCCTGGTGCTGGACCGATGAGCTCGACCCCGCGGAAGTCAAACCAGTGGACTACTGTTCCGTCTTGCAAAACTCGCCGCAAGTCTGCCCCCAAGCACACTAAAGGAATACCGCTGGGAAATAGATTCACCGCCCTGAACCAGGGGCTCACTCAGTCCGGGACGCCAACTCCACGACTCTCGGCTTGCAGCGGACCCCCAGCCTCAGCCACACGTCGCGGTAGTCTGCACTACACCCCAGCTCCTGGCTATGAGAACAGATCACCACCTCCTCTTGGCATATTCCATGAGAGCGAGTTCCCGGACCTGGGCTGCCCACTACCACGCGTGAGTGAAGCGCAGACACAACGCGGAGACCGCGGCTCCTCCTCGCGCACCGCGAGTCCGAGCACTCATGGTGAGCCAGGGGGTCACACCGCCTCTTCCTCCCCGCGCATGCCGGGACCGAGCGCCCGGGATGAGCAGGGGGGTACCTCCGCCTCCCCCTCGCACACACCGTGCCATAGCGTTCGTGGTCTGCCAGGGGGTCAGTCCGCTGTTCCGTCCAAGCGCAGGTCGGGCCGCAGGGCTCGGCGTGGGCGTGGGCGCTTCTCCGCTTTGAATGTCGGTCAGACCCGGAGCTGGCCTCGCGTCTCTGCGGCACCGCCAGGCATCATTTCCACGCCAGACCCGTCCGTCCTGGTCCTTGGCACGTCTATGGTCCGCCACGTGAGGGTGATTAACAGCCACACCTCCTGCCACCCAGGTGCTCGCGTGCAGGACATCAAGAACTCCGCCCCAACCATCCTCCACAATCACCCGTCAGTCTCTACAGTTGTCATTCACGCAGGTACCAACGATCTCAAATTTCAGCAGTCAGAGCAACTCAACCAGGACTTCATCTCACTCATCAACACTATCAAAGACAACAATAAAACCTGTATCATCTCTGGACCCTTCTCTGCCCCCTATTTCGGGGATGGGAAGTACAGCAGAGTGAGGCTGCTTCACCTGTTTTTAAAGAAATACTGCAGAGACAATGAAATCCCATATGTGGACAATTTTTTAACCTTTTTTAACAGACCTGAATTTTTTAAACAAGACAGACTACACCCCAACCTTTCCGGATCCCGCCTCCTCTCACAGAACATTGAACTCACCATAGAATCATCATGAAGGTCCCTCTCCACATCCACCAGAATGAATATTCCAGTTTTAATCAGCAGAGAGCGGATCAAAGGTAATACCACCACCCGCAATGTTAACACCAATAACCTCAGACCTGTCCCCAAATCACAACCACCACACACTCCTGATAATATCCAATCCCCTATAACAGTAAACATGGCCCTTTTAAATGTCCGCTCTCTGCTGAATAAGTCTTTTATTGTAAATGATTTGATTTTAGATAATAATCTTGATTGTTTGTTTTTAACTGAAACCTGGCTGGGTGCAGATGCAACACTTGTTCTCGCTGAGGCCTCCCCACCTAATTTTAGCAGTAATTTTTCTACCAGAAATGGTAAAAGGGGAGGTGGCACTGCCTCTATATGTACAAATACTCTTGCCACCAAACCTATTTTATTTGATCATTACATGACTTTTGAGCACCACGCAATTGTTTTTAGTAACCCCCCGATTTTATGTGTCACTATTTATAGACCGCCCAAAAATTGCTCGCTTTTTATGAGTGAATTTTCGGAATTTTTATCAATTTTACACAGCTCTTTTAATATGATCATTTTAATCGGTGATTTTAACCTACACATAGACAACCTTTTAGACCCCATTTCAACAGAGTTTTTAAATGTTCTTAATTATATGGATTTTACCCAACACGTCACGCAGCCAACTCACAACAGAGGACACAGTCTGGACCTGGTCATCACGTATGGCCTGTCCACGGCTGTGTCCTCTGTCGTCGACTTGGCTGTCTCTGACCACTACTGTGTGTTTTTTAATGTCATCGGTTTTATTCAACGGGAGACCTCGGTGAGAACTGTCAGGAAACGTTATCTTACCCCTGAAGTGGCTGCAAATTTTATTGATGTTTTAGAGAAATGTCCTCCTCTTGTTTTACCTGCTCCCCCTGATTTTATTGTTGAAAATTTTAACAGCAAATTACAGTTCGCCCTGGACACAGTTGCTCCACTTAAAACAAAAAACATAAACATAAAACACATTTCTCCATGGAGAAATGAAGAACTTAAAAAACTTAAACGTAAATGCAGGGTGGCGGAGAGGAGATGGAGGAAGGGCAAAATAACTATAAATTATCAAATATTCTCTGAGCATCAAAAAATATATAATAACGCAATAAGAAACGCACGCAATAACTACTTCTCAAACCTAATCAATATCCATAAAAATAACCCCAAAATTTTATTTTCCACCATCAACCATTTATTCAACCCGGAATTTAACAAAACCCATTTTAAAGTGTCTGACTCCCTTTGCGACGCGTTTGCAGACCACTTCGTGGGGAAGGTGGACACCATCAGATGTAATATTTTATCCTCCCAAAATAACACGGTTTTAAATGCATCTGGGTGTCTGCCTTCAGAGGAAACACTGGACAGTTTTGTCCTGGTTAATGCTGAGATGCTTGATAAAGTTTTCTCCTCAGTGAGGCCCACCACATGTCTTTTAGACCCGGTCCCAACGCCGTTTTTTAAAACATTTTATGGATCTTTTAGAAATGAGCTTTTAACCATCATGAATTGCTCTCTTCAGACGGGGGTCTTCCCTGCTGCATTTAAAGGGGCGGTGGTGAGGCCCCTGCTGAAGAAGAGCAATTTGGATTTTAATGACCTGAACAATTTCAGGCCGGTATCCAACTTACCATTTTTAAGCAAAATTTTAGAAAAACTTGTTTTTAATCAACTTAGTGATTTTATTACCGCACAAAATGTCCTTGAAAAATTTCAGTCTGGCTTCAGGGTAAACCACAGCACCGAGACGGCCCTTTTAAAGATTTTAAACGATTTTAGATTAAATTATGATTCTAAGAAGTTGACAGTGTTGGTTCTTCTGGATCTGAGCGCTGCCTTTGATACAGTCGACCACACTATCCTTTTAACTCGTTTAAAACACATCGGCCTCTCTGGTGCTGTACACAAATGGTTTACTTCCTACCTCACAGACAGGACGTTCATGGTAAGTGTGGATACCTGCTCCTCTAAAGTCCATAAAATCACATGTGGTGTGCCCCAGGGTTCGATTTTAGGCCCAGTGCTTTTTAACCTGTATATGCTCCCACTTGGTGATGTCATCAGGAGACATGGAGTCAACTTTCACAGTTATGCTGATGATACACAGTTATACATCTCCATGTCTCCTGATGACACCAGGCCAATGGATGCACTTTTTAACTGCATTTTAGATATCAAATCCTGGATGGCAGAAAACTTTCTCCAGCTTAACCAGGACAAAACTGAAGTTTTAGTCATCGGTCCTGAGGCCCAGAGAGAGAAACTTTTACCCAAACTACAGTCACTGTCTTTTAATCCTTCCTCACAGGTGAAGAACCTGGGCGTGATCTTTGACTCTGAGCTGACTTTTATTCCACACATTAAAAATATCACAAAGATAGGTTTTTACCATCTAAAGAACATAGCCAGAGTCCGCCCCATTCTCTCTCGGGCCAACACGGAGACGCTAATGCATGCTTTCATCACCAGTCGTATCGACTACTGTAATGCCCTGCTTTCTGGTCTTCCCAAAAAGAGTATCTCAGGTTTACAACTCTTACAAAACTCAGCAGCTCGTGTCCTGACGAGGACCAGGAGGCGGGACCACATTACACCGGTTTTAGAATCGCTGCATTGGCTCCCCGTGTGTTTCAGATTTATCGATTTTAAAGTTCTTTTAATGGTTTTTAAATGTCTTAATGGTCTTGGTCCTTCTTATCTTTCAGAACTGCTTTTACCCTATGAACCTTCACGGCCACTTCGCTCCTCTGGCAGAGGTCTCCTTGTTATTCCTAAAGTCAACAAAAAGACTCATGGTGAGGCGTCTTTCCAATATTACGGCCCTCGCCTCTGGAACGACCTGCCGGAGGAGCTCAGGGCTGCAGAGAACGTTCATGTTTTTAAGAGCAGGCTCAAGACCCACCTTTTTAGCTTAGCTTTTAGCTGATTTCTACTTACTTATTTATTCAGTTATTTTTATTATTATTTATGTTTATAATTATATTATACTGGTTTTTAGTTAGTTTTATATATATGTCTTTATTATTCTAATGTTGTTATTTGTATATTGCATTTTTGTATTTTTAGAATTTCCAGTGTTTCCTCTGAGGGAGCCCTCTGCCCCGGGAGCGGTGGTCGGCTGTGGCTGTGTGGGCGCTGTCCTCTGGGTGCCCGGACGGAGGTGTGGTGCTTCTGCTGCACCTCCGCTGGGTGTCCGGTGGTGGTGCCCTGTGGCTGTGGCTGATGTACCGCTCCCGGTGCAGACGGCTCCTCTGATGGCATTTCCTTACCTGGTTCATCTGTACCCAGACTCAGCACTACGTCCATTACCTCATCGTGTGTGTGTGTGTGTGTGTGTGTGTGTGTGGCTGCGTGTGTGTGTGTGGCTGTGTGTGTGTGTGTGTGTGTGTGTGTGTGTGTGGCTGCGTGTGTGTGTGTGGCTGTGTGTGTGTGTGTGGCTATGGGGAGGGGGGTGGGGAGAGCAGTGTTGTCTGTTTGGAAGAGTGGGTGGTTGGGTGGGCGGGAACTGCTTTTAATCTGTAAAGCACTTTGTGTTACAACCTTGTATGAAAAGCGCTTTATAAATAAAGTTTTGATTGATTGATTGAAAAAGATTGATTTGGCGGCTGAGGCAGGTGGAGTTGTTTGTAAAGGCTCCTGCTTTGAAAGAGGTGGTAGGTGTAGGTGGTGTCTCTTCACAGCTGCACAGGTGTGGTGATGGGCTGATTTCACATTCTTGAATTTGATCATCTAGCGCAGGGGCCAGTACAACCTGAACGTAAATTCACTAATGCATCCACAAACCTGACATGTTCATCTTTGGCTGAAAGTCATTTTGATGGGTCAACAGCAAGAACATGCTGTCACCACTTTTGTGAACCTCAAAGTGTGGCCTCAGTTCATTTGTGCTGACGTGGAACTGTGGCTTTTGTTTCATTTGGATAAACCCAGTCATTACTGCGATATCAGCCGTGAACCTGGTCGAAGCATCTGCATTTTGACTCTTACCATAGAATTCCTGCCACGACTGTTGACCCGCCAACAGGAGAGTGCTGTGGTTCAGGGTCGAAACACTCAATGAATGTTGGTAACCATCTGAGGACACAACCCTGTGGCTAACAGCTCCAGGCTTTACAAAGATGGCAGAAGGAGAAACATCGTGTATGCTATCAGCCTTAGAGGTAGAACATTTGAAACTTACTTTGGGTTATGTGTTCCACAGCTTCGGACTTGAGTACAAAATGACTGACCGAATGAAGTCTTGCAGAGTGGAATTGTACAGTTGTGATTGACGGACCCTCTGGTGACTCTTATTGTTTTGTTTTGTGTAAATTAACTGAGTGGCTCAAGTGATAGAGACATTTGACTATTAGTTTGAAAAGGCACAACTTGTTTTCAAAGCTTAGCCGTTTATGCGTCTCAAGAACACTGCAGTGATGGTGCAGATTGGCTTTTTGTCCATAATCTTTAATACTTGATTGTATAATGATCCAGTAGGTTTTGTGGCTGAGGGAGCGGCCTGGGCCCATGCTGTCAGGCAGTATGATATGTGTGAGAATATCATAGCCTGCATGTACAGGAGGGCGGCCTGGTGGGATTGTAATATCTAATTAACCTAAAACGATGCAACACCTGGTTTATTGCAACTCTCTGAACTACAGACTTGATGCTGCATCTATTTGTCATTTCCAACTGGTACAGAGTGCAGCCTCCTGCCTTTTTCAATGAATGGTCAGTATCTTTCTCAACTGGCCTGTTGGGGTATTCTCCTGTGAGAGCTACAGGTGCTAACAATAATTAGAATATCATGAAAAAGTTGATTTTTTTCAGTAATTCCATTCAAGAAGTGAAACTTTTATAATGTACAAATTCATTCCACACAGGCTGATATATTTCAGGTGTTTATTGTTTTTCATTTTTATGTTTATAACTGAAAACTAATGAAAATCAGAATATTGAAGACACCTGGTGCCACACTCATCAGATCACTGACTCGAAACACCTGCAAAGGCCTTTAAATGGTCTCTCAGCAGTTCTGCAGGCGACACAATCATGGGGAGGACGGCTGACTTGACACTTGTCCAAAAGATGACCACTGACATCTTGCACAAAAGGTCATTGCTAAAGAGGCTGGCTGTTTCCAAGCACATTAACAGAGCGGCGAAGGGAAGGAAAAGATGTGGTGGAAAATAGTGCACAAGCAAAAGGGATAACCGCGCCCCGGAGAGGATTGTGAAACAAAACCCATTCAAAAATGTGGCGGAGATTCACAAAGAGTGGGCTGCAGATGGAGTCAGTGCTTCAATAACCACCGAGCACAGACGTTGCAGTCCACTGAACAAGAGACAGCGTCAGATACGTCTCGCCTGGGCTAAAGACAAACGGGACTGGACTGCTGCTGAGTGGTTCACAGTTATGTTCTCTGATGAAAGCACATTTTGCATTTCCTTTGGAAACCAAGCTCCCCAGAGTCTGAGGGAAGAAAGGGGAGGCATAGAATCCACGTTGCTTGAAGTCCAGTGTGAAGTTTCCACAGTCTGTGATGGTTTGGGGTGCCATGTCATCTACTGGTGTTGGTCCACTGTGTTTTCTGAGGTCCAGGGTGAACACAGCAGTCTACCAGGAAGTTTTAGAGCGCTTCATGCTTCCTACTGCTGACCAACTTTATGGAGATGCAGATTTAATTTTCCAACAGGACTTGGCACCTGCACACAGTGCCAAAGCTACCAGTACCTGGTTTAAGGACCATGGTATCCCTGTTCTTTATTGGCCAGCAAACTCGCCTGACCTTAACCCCATAGAAACCTATGCTGAAGCCTGTGCACATGTGATCAGACGACTATATCGGTGTCATAAAAAAGCCTGTCGTGATATTTGAGCCACAAAAAACAACTGATTTATAGACACACAATTATTGGGAGTCCTAATAATTGTGTGAAATATGCGTATTTTGCGTATTTTGTCAGTAATAAAATGTATTTTATTTGTATTTATTTATTGGTTTATTTGGTCGGGACAGTGCATGTTAATGAACATACATGGGTCTCATGCATGTAAACAAGCCACACCGGATTGTAGCCTTGGGCTAATTTCCATCCGTCTGTCGTCCCCCATGCGCACTCACAAACACACTCACATTCATCCTGGCCTATTGTACATGTTTTTAGTGGTAGGGGAAACTGGAGTACCCAGAGGGAACCTACACAGGCACGGGGAGAACATGCAGACTCCACACAGAAAGGCCCCGTCCCTGGTGGGAATCGAACCCGGACCTTCTAACTGTGAAGCACGAGCGCTAACCGCTGTGCTACCGATGAAAGATGTGGGTATATTTCCCCCGTCTTTCATTATTATTTTATCCCAAGATGGACAAGAGTTGACAGTAAATACATTTGATAATGCATCATAGGATACTACATTAAAGAATAAGTGCATTATGCAACTTATGTTTGAGAAAAAACAAAAAAAACAATTTCATAGTAGTGAGTGAGGTGATCAAAATTGCACATTCGTGTTTTGGTGTCTTGATGTCTGTTATAGAAAATGGCCCCAGGACCTTTTCTCTGAGTTGTAGCCATGTTGCGCATGAGCACCTGGTCCTTCTATCAGTTTTCTTTTACTTTTTGTTGTTTTTTGGTAACATTTTCTAAAGCTTTTTTTCTTAATGCCAGCTTTGACTTTGGGACGGACTCCCACATGCTGGTTATGAGTGAACTAGTGACATCCTCATCAATCTGTAAAAACAAAACTAAACAAAAAACCTTAAGACAATGGGGGAATAATAGTACTTTGAATTCTTTTGGAACCTGGGAGGAGTATGTTGCCTCTCTGCCGTACATCAAATAATGTGGTGTGTATTGTGTAATGGTAAGCTGCTGTTTGTTCTCATCGCGGACATAGTGGGTTGCAATACCCGGTCCCAGGTATGTGGGTGATTGAACACATGTGTGTTGAGAATTCTTTAAGAAATATAAACATGTAGGACAGTTTTATATAGGAGACAATATCCAAACAAAAGAAATGCATAGGCATGAAGTACTTCTGAATGGTCCCATGTAGTCTCTCCACCAGTCCATTAGTTTATGGGTGGACTTTGTACCAGGCTTGGCATAACCAGGAACTATTGCAGTCCCTTGCAATAGCTCCTGGTTATGCCAAGCCTGGTACAAAGTCCAGAATTGATCTGAAATTTAAAAAAAAAGATGGAAAAAAAGATGAAGAAAAGATGGCAATGGAAAAATGTGTTAGATATAATATACATATAATCCTTATTTTAAGTAGGATGTCGCCTGCTCCTCACAGACTGAAAGCAAGTGCTCCTTGACTCCTTGTGCCAAAAGACTTGTTTATATAAAGTGTAAGACACCTTATTGCAGAACTCAGTTCCTTGATCTGTCAGCAGTCTTTTTGGTACACCAAATTCAAGTATACAACTAGTGACCTGGACTGCAGTTTTAGTCTTTAGTGGGTAGGCCTCAGCCCATTTGGTGAAGTAATCTACCATAGCGCTAAAATATGGTTACCAGCTGTTCTACCTCTGCAGATTTACTGGCTTCCTCTTTCATGGTTTGTAATAATAACAAAAATCAGGTATAGGTCCTTTAACAACAAGAACACCATAAATAACTCCAGGGACAAGCTGCGCTACTCAATGTGACAACCAACCCCACACATGGGGCACATTGTCACAGTGGATTTTCCCGTCTTTGTCAATTAATGACTATTTAATAAGAAAATAAGATAAGAAATAAAAAAGGAAGCAAGGTCGAAGTTTTCATTTAATGTAAGTGACTCTTGTGGGATGTTGTGATGAGCTGTGTGACAGCCAGCCCCAATCTCCCCTACAGCAGGGAGGTGATGTAGTAAGAGTACGGAGACCTCTGAAATGGGTGCAGGAGTAACAGATATTTTTTTTTTTTTTAAATGCCATACCCCCAGGCCAGAAAACAGGACGCAGCCCTGAGTGGGAGGAGCAGAGAGGCCGAGAATGCTGGGATTTCAGACATCTCAAACCCAAAAGCATCAACAAAGTATCCCCCGCGGCTCCGGAGCGGGCTGAGCGAGCGTCCCCAGCCGGTGCACGGCCCTCAGAGGCACGTGGGCAGGAACAAGCGCAGTGTGTGGGCTCCACAGCTGCCTGACCCGGGCCCCCCCACTCTCACCAGCCCACCACGGCCCCAGAGCACTCGCCTGCGCAAAACTTATCCCAAAGACGGAGCAGGAATCTGGCCACGGTTTTTAGTGAATCCAAACTGACTCCAAAACATGACAAGTACTTCAAACCAAATGTTAAAAGGCGTAAGGTGGAGGTCTATAGCGCAGTCGCAGTTTTAGCATCACAATGATCATTCTCAGGGATGAGTTTATAAGCGCGTTTCACAAAAAGGTCACTTTCACTGCAGTGGTAGAAGACTCAGCTGCAAGTTCATGAAATGTATATACAGCGCCTCACGAAAGTATTCATACACCTTGAACTTTTGCACATTTTGTCATGTTTACAACCCTAAACATAAAGATTTTATTTAGAATTTTTTACTGAACGTTCACACACAAGTAACAGACAACTGTGAAGTGAAAACAAAATGATACATGATTCTGTTATTTTTCAAAAAATAGAAAAGTGAAAAGGGAAAAGTGGGGCGTGCATAAGTATTCATACAGCATGAATGAGTACTTTGTGGAACCCCATTTTGCTGCAATAACAGCAGCAAGTCTTCTTTTTTTCATTTACTAAATTCACTAAATATGCCAGACTACCGGGACTATTTTATATTGACTTTTAGCCGGTCTTACACTGTCTGAAGGCCGGCAATAATGAATAGTACAGTAACCGTTTTCAATAAAAATGGAAAGCTCATATTTTATTAACAGTAGCTAACCTAGCTGCTCACTCTCCTCTACTTCTCATTAATCAAATGTTTTGTTTTGGCCAAAAACGTTGAAATTAAACAAAATCCATCTCATACGTTCCTGTCAGTCACTAATTACGTGTTTATCTGATTCAGCTGTGTCATGCGTTGCTATGGCGATGCCACAGCGGAGTGATATCCCAGTGATTTAACTACCGGACTACGTGTGCGGTTATACCAAAATAATGCACGCTTGTTAGCCCCCACCAGCCAATCAGAATCGAGTATTCACCCAGACCATGGTATAAATAAAAGCTAAAATACTCTTTCTCATCTTTTAACATTTGAAATATTAAAGTGTTTCTCAGTGTCCAGGATCCTTCCTCCGTTGTCCACTTCGTCCAAAGCAGAGCCGAGTTTCCTCTTTCTCTCTGATCAAATATCAGTCTGTGCTAAAACTACAGTTTTATGAAATAAAGAGGCCTGAAGGCTGTTTATGAACTGGTTTTGGTTTTACTGTTTGATCATTTTATCCTGAATAAATAAATAACATGACTGATTTGCCAGGAATTTTCTTTAACATTAAATAAGTTCAGCAGGTCCAGTTTATCAACAGCACTTGGCCGTGATGATGATGTGGATTCCTCCGAAGTGGTGAGACGTTGAGGATTCTCGAAATTGAGAAACACTCAGTGTTTTCTCGCACCACCACATGGTGGCGCCTCTTGCATTGACTGAAGTCACTTCTCTCTTTCAGTCCGTGCTGGATTCTACAACTTCATCAATGAGCCACTTTGGAAGACTTCTTGGTTTTCTTGGTAATCCATATTTTCTTTCACATTTGGCACCAAAAAGCAAATTCCCCTGTAACAGGTGACACCATTAGCACCACCCAGGGCAGTTCCTATAGGAGGAAGTTGGGGGTGTCCAGGACGTTAGCTGATGAACTAATGTATTAATGATGTGATCTGAGTTTTATGTGCTGGTTACTTTGTATGGCAGGGTCGCACGGTTTTATGGGAGACTGTCTTGCGTACCTGTCTGGTCTTTACGTGTGCGCTCTTTTTAACAAACATGTTGTTAGCATTTAGCCCCTCCCCCCATGGACCCGACCGGGGTGAAGTTAGAAGTGACCAAGCTCCTCCACGTTTTCCCATTTAAATACAGTTACATGAGCGTTTAAACACCATCCACAAAATTCATATCCATAGAGGAGAGGAGGAGAGGAGGGGAAGCTAAATGCTAACAACATCTTTAGTCGTTTTGCGTGACTGATCACACGCACAGAGACCAGAGGGGTGCACATCAACTCGTCTAAGCTCAGGTAAGAACATAAGGCCACTTTTTTTTCCATACTAAGATAATATGTATGGACAAAAAAACATAGCCTGTTCCTTTAAGTATAAAGTTTTTTGTTTATTGCAGTATTTCTATTATTTTGGTTTGTTTGTTTGTCAAACTGGTCCATGACATCAGAAGTGTGGTCTGGATACAGAACTCGGGATTTGAGTCACGTATCCAGAAAGAACTCGGTGACTAAGTAATTATAGGGACGCCCATCTTTTCTGTCAGAGTAAATAATAACTTGTTAAGCTTTATTTATTATGTGGTTGCCTTTTTTACGACACACCTGTAACACATAGTCACGACGTGGGGAAAAAGATCAGAACAAACAGGAGAAAGGTGTAAGGAGTGAGTCACTAACAACCTGAGCTACACTATATTTCTAACCCTGTGAGCTCCACTGGCAGGGCTCTCCACGGGACAGTCCAGAGAAGGGAAAGTCAGAATGAACTGGGCCAAAATCAAGGCCTTAAATGTCATTAAAAAGCATTAAGCGTTCTACTTTTTCCTGTTTTTGTCCGATTCTCTTTTGTTTGTTAAAGAAGCACCGACTTCTCTGTGCGTTTGTGGCACCTGGTTAAAAGCATTGGGTTTGTCTGGCCTCTGCCTGTGTAAACCCTGCCCGGTGCAGTGTGCCTAACGCTCTCTGGCAGCGGTTGTTCTTCTGCTTCACGGCGTCTCTGTAGCAGACGGGTTTAAACAAACAGGCGAGTCCTCTGCCGTTGGATTTCCCAGCGCGGAGCTTAGGTCCTTTTGACGCACAGTTGACTGGAGCGACAACACACGCTGAACTGAAGGCAAAGGTTTTTAAGCTGTCATCTGGATGTGGTCGGATGAGAGACATTTGCGATCGGTAAACACGCTCTACATTTTTAATTTTGTTTTTATTCACAATGCTGAAAGTATAGAGACTTAGCTTCAGAACATCCCTCCATCCATTTTCTTCCTCTTTTTCCGGGGCCGGGTCGCGGGGGCAGCAGTCTCAGCAGAGATGCCCAGACTTCCCGATCCACACACACCTCCTCCAGCTGTTCTGGGGGGACCCCGAGGCGACACCAGGCCAGCTCGGAGACATCGTCCCAACAGCGTGTCCTGGGCCTTCCTCCCAATAGGACATGCCTGGAACAACTCCCGAGGGAGGCGACCAGGAGGCATCCGGAACAGATGCCCGAGCCACCTCAGCTGGCTCCTTTCGACGTGAAGGAGCAGCGACTCCACTCCGAGCTCCTCCCGGGATACTGAGCTCCTCACCTGATCTCGAAGGATGCACCCAGCCACGCTTTCGGTCATTACCCAAATCTCATGACCATAGGTGAGGGTGGGAACGTAGATCGATCGGTAAATCGAGAGCTTTGCCCCCGACTCGGTTCCCTCTTCACCACGACAGACCGATACAGCGACCGCATCACTGCTGACGCCGCACCGATCCGTCTGTCGATCTCACACTCCATCCGTCCCTCACTCGTGAACAAGACCCCGAACTCCTCCACTTGAGGCAAGGACTCCCCACCGACCTGAAGAGGGGAAACCACCTTTTTCCGGTGGTGTTTCAAGAACAGTTTGTTCCTTTTGTTCTTCATTAAAGAGGGGGTATTCTGCTTTTTTCAATCACATAGCACCAGTCTATATCACACTACAATGATGACACAACCTTCTGTTGGTCTGTAAATGCAGTAAATTAAAATAACTGCCTTGTATAAAATGTCTCTCTCAAAATGGCTGTAGTGAATGTCTTGAAATAGGCCTCTGTCTCTTTAAGAACCTCTGAGCCTTTCTGACACGCCCCCTCCACACGCTGTCTGTGGCATCAGTGGGGAGGGGGTTCTGCTGAGGAGCAGTGGTTGGTTACTCGGCTGGTGACGAAAGCTCGGAGGCGTCTCCAGGAGGTGGGGGCGTTCCTAGGAGGACTCAGGCAAACCTATCCCTAAAATGGCTGCCGTCAGAGTTTTTACAGATTACTCAAAAATACGTGAATGTGCCAAGGCAACACTTCAGGCATGTTTTTAATGAGGGAATGACATAATGACATGATGTAAAGCTTGAAAAAGTCGATTTTGCATAATACCCCCCCTTTAAGCTCTTAACCCCCACCTTAACCGAGCACATTTTCTCCAGTTATTATCCAGGTATGCAGGCATTACCCGAATCTAAAAAGCATCTCGAAAAGAGCGTCAAGATAGGGGTGCAAAATGCAACCAAAAACATGATAAAGAAGTGAAAAATGTTGACGAAAAAGTGAAAAAAATCTGCTGGAAAAGTAACAACAGCGAAATGAAAAAGCGATGAAAACGTGATGAAAACACAAGTGACACAAAAAATAACAAAAGAGTTTGAATATGTGACCAAAACCCGGCAACAATGCAACAAAAAAGTTTGAATCGGTTTTGTAAGTCTTAGCTTTCAAATCAGGCGTTAAACTGTTGCTCTCCAGTCGAGAAGCTTTTAGATTTGGGTTAAGCCGGACTGGAGAAAGCTCTGTCAAGGCGGGGGGAAGAGGTTTAAAGCATTAATCAGTGACAGGCTGGGTCTTTAAGATTGAAACACATTCCACCAGTTTAACCTCTTAACCCCCGCCTTGACCGAGCACATTTCCTCCAGTTCAACTTGACCCAAATCTGAAAAAAGCTTGACTGGAGTTTACAGCCCATACGCCAGTGCAACGCCTCATTTGAAAGCTACGAGCCCTATCGGTACAGACCGTTTTGACTGTGTTCATCTCTACAGATTCAGCGGTTTAGTTTGACAGTGTAGTTCATTTTGTTTTCATGGTTACTTGGATACACAAACTGTGTACTTACATCCTGCATACTCACTGTGTGGTTTGTTTATTGTGTAAATGTCATCTTGACTTTAAATTCATCTGGACTGGCAGCAGCTACAACATTGTAATGGTCGGTTTTAACCTTAATTGTGATACACAGACGTTTAAATTGGTCTGCTTTTACTGAAACTATTAGTTTTACGTAGACCTTAAAGATATCACAGGGGGCTGCGCTGGGGACACGGCCCATTTTTATCTTGATATTAGAAATGTAAGACTTTGAATAGGCAATAAAATGCTTTAAAATTCTACGCTGTAAAATGTAAAAATTGTTTCAACTCAAACAACTAATTCCAAGGGCTGCCAAGAAATTATAGGTTGAACCAATAACAACTTTACAATGTAGTCGATTTGAAATTTGAGATTCTCTTCTTCAGTTCAGTTGTGTTCTTTGGTTGACATTACCTAAGAACACAACTTAGGTAAGTTGTGTTCTTACCTAAGTTGTAAGAACTTAGGTCTTACAACCTAAGTTCTTAGAAGAACTAACTTGTAAGAATTTAGGTCTCTGAGATTAATGTCAGTGATTCAAAGAGCCCTGAGACACAATACCATCCATGAGTTTCATTAAAAAAAGTTTTACCTTTTTGACACAAAAATACAATTTGCACAATAATTGGAACGCCGTGTATATGGACGATTCCAGAGATTCCGTTTGTATCTATATTGACTCCAAAGGACGGGCGTGATGGTAAAAATGCCTATAGTGCCTTTGAAGTGACACTGTTACTTCAGATAGTATTTTGGCTACTCTACCCACCACTAGAGGTCGCAGAACCAAATACTTCATTGTTAACTTAGCTCTTTACTTGTACTTGAGTCATGATATTTTGAAGACACCTCAGACCACAGTACCAGTACTCACTGCTGGAGCGAGGCCTGCGTTTCTTTGGCTCAGCGTGCCTCTGTTTCCCTGGCCGTGCCTAAAACCGCAGACCAATGGAGGCTTTGTGTGTCCTTTTATGTGCTCCGCTCTTTCACTTAAAACGTGCCGACACGTGTTTTACTGCAGAAGACGGAGGCGACATGCTAATGAGCCCCATGAAAGGCGGGTTAGTCTAAGGATCCAACTCTGGACACAAGCACGGTCCGGTTGGTCTGCTCGTGAGCAGGACATGACGTTTGCACACACAGCTCTTTTTGGTGAACCGGCTCACCATCACCAAACCAACTTTAGCAAAGATTTTGGCCATAGTTCCACACGCATGTTCCAGAGCCACAAATGTCACTTTCTCTGATGTTCATTCAGACTCCAACAGCGACACAGGTTCTTGAGCTGTGCCAGGGCATCTTTATAAACGTTACAGAGGCTGAGTGTTTAGAAAATCATCTTGAAATGTTGAAATAAACCGATAAGTCAAACGGAAACTTGCTCTGAAAAACACTGGAAAACTATTTCCAGTCGTCCCCCGTCCCCGTCGTCGTTTCTACATGAGCGACCCGAGCGATAACTGGGGTTATACCATTGTGTTACGATTGTTTATTACAGCAACACTCACACCTTTATAGCCGGTATTACTTATTTCTTGAAATCACAAATTCGAAAGACAAAAATCTCAAATCCAAGGCTCTATGAGCTGCTTTTTCAAGAAGAGAAAGGGGCGGTTTCTCATCATCGCAGGAGCACATGGACTCTGTAAACCAGTAAAAACATAAATCAATCCAGCCGCACTATGTGTCCGGGGGTTTGGTGTTGCAGTGGACACAGACATCGAACATCACTGAAGTCCAAACTTCTGTTGCTTTTGTAATGGGCTGACACAGATACAACAGTGTCATGTGTGTGATCGGACTGTTTTCATTTGACTCCACAAACCCAGCATCATTCTATGCAACCATAAAACTGAAGTATGGCTGTTTTCTTGTCAAATAACAAGTGACTAAAAGCTGGTGAATGTGTGGATTAGCTTCTGTTCGTAGAGTTTTTGACCTTGTGGGAAATACTGTTTTCTCCCTTTTTTCCAGTCTTTCCCCTCCTCTCTCTGAGGCCAATACAGCGCAGAGACGCTCTCATCGTTCACTTAAAAGAACCGGCTCTTTGCACCGACTCGTTGGCGACGCCCCCTCACTATTGACTCACACTGACAGCTTTCACACGTGCTTGTTTCGCTGACGGTTCCAACACGTTGGACTGCGCTGTTGTTTGGGGAGTTTCCGGCAGCAGTTACGTCACGTCACATGTGCCAGTGAGAAGTTTACCACATGAAGCATCACAGAGAGAAGCAGCCCTGGACACTCGGAGCTACATTTCATCACAGAAGCAGAATCACACTTACAGTAACGCTTTCATTTGGGTCGAGCATCGTCCTGTGTCTTCACGGACACAGGACGACCAATCAGATCCTCCGGCTCAGCGATGGTGACATTTTTTTGACTCTTCCACTTGACCTTTTTAGTTCCATAACCATTAGGATGTTTTAGGAAATTTAAAAAGCTGTCTACTCTACAATGAGTACAGTGGATGCTACTCAGGGCCGAAAAATCTTGTGGCTCATGATCTTGGCCCATCCACAGTACTTTATTTTTGTTTTGTATGCTGTGTACCACTATTGTATGTGCCTTTTAAATTGCTCCTTGGGGACAAATTAAATTGATTGATTGACTTGAAAAACACCTTCAGAACAGAATTGACTCCGTTTAACAAGCACACAGCTCCACTCCTTAAATTCTCAGCATTTTGCACAAGTGCAGATAATTTGGCAAAGAATTTTCCGTGGATATTTTGGTGCACACGGTGATGTTGTCGATTGTGTAATGAATGTGAGTTTGAGTCTGTATCTGGCCGAGTGGAAGATACTGGGACTAAACACAGCAGACGAGGGTTAGACCCAGTGTTTAGGTTAGGTTTAATTTACCAAATCATTTAAATGAAACAGAAAAAACAACAACAAAAGGTGCATTATGCTACCTTTTCTAGGTGTGACCTTTTCTAGGTGTGACCTAGGACGCTCCAGGATCAATTGCCTTTTTGTCTCTGCAAAGTTCCAGACAGTCCTGCTTTTGAACAAACAGTTTTGTATGGATCCTATCAGAGCACGTTGCCACGACAGGAAGCAAATTAATCTTGAGTCAAATAGTTTTACACTTCAACCACAGAGTACAGAAGACTCAAGAATCTTCACTGAAGCTCAAATAGTTTCTTAAATGTACTTAACAAGAATGTATGTGCATCTTGTCTAAGAGGATTTAGACTCTTTGGCGTTTTTTCATCCCGGTTGTTTGTTACACATTCGTGTTGACGTCTCCTAAAGTTACAGTTATGTTTTTTTTGGAGTAAAAACAACAAATCATTCACATTTGTCCGTTCTTCAGCTGATGCCATTATGAAAGGTGTTTACAGGATACGCCGCATGATGCCTGAGTTCTTCCTTTTTCTGATTCGTTTATACACTTGTCAATCACACCCATAGAGAATTTGAAGACATGACCCCTGATCCCTGATTCAGCGGGCGGTGCCACATGCCCAAAGGAAGTTTCTCAAGGTAAATGTAGGACACACAGGAACAATGGTGCTGTAGGACAGTGGTTTGTCTTCTACTCTGTGTACCCCGTACCTCCAGGGTGTTCTATGATTATTTAAAAATGAATTAAAACTACTGTGTGTTGGAAAAGGTTTTGTGTTCACAATAAAGCTAAGATCGTCTCAAATCACACATTTTATTGTAAAATGTTCTATAAAATGAAATCAAAGTGATGTTTAAATAGAACAATAATGTTAATCTATTCCACAAAATACTATTTATTTTACATTTATTTCAACTAAAACAACAAATCACTTCCTTTAATGCTGTCCCTGGAGCAGCAGTATCAAAACTTGGATCTAAAGTTATACCTTTTTGGTCACTGCTTTTATTTTTGTTATTTTGTTTTTATACCATACTGGTACTTCTATAACAGATATTTCAGTGTATTACTATAATAAATCAGATTATTATACTGCAGTTTATATCTGTCTTAAAGAAGCACCTTCAGTTGGGTTCATTCACATTAATTCCCATTTATTATTCGGCTCTTCACAACGTAAGCAGAAGCTCCATTGATTTGAATGGGATTTTCCAACGTTCTACAGGTCATTATTTTCTGATAGAGGACCTCTGAAAAAATGATGACGTTGCCAATGGCAATGGAGTTCGTGCTTGTAATACAGGTCTTTCATATCACTCCACATGTAAGGCAAGGCAAGTTTATTTGTAGAGCACAATTCATACACAAGGCAATTCAAAGTGCTTCACAGTTGAAAACAAATAGAGTCAATAAAAACATCAAGATAAAATTAATCAATTACAGTTAAAGGCGAGAGTGCAGATAAAATACTTTCAGTCATATGCATCGGTAAAAAGAACTGTTTTCAGCCTGGATTTGAACATTGTCAGAGTCGAGGCCTGTCTCACATCCTCATGAAGACTGTTCCAGATTTTAGCTGCATGAAACTGAAACGCAGCCTCACCGTGTTTATCATTGACTCTGGGAACCACCAGGAGGCCCCTCCCTGAAGTTCTCAGGGCCCAAGATGGTTCATACGGCTGTAACATGTCAGAGATGTACTTTGGTGCTAAACCATGAACACACGTGTACACAAGCAGAGCTGTTTTAAATTATATTCTCTGAGTGACAGGAAGCCAGTGCACAGACCGGAGCACTGGACTAATATGGTCGTATTTCCTGGTTCTTGTCAGGACTCGAGCAGCAGCGTTCTGGATGTACTGTAGCTGTCTGATAGCTCGTTTAGAGAGGCCAGTGAGCAGGCCGTTACAGTAGTCTAGCCTGCTGGAGACAAATGCATGGATAAGTCTCTCTAAGTCTGGTTTTGACACTATTCCTCTGATCTTAGCAATGTTTTTCAGATGGTGAAAAGCTGCTGATGTTATTACTTTGATGTGGCTGTTTAAGTTCAGGTCTGAGTCCATGATTACTCCTAGATTTCTAACCTGATTTTTTGGTTTTAGAGAGAGAGACTCAAGGTGACTGATAACACTTTGTCTTTGTGCCTGTGGGCCAAAAACAATGATCTCAGTTTTGTTTAGAGTTTAGTTGGAGAAAGTTGTTTTGCATCCACAAACTGTCACTGCATCGAACAATTATTATTAGCTGACCCAATGGAAGCATGTACAAGTTGAATAAGAGGGGTCCCAAGATTGACCCCTGGGGGACTCCACAGGTCATGGCAATTTTGTCTGAGACACAGTTGCCAATTTCAACAAAGTACATCCTGTCCTCGAGATAGGACTTAAACCAGTTTAGAGCAGTACCAGAGATTCCCACCCAGTTTTCTAACCTGTGAAGTAAGATCCCGTGGTCCACTGTGTCAAAGGCAGCGCTCAGGTCCAGCAGAACTAAAACTGAGACCTTACCTGCATTGGTGTTCATACGGATATCATTTGTCACCTTGATCAGAGCTGTCTCAGTGCTGTGGTGGGGCCTAAAGCCTGACTGGAAAGTATCAAACACATTGTTAGACAGGAGAAAGTAAGTGAGCTGCTGATATACTACTTTCTCTAGGACTTTTCCTAAGAATGGCAGGTTTGATATGGGCCGGTAGTTGTTCATTACCTTGGCATCAAGGCTGCTCTTCTTTAGAAGAGGCTTAATGACTGCAGTTTTCAAGGCCTTTGGAAATGCTCCAGTCTCGAGTGAGATGTTAACTAACTGAGCAAGTTGTGGTAACAAGCTGGTCAGCACAGACTTCAGAAATCTAGTGGGTAATTTATCAAGGCAGCATGTACATGAAGAGGTTATCTCCGGTCTGAGTTCGATTGTTTTGTCAGTAACAAGTGTGAAATGTGTCAGCTCAAGGTGTTTATCTGGTGGCAGAGTTTCTATTTGTGTTGTGGAAATTATGGCATTTTTAATGCTTTGGACTTTGTCATGAAAAAATATTGCAAACTCATTGCACTTAGATGTCGAGATTAGTTCTAGGGGCAGTGAAACTGGAGCGTTAGTTAATCTGTTTACTGTGGAAATCAGAACACGAGAATTGTTTCTGCAGTTTGAGATGATTGTAGAGAAGTACTTCTCCCTTGCTCCACGCAAAATCTGGTACTTCTTTGTAAACCTCAAAATGAACCTGGAGCTTTGACTTGCGCCATTTCCGTTCGGCTTTTCGGCACTCCCTTTTCTGTGCCCTGACCGAATCTTCACTTCTCCAAGGTGCCTTTTGCCTATTGTTAACCATTTTAACCTTGACAGGAGCAATAGTATCCAAAACATTTAAGACCCTTGATGTGTAAGAGTCCAACAGATTATCAACATTAGAACATGGGGCATTTTCAAATCTGATCATCTCCTTAAACTGTGTCCTTGTTGTATCATTCATGTGTCTTCTTTGAATAACTCCAGGCCCAACCACTGGTTTAGGTGTAACACACAGGTCAAAGCAGACACAAAAATGATCAGATAAAGCAACATCAACAACATTCACATTTGATATATTAACACCTTTTGTAATAACTAGATCTAGAGTGTGGCCTTTGTTGTGAGTCGCCTCACTCACGTGCTGAGTTAAACCAAACATTTCAAGGACAGCACTGAGTTCTTTTGCATGCCTGTCGTTGGTCACATCCACATGCACATTAAAATCACCTGAAATTACTAAACAATCGAAATCAATGCATATAAATGAAAGTAATTGAGTGAAATCTTCAATAAAACAGTGTGTCTGTGGTGGTTTGTAAATAGTCATATAAAGTATGGAAGATTGTTTTATCTCCATTTTGAATGACACATACTCAAACGATGGAAAAAACCCCAAATGACAATTTTTGCAGGAGTAAATTGTCCCTGAATATGGCACAAACACCCCCACCCCTCTGGTTTTGGCGTGTTTCAGACACAAAATTGAAGTGAGATGGACTACACTCAATCAAAACTGCATTACCAGTGTTTTTGTCAAGCCATGTTTCAGTTAAAAACATAAAATCTAGATTATAAGAGGAAATAAAACTATTTATTAAAAAGGACTTGTTTTTTAACGATCTGACATTGAGTACAGCAGGTTTGAGACTTATCTGTGTTTGAGTGGATGGAATCTTTTTGCAGGGGATATGGATTAGATTTCTTTGATAGGACGGTCTGACTGTCCCTCTCTTATCTAATCTATGTTGTTTGACGGTACTAATTGTCTTATAAGAACACACGCCCTCTATGGACCTCTGGTTGGTTTTGAGTTTGCTATGCATGGTAGCAACGCAGAGGCCCCTAATGTCCTAGACAGCAGCAGTGAAGCTGCCTGGCTCTGCCATATTCTTCCCTGTCCATTCCACGCAGGGAATCAGTCTGGTCACGGAGCAATTGGAGCAGTTTGAAGAGGCGGGCCTAACGCGCACAGAATGGCTGTTTCCCAATTGCAAGGATCCGTCCTCCGTTTGGCCACTTCGTTGACGTCCTCGGT
Source organism: Gobius niger (assembly GCF_951799975.1). Lineage (NCBI taxonomy): Eukaryota > Metazoa > Chordata > Actinopteri > Gobiiformes > Gobiidae > Gobius > Gobius niger. Next base: position 34,535,786 of record NC_136856.1, read on the forward strand.
GGCGGCTCCTCCAAAACGGAGCGGAGTGTCCTCTCCCCGCCGCCTTTGAGCTCAAATGGAACTTTCTGGAGATGTGGGTGGTGCTGGTGTGGCTAAATCCTTAACTGTGGCTGAGTCCATAGGTGCTGATGGTGCTGTTGTGGCTGAATCCTTAACTGTGGCTAAGTCCATAGGTGCAGATGGTGCTGCTGTGGCTGAATCCTTAACTGTGGCTAAGTCCATAGGTGCAGATGGTGCTGCTGTGGCTGAATCCTTAACTGTGGCTGAGTCCATAGGTGCAGGTGGTGCTGCTATGGCTGAATCCTTTACTGCAGGTGCAGATGACGCAGCTGCGACTGTATCATTTATTGGTGGTGCAGTCGAAGCCTTTGCTGGTGAGCCAGGAGCTCTTCTCATGCTCCTCTCGGCTCTCCCTTGTAGCTCAGGCCTCCTCTGAGTTTGCAGAGCGTGGAGGAGATTTTCCGTCAGTCGTCTTACTCCAGGCCCATTTCCTCTAAACAGGTCATCACGTTGCCAGAACAGATTAAAGTTCTCTATGAAATACAGTCCTCTCGACTCACAGACATTGGACAGCCATGTATTCAACTGAAACAGAAGAGAATTTGTTTATTCTCCCGTCGATGTTTGGGATGGGTCCACTGATGAAAATTTGTATTGCCTCTTTATCCAGACAATGAAGTCTCTCAAAAAGTTTATTGAACTTTTCTTTCAGGGCTTCAGACTCTCCGTCTCTTATGTCCACAGCACCAACATGTATGATAAGTTTATCAATCCCAGGGTTATTTGTGATTTCCTTGTTTAGAACATCTATGATGTCAGAAACTGTGGCGCTGGGATAACTGCTTGTTGTAATCCTGTAATTGTTTATATTAGATATGGCTCCGTCTCCAAGCACCATATCTCTAGCCTTGACACGTGCCACACTTTTCCTCTCGAGCTTTGTTTTGACTGTTTCTCTCTGATTTTCTCTGTTTGTTACACTCATCTTTTGAGAGAGGTGAAAATCTGTTAACTTTATTCCAGGTTCATTTTTGCTAGCATGTTGTCTTTGCTTTGGCCGAGCACCAAGTTGTCTGTTTAGTTTCGGGAACGTTACGGTATCGTCTAGCTTTAGGTTGCAAGTATCAATTTTTCCAGTCTTCTTACCGTGTTCCACAGGGAGCATGTCATTAAGTCCTTTATCCATCTCAAAGGCGAGAATTTTGTCCCGCAGTAAAAGAATTTCTTGTTGATAGCTTGACAGCTTTCACAAGAAGATGTTTGCGTTACTCCCGCAGCCATGTTGATAAGACTGTCGTCGCTGGTCCAGATGAGCTGTAAAAAAAGGCATAAAATGATTTAAAATGATTTAAAAAGTCTTGGCTCACTTAGAAGAAGAGAATAAAATCATATCCGTGTGACATGTGTAAAAAAAAAAAGATTAAAAAAGCGAATAAAGAGGCAAGCAGCATAAGCAAGCAGAGACCTTTGCACTCTCTCAAAGCAGAAAGCAAACGTAGTAGTCGAGGACACTGTCTCTGTCCCCGTCTCTGTGAGAGAAGTTGGGGGAATCGCTCGTGAAGTTCACGTGAGTCTGACTTTCAACTTACCCAGAGATTCACCACCATTCCTCCAACTGCACCTTCAACTAAGTAGCGAGGCTACTTAGTTAATGTATAGATAGTGTACAAACAGGCTGTTCGTCACTGCACACTTGCACTTTACACGCACAGCACTTGAAATATTCCCAGCACTTTTATGCACACTGCACTTGAAGCACGCTAATTTGCACATATAATAATTGCACACGATTGTCGTTTTTAAAATTATTTATTAAAAGATTTATTGTTGCCCCGTAGGTCCGGTCGGGGTACGTCACCTCCGGTGATGGCGGCCGGTCCTGCAGAGGCAACACGACAATTAAGATTGGATTTGTGCAATTGTATGTGTTATGTTTTTAGAATTGGCTGATATTTTAGGTGTTGCGTGCATGCGGTGAATGTTGGGGTGTTGGGGTGTGTGAATGTGTAGGTGTGTGTACAACTACTCACCACTTCTCTTGTGTCCAGGTTGGCGGCGTCTGGGCAAAAGATTCCCCGGGGGACCAGACGCCGCTGAAATGCGTTCCGGGCTGGACCAAGAGAGGAACGAGCTTGGGGGGGTAGTTGTACAAGTTTTAATGGGTTTAGGAATAGTTTCGTTCATTTAGGTGGGTTTGTTTGGGAGTTTTAATAGTGAGGGGTTTCTTGTCTTTATGTTTTGGTTATGGGTTTTATCAGAGGATTTTAAAGCGTTTTTAGATGCTAATGTCATTTTAAACACCCTGGCAGCTTTTATGGTTTTATCCAGTTTTAGTGGGAGGGTATTTAAGACGCTGGATCGCACAAGAAAATAAGAAAATAAAATAAAAACGGCTACCGGACCACCAAGACTGCCTCCCTGGAATTCTTTGTCATTCACCCACCGCCACCCGCTCGTGCCTCCGTGTCACAGATAGTGTATAGAACACTGGTCATTATCAGGAAAATAACCGCCCTGAAGGTACTTATTTTGAATGGACAAATGGACACATTTCCAACTTTTCCGGATTTTTGCAGCCCTAGTTGGGACAACCAGGCACAACTTACTGTACGATAAACGCTCGAGTCAACAGGTATGTGGGAGGTCTGAGGCATATATACAGTGCTGAGGGATGGTTTCAATGATCGTTGCTTAGGGTTGTCATGTCATTTTCTTTCTAATGTTTAGCTTTGGGGTAGTCACCATTTTGTATCCTGATTGTGTATTTGTGCTCGGAAAGTTTGTCACAAAAAGACCTAAAAAACACACATTCACACTCGAGGCGTGTGAACACTTTCACAGTGTATTCTATTACTTCTAATATTGTGCTATGTATACATCCTAAGGCTGTCAGGTGATCTACTGTAGGTGTCACATGACCTGTGACCTGTATTGAAATGAGGTGCTTGCACAGCTGTGTCACACTGCCCTGAAGTCGAAACGCGTTGCGTTGATTGAATAAAAAAATGTCTTGTAAGACCAGACTTGCCTTGACTTTCTACTTTTCAAAGTATCCTGAATACTCTACGACGCAGGATCCAGTGAGCACCTCCAACTAGTCCTTTTCTGCAGGTATTTAAATCTGTTGACCCGAATCATACTTTCATTTACCTTTACCAAGACTCTTCAGAGCTACACCAGAACTATAGTGACCAGATTCTCCACGTTACAGACTTGGACACAAATGGATATTTGCGTTGGGAGAAAATGTTTACGTTTTTCCTCAGCGTTGAACCACAAAACTGTTTGTTTGTAAAGGTCTGATGTCAGTTAAATGGACGAATCAGCACTGCAGCGAAAGACTTTTAATGGGTTCAGTCGCCAACAGTCTTTTTTTTTTTTTTTGTTACATTGCATTAAGGAAAGCACATATAATCAATCAGTCGGTCAACCTTTATTTGTATGTTTTACGGAAAAAACGCTGCCTCTGTGAAAAAAATGGGAGAAGTTGAGTCAAACTGGGACGTATCAATGGTTTTGGATACATTCATTGAGACATGGGACAGACTGGGACTGTCCCAGGTAAACTGGGATGTCTGGGCACCTGCATCTAACTGTGTGAGAAGAGCCCACCTGTTTTCCTGTTTGGCCGCAGCACGTCAGGGCGCAGGGAAGTGTTCTCCGCACTCCTTTTAATAACAAAAGCCTGACAGTTGGAGGAGGAGCCTCCCCCAGTGTCCCGGGACGACAGTGTGAAGAGAAGAAGAAGAGGGGAGAGTATTGGGACTGTGGCGGGGAAGGCAGTGCTGATCTCTGCTGCCCGTGCGGAGCTCCTGTCCACGGGTGGGAGAACTTCTACTGTGGCCACTCTTTCAACCCTGGCTTTCAAAGGTCCAGTATGACGCTTTATTCACACATCTGTGGTATCCAAGTAGACATGTGTTTTCAGCTGTCTTAACTGAGCACATTCAGCTTTACCCAAAACTAGAATGTTACAGCCTATAGGCCAATGTAACGCCTCATTTAAAAAGCTAAACCTACAAAACTCATCTAAATGGGTCTTTTTCCTTGGTGTGTTTCCTTTTCATTGCTTTTCCGTTACATTTTGGTTACTCTTTTGTGGCTTTTGTTGTTGTTTTTTTTCACATTTTCATTGCGTTGTTGCCACTTTTCTGATGTTCTTTGGTTGTTGTCGTTTTCGTCTCATTTTTGTCCCTACTTTGATGCTTTTCTTCAATAAGCTATTTGATTTGGGTAAAGCCAAACTGTAGAAAATGATCTTGGTTCAGGCGGGCGTTAAAAAATGGTCAGAATCACCGTCAACCTACTTTAACTGTGTTTAAGTGAATTTTTGATGATCTGTACTTTGCCCGAGTCACATTTTTTATTGAGAACTTTACTCCATTCTTCAGTTCAGTTCAGTTTATTATCCAAATTCTGTATAGACACCATAAAGGAAAAATTCTAAAAAGAATGCAAAGTAAAACAATAGGTTAAAGCTTGATATAATGGGGTTTATACAGGCTGAAAAAAGTCAAATGCTTTTGAATGCCATTTTGTGCCCAAATATAAAAATGAATTGTGTGGTAATTGTTTCTGTGATTGTTGATTAAATTTCAGCCAAAACTGCACTGATGTTTTTAGACCAGAATTTTGGTGTTTCCGATTAACTTAGACACAACAAAATATACAAAAGATTGTTGAGCAATATCATGATTTTCAAAGGAATATAGATTTGAATCCAATCTTATGCTTTTTAATGACATTTAAAGGGGCTAGATGCAAGTTGGTCATTCTATACTCACTACTGCCACCTCAGGTCATACGTGTAACTGCAGCTTCTATATTAAGCTCGAGCATGACGACAATTCGGACCAAAGTAACACCTTTTTGAGTTGTGGTGAACAGGTCTGAGCTCGTTTTACACATTAGGACATGGCTGGAACATGTAGGGGGAGGAAAATACTTAATTTTAACATTTTTAAACCCTGTATAGTAGTAGGAGTAGTAGTAGTAGTAGGAGCGCGCTTTGTGATCATGCAGCTCCAGACTTAGGGCATTTAAGTGGGAGAAACCCTCATGGCCAATGGCGATGTATGTAAAGAGCCGATATCCTCCAACCAGACTCCACAGCCGGGAAGGGGGAGGGGTCGTGAGGGAGTGGGGGGGGACATGTGCATTTGTTTTTGTTTGCATTTACGACCGAGCGCGCTGAAGCTCTTTCTCCCTCGAGATGTGAGCATTGTTTAGCTCACGATGGGGTAAATACAGGTTTTAGTTTGACACAAGGCAGCGCGATGTACACGAGGAAATGAATGTCAGCGGTGCCACCATCAGAGCAGTCTCCTCCTCTTGTGACGCCCTCTCGCAAGTGGCGGAGGTGCATAGCGCATATCTCCGCCACCCGGAAAATCTCAGTTCACAAGAAGCCTGCTTTTTTCAATCACATAGCACCAGTCTGTAGCACACAATGATGACGAACCCTTCTGTTGGTCTGTAAAATTGCTCCCCACACGCTGTCTGTGGCATCATCACAACACTCCGCTCGTTTTCTCCACACGTATTCAAACTACGATCGATTTTCGGTGCATTTTAATTTTTATTGTTGGAAAGGAGCTACTTTATCACTTTGTGAACAATGGCCACACAGGATATGATTTGATCCAGCGTCTGATCCGGAAAGTGACTTTGGAGACGAACCTTCCACACCGCACACTTGGAAGGGGCTCTTGCCTGAAAAATAACTGCTGTTTGGAGGCTCTAGTCTCTCTTTGCTGCCATGCCCTATGGATCTTTAACTATACCCCCATGGACTACACCAGGATCTAACCAGTATTTAAGCCTACGTATATCCAGCCCATACGCCTCAAAAGACGGACGTTATCTGTGCAGGTGGACAATGGTTTTTCGAGGTTACCCGTTAGCTTGTTATAATCGACTACAGCTCATTGTTGATGAAAAGTCCACAATAAACCATACATGTGTAAAGCAAGACTCATTGTGTGATCATCGTAAAGGCTGCTTCAAGTAGTTGCCTGCGTAATTTACGTTATTTGTGCATAATATGCTGCCTGTTTTCAATTAATGTTCCGAGCTGGCTGTTAGCTTGTTGCGGCTAATGGTGCCTTAGCTCTGGGAGAAACCACTCGGCTACGACTCACTGTAGATGAAATGTGAGCAACAAACTTTAAAATCAACAGGCCCGGCTCAGTGTGTGCTCATTGTTAAACAGCACATGTGAATCACTGCATTTGTCAGTTATCTGTAAGCGTTTATCAAAAACGCACAATCCAGCCGCTAATATCAAGCCAGTCAGACTGACCTGCTCTGATCTTGGATGTGTTGCTCCTCTTTGTTTTGTTTGTATCATGAAACGAAGCTTTAAACTCACAAAGCCCGCACATTCCACGCGGTATTTCTTCCTCAATTATGACATTTGGGCGGTGTAAAATGTAAAGCTGCTGCATTCGTACATGCTGCAACAGGAGCAGCAGGTATAGGATAGAGGCCGTTATTGAGCCGCTCCCTGCGGCTGTTGTTCATAACCAACACGAGCAGAGGGGGCGGGGGTTCCCCACAGACTGTCACATTAAGAATGGACTTATGGCTCCTATGGACTTTCTGTTCAAAATGTTTTGCCCCTTTTTAAGGCGAGATATGGCAGGTGAAAGTATTGATTTTTCAAGCAGTGGTGGATGTGGAGATTTTTAGCGAGTTTCCTCCCTTAAAATCTTTGTTTTCATGTCAGAGTATAAAAATGACAAAACTTACCCTGTACGACGCTTACTTTACGACGTATTGTCACAAGCAATGTGGAGATAACCCTGAAGTAGCTACTACGTCGCTTCACAAAGCCGTCTTTCCCACGGGTATTCATTCATAAATAGTGACAGATTTTACTAGCCTGGGAATCATTTTGAACGGCACAGCAGCCTGGGGACCATGGCCCAAATCTTCACATTTGGGGACCAATCACAGAACGAGGAGGGACGGCAAGACGATACAGTGGCCCCTCGGTATAACGCGGTTCACCTTTCGCGGTCTTGCTGTTTCACGGATTCATTTTTAGTGCAATTTTTCATGCTTTTTTATAGCGCATGAACGCCATACACACATTGTGTTCTGCGTCCTGATTGGCTAGTCGCAGAGTGGGCCCTCCTCTCGCTGCAGAGAGGATCTCTGTGGACGGTCAGCACATTGCACAGACCGGTCATGAGCGGGTCCGACTCCACGTTTACTTTCTCTGGCATTTTCCGCGAAAATAAGCACCGCTAGCATGTGCCGCTCGCCTCAGCTAAACACTCGCCTTCTGAGGCTGAAACTGCTACAATAAAACGTTGGTCATAGCCACAAATGTCTCTTAGTTTGAACAAACGCACAGCGGAGTCGAGAGCAGCTCACGATGTTTCCCACTGTAATGTGAATCTAAAAATCTTATTAGACAAAATATCACACATTGAACATCAGGCATAAGGGTGAACCCGAGTGAACGAGTGAGAAAAGTGTATAAAGTGTGTGGTGAGGGGTTTCACAGCCTTAAAACATATATAATCATTGTAAAAAATAAAGCTGACTACATTGCGATTTCATTTATTGCGGGTTATTTTCAGAACGTAACCCCCGAGATAAACGAGGGACCACTGGATACGACATACGTTTTGTTTGTTTTGTTTTTTGACCATGGCATCAAATACGTTTCCAGAGCGGATTATACACGAGCAAACAGGAAGTGGAATAAACCAATCAGTGAAGGGCGCGCGTCTGCTGTTGATGCAGTGTTATTAGCAGTTCTGTGTTAATATTCACACAGGTTTATGAATCAAAAACTACTGTCGATGTGTTTAGGTACTTACAGGTACTGCTAAAAATCAAAGTACTGAAAATCAATACAGGAACTACATCTATTGTTTGATTTACCCGAGTGCTTTTTTGACCCGCTCCACCTCTGCTCTTCCGTGTGCAGGCCCTGGACAGAGGAGCTGATTCGGCTGGAAGATGACCCAGAGTCCGTCCCCCGCCGAGGGCCTGAGCGGCGGCTGCCAGGCCCACGCTGCGGCGCAGAAGAGCGGAGAGCGCCCGGTGGAGCTGGGCAAGAAGGTCACTCTCCTCAGGGGCATCTCCATCATCATCGGGACCATCATCGGAGCGGGCATCTTCATCTCGCCCAAGGGCATCCTGGTGCACTCGGGCAGCGTCGGGGTCAGCCTGCTGGTGTGGATCGCCTGTGGAGTGCTGTCGCTGTTCGGTCAGTCACGACGACGCACGACTGTTACAACAGAACGTATCCATCCGCAAAACCTCGAAGTCCAGACGCGGCAGGAGAAAACTCAGATCTGACACGCATTGACACGTCAATGTGGAGAGTTTTTGCTACTTTTCTCCCTTAACCTCTTACCACCTCCAGCTCGGCTTTACCCAAATCTAAAAGTTTCTCGGCTGGAGTTTACAGCCTATGGAGGAGGAGGAAGAAGAAGAAGAAGAAGAAGAAGAAGAAGAAGAAGAAGAAGAAGAAGAAGAAGAAGAAGAAGAAGAAGAAGAAGAAGAAGAAGAAGAAGAAGAAGAAGAAGAAGAAGAAGAAGAAGAAGAAGAAGAAGAAGACTATGGGCCAGTCTAATGCCTCATTTGAAAGCTAAGACCTATAAAACTGATAGTAGCTGTTTTGTTGCCACATTTTTCGTCTCTTTCTTTTTCTTTTTTTTCTTTTTTTTTTCTTTTTCAGCCTCGTTTTTGTTGCTTTTTTGCCTTTTTTTCAAGGAGTTTTTAGGTTTGGGTAAAGCCGAACTGGAGAAAATGTGCGTAGTCCAGGCAGGGGGTAAGGACAAGCGCATTACCCAAATCTGAAAGCCATCTCCACTGGAGCTTCATTTGAAAGACCTACATTTCTGTCGCTTTTTTCTGTCGGGAGGCGGAGATATCCAGGCAGAAACTTTAACATTGCGCCGCACCGGCCGTTTTCCCACGAGTATTCATTCCCAAATATTCACATATTTCACATCCATGTGTACTGTAGAAGGTGCAGTACATGTGGCTAGCCATACGGTTTATTCTAAACTAAACTGTCACCTAGATTTCCAATATAAAGCCAAAGAAGTGAGTATGGTTGACCAGGCTAGCTCAAGATAACGCCATCGTCCAAATATGGTCATTTCCTTTCTGTGCAGACTTTTGGCCCGTTTTTCAAGGTTTTCGTTCCCCACTTTAGTAGCTCCACACTTTACACACTTGGACTTAAAGGAATATCCCACTGTTTTTACATACTGAGATATGTTCTTACCCGAGCTTAGACGAGTTCATTTGTACCTGTCGGGTCTTCACGCGTGCCCTCAGTCACGCAAACACAGCACAGACGGCGTTTAGCCTCTCCCCCTCTCCTCTATAGCTCCAAACCAGGTGAAGATAGAAGCTACCAAGCTCTTCCACGTTTTCCCTATTTAGCTATGGTTACGTGAAGTGTTACACGTTAAAATATAATTACACAAAATGAAACAATGTGGATTTCCTAAGCGGATAAAAAGGGGAACTATATTGTAAGGCGTAATAATACCAGGAGTACTTCGACACCCACGCAGTAATATCTTCACTTTACTGTGCGTACAAGATTTTGAAGGTTTTTTTTTTCAGAGGGATTTTTAAAATATCTAATTCCAGCTTGGTTTATTGAGGCAAAAGTACATTTCTTTTTACAGATTATTTCACTTATAATTAGCTCATTCAAAAACACATTATTAAAGCCCATAATCCAACATTTTAATTGTTCTGACTCGTTCAGCCCAAAGTGAGTTTATCAGGCCAAGCTGAAGCTGTAAACCACGCTGTAAATCAAAACTGAAAGATGTTTTAATAAGTTATTCCTACAGCTGCCAGCAGGAGGAGCCTCAGTCAAAGTCTTAACCTGCTCTAACACTTTATTTCATTGTTACTTTTTAATTCTTTACAGATATGCGTAATTTTCGAATTATAAAACGTAAAAGTCTATTTCATAAAGCCCCATATGCTGGAGATGTCCACTTTAACATTAGAAATGGTTTGTAGTGAAACTGCCCCAAGGTAAGGACTGAATATGTTGTTAATTCCTAATAAAAAAGGCTTTTGAAGCCGGCTCACAGGTCAGTGCGTAGCGTTCTCAGTGAGGTGTTAAGAGTTTTAACGAACGCACTGGAAGCTACAGTAAAGTAAGACTCATTTTATGTTGCTCGTAAAGCCCCATGCCCCGGGCCCCCCGCAGGAGGCCCCTCAGAGGCCCTGCCAAAGCCCTGGCTTTAGGCTGAAATGAAATGTTGCGCTCTGATCCTTCACTGAGCTCGGGCTGGAGCGGGGCCAGATGTAAATGGTTCCCAGGGGCCTCTCTCAGGGACCAGAGGACTCTTTCAGAAAACTGTATCCGAAGGTTTCTCTGAGGGGTCCCGGCTCAGTCCGCTTCAGCACTCGCTCAGGCCAGTCCCACTGAAGGAGTCGCACTGTCGTCTTCAGGACAGCCTCACGGGGGAAAAGCTCTGTCTGCATTTGAGACGCGAGGAGAGGAATGAAACAAGGGAACTGGAGAACTTTACACTTAGAAGAACTACTACATGTCACTGCGTTTACAAGTCTAATGTTTGCTGTGTGATAGTCTGGAAGTCTAAATGTTTTACACATTTTATAAAATGTGCAAAATCAACCACCTGATATTGCATTTTGATGTAAAGTAAGTAATGATATTTATACAATATTTTTTGGAAAGTCCCTCCTTCCCGGATCTCAGCGACTCAGAGTCTAGTGTCCTCCCACATCGACCAATGAGACGAGCCTTTTCTGTGAACCAGCCTGTCAGATCCAATCAGGATGAGCATATCGGCATCGGCCAATGAAAACCCCCAAAAATCGGCAACTGCCTTCGAAAAACCCATGTCCGTCAACCTCTAAGTAAGAGATAATGTATAATGCTGAAAGGTTTATTTAATGATTTCTGCAGCTAATGGTGCGTTCAATGCTCAACTGGGAAAAATGACGGGAACTCGGGTCAAAACGAGCTTTCCGACTTCAGCACCTGAAGTCACATTTGTTCTTTTATCGTCTAATGTGAGCTTTTTAGTTAAACACTGCTACTTTTTTGAGTTTAGTGTCACATGATATACTTTTTAAAACTAACAAACGAACGTTTAGCTTTCAGATGCTAAGACATTTTAAATGATTAGCTCAGCTAAGCGCAAATCAATGATAAAAGATCGTTTTTATTTGAGGACGTCAAATTCCCCACTTTCCCACATAAAAACCACATGAACACAAACCAACTCGGGACCATGACGTCACATCTCGGGAAAACAAGCTCCACAGTTCACATGAACGCACCTAAATAGTTCCCAAAAGTTTCCGCGTTGCTTGGCAACGTTTGTTGTGATTCCACAATGTGTGGCTAGGCTAGTAGCAGCAAGGCTAGCTGCTTAGATGAAGGTGCAGTTGGAGGAATGGTGGTGAATCTCGGGGTAAGTTGGAAGTCGGACTCATAAAACTTCATGAGCGATTCCCCCAACTTCTCTCGCAGTGACGGGGACAGAGATGGTGTCCTCGACTACGTACGTGCGGAGTGATATGAAAGACCTGTATTACAAGCACGAACTCCGTTGCCATTGGCAGTGTTCATTATATTTTTCTGGGGTCCTCTATCAAAAAATAATGACCGGTAGAACGTTGGAAAATTCATTCAAGTCAATGGAGCTTCTACTTACATTGTGAAGAGACATCTTATTTCTGAATGAAGTTGCAATGATCTCATAATAAAATAATAGTAATAAATGTGTCATGTTCCGTAGTGTATGATAAAAGTGCAGTGTTTCTAAAAAAGTCAGACCAAGGCGAGCCAGTTTATGGAGTAAGCCAGTTATATTACACTGCCCTCTTGTTCCATGTGTCTGCTTGGGAACGTTATCCCTCGGATCGCCTCGACTCTCTGGAAAACAGCCAGTGTGTGTGTCCACTTTACATTACAACTCATGTTTTACTTGACATTGCCTTAAGAAACAAATATTAAAACGTTCATTCCCACCAAACGCAATGGAGGCGTCAGGGGCTATAAGTCTGGACAAGCTCCTGTTCTGGGTCCATTTAAAAAAAAAAACAATAGCGGTAGGGATGGCAAATCTGTAATAATACTCATTTCCTTGATAACAACAAAGTTCAAGGATAAGAACAACAGATTTCTCGGTTGTTTTAGCCGTAGCAGGGGCACAAGAAGGTCCTGGGGCATGTAAACCCAGGCCTCTGATTGGCTGTCGAGCTATTTTCAAATAATATTAGGGCCTATAATGAAATACATCTGGGTTATTGTAGAAATGTTTAGGTCAGCAGAGGGGCTTTGCAGGCCTTGACATCACGCCACCTCCTTCTTCCTTTGCATCCTCATTTAACTATGTTTATCTAAAATAAAAATCCAGATTTAGTGGGGCCCCAGTCGGTTTGTTGCCTGTGTCAGCTCCGCCCCAGTCTCTGTACCGTCCGTGAGGAGCCATCCATACTGGGCACTATCTTTGTCTCAGAATTGGACTGGGAAAAGCTGACAGTACTTTTAAAATACCATGTATACAGTTTGTCAGCAGAAAAGTTGGGTCTAGTGTCTGGACACACTTTAAACGACTGGCCTACTCAAACACGCATGACTGAAACGAAACACTCAAGCAGAGGTTTTCAAAGTTGAAAACCTCATCTACAACGGAAAACTCCTGGATGACAGAGAAACAAACACAACTCAGGCATGTTTTAATGAATGACCAGCCTTATAATGTGGTAGAAATCACAGAAAAGGTTTGCATTAACTCAAACAGTACAGTCTGAACACACGGCACCACACCAAGACTCTGTTGCATTTAAAGTAAATGCAACTTCCATTCTCTTGTCTGAACACATCTGTACTGTTTCTTCCCTGCTTCCCGTTTGCAGGGGCTCTGTCCTACGCTGAGCTGGGGACATGTATCCAGAAGTCTGGGGGCCACTACACCTACATCCTTGCAGCGTTCGGACCTCAGATGGCCTTCATCCGGCTGTGGGTGGAGCTCATCGCGCTCAGGTAACTCTCAGTCCAGACAGAAGGCCTCTGGAAGCCTAATTGTATTCAACCACAAGAGAAGTTGACCCTAGTGTAACATCAAGGCTTGAGGGTAGCCATTAATAGAGGGGAGGGGCCTGCCAAGCTAACCCCTCCCACTGGTCTTTTACTAGCCCACGACTGAGCTGAAAGACACTGCCCCACCGTCCCATGGAATTCCGTTTTCTGGGCACCACCATTTCCAAGGACCTCAAATGGGAGCCAACCATCAGCTCCCTCATCAAGAAGGCCCAGCAGAGGATGTTCTTCCTGCGGCAGCTGAGGAAACTTAAGCTGGTTAAATAAAAGGTCAATACAGACGGGAGAAGGTGATTGGCTGTGAGCTCCCATTTCTCAAAGTCCTGTTCAACTCCAGGTAAATTCCTAGTTTGTGAACCTGTTCTCAAACATCCATCCATCCATCCATTTTCTTCCGCTTTATCCGGGGCCGGGTCGCGGGGGCAGCAGTCTCAGCAGAGATGCCCAAACTTCCCGATCCACACACACCTCCTCCAGCTGTTCTGGGGGGACCCCGAGGCGACACCAGGCCAGCTCGGAGACATAGTCCCACCACCGTGTCCTGGGTCTTCCACGAGGCCTTGTCCCACTAGGACATGCCTGGAACACCTCCCGCGGGAGGCGACCAGGAGGCATCCGGAACAGATGCCCGAGCCACCTCAGCTGGCTCCTTTCGACGTGAAGGAGCAGCGACTCTACTCCGAGCTCCTCCCGGGTAGCTGAGCTCCTCACCCGATCTCGGAGGGTGCGCCCAGCCACCCTGCGAAGGAAACTCATTTCGGCCGCTTGTATTCGCGATCTTGTCCTTTCGGTCATTACCCAAATCTCATGACCATAGGTGAAGGTGGGAACGTAGATCGATCGGTAAATCGAGAGCTTTGCCCCGACTCAGCTCCCTCTTCACCACGACAGACCGATACAGCGACCGCATCACTGCTGACGCCGCACCGATCCGTCTGTCGATCTCACGCTCCATCCGTCCCTCACTCGTGAACAAGATCCCGAGATACTTGAACTCCTCCACTTGAGGCAAGGACTCCCCACCGACCTGAAGAGGGGAAGCCACCTTTTTCCGGTGGAGAACCATGGCCTCGGATTTGGAGGTGCTGATTCTCATCCCGGCCGCTACACACTCGGCTGCAAACCGCCCCAGAGCGTGCTGGAGGTCCTGGTTCGTTGAAGCCATCAGAACAACATCGTCCGCAAACAGCAGAGATGAGACTCTGAGGCTCCCAAACCGGACACCCTCCAGCCCCTGGCTGCGCCTAGAAATTCTGTCCATAAAAGTAATGAACAGAACCGGTGACAAAGGGCAGCCCTGGCGGAGACCAACACGCACCGGGAACAGGTCTGACTTACTGCCGGCTATGCGAACCAAGCTCCTGCTGCGGTCATACAGGGAACGGACAGCCCTTAACAGAGGGCCCCGGACCCCATACTCCCGGAGCACCCCCCACAGGGCACCACGAGGGACACGGTCGAACGCCTTCTCCAGATCCACAAAACACATGTGGACTGGTTGGGCGAACTCCCATGAACCCTCAAGCACCCGACGGAGGGTATAGAGTTGGTCCAGTGTGCCACGACCAGGACGAAAACCGCATTGTTCCTCCTGGATCCGAGGTTCAACTATCGGCCGGATCCTCCTCTCCAGCACCCTGGAGTAGACCTTACCGGGGAGGCTAAGGAGGGTGATTCCTCTGTAATTGGAACACACCCTCCGATCCCCCTTCTTAAAGAGAGGGACCACCACCCCGGTCTGCCAATCCAGGGGCACTGTCCCCGACCGCCACGCGATGTTGCAGAGACGTGTCAGCCAAGACAGTCCTACAACATCCAGAGACTTAAGGTACTCAGGGCGAATCTCATCCACCCCCGGAGCCTTGCCACCGAGGAGCTTTCTCACCACCTCGGTGACTTCAGCCCCGGTGATGGGCGAGCCCACCTCCGAGCCCCCAGCCTCTGCTTCCTCATTGGAAGACGTGACGACGGGATTGAGGAGGTCCTCGAAGTACTCCTTCCACCGCCCGACGACATCCCCAGTCGAGGTCAGCAGCCCCCCACCCGCACTGTAAACAGTGTTGGTGAAGCACTGCTTCCCCCTCCTGAGGCGCCGGATGGTTTGCCAGAATCTCTTCGAGGCCGACCGATAGTCTTCCTCCATGGCCTCCCCGAACTCCTCCCAGACACGAGTTTTTGCCTCTGCGACCGCCCGAGCCGCAGCACGCTTGGCCTGCCGGTACCTCTCAGCTGCCTCAGGAGTCCCACAAGCCAACAAGGCCAGGTAGGACTCCTTCTTCAGCTTGACGGCATCCCTTACTTCCGGGCGCCACCACCGGGTTCGGGGATTGCCGCCGCGACAGGCACCAGAGACCTTACGGCCACAACTACGAGCAGCCGCATCGACAATGGAGGAGGAGAACAGAGTCCACTCTGACTCCATGTCCCCCGCCTCCCCCGGAATCTGGGTGAAGCTCTTCCGGAGGTGGGAGTTGAAGACCCCACTGACAGAGGGATCCGCCAGACGTTCCCAGCAGACCCTCACGACACGCTTGGGCCTGCCAGGTCTGACCGGCTTCCTCCCCTGCCAGCGGATCCAGCTCACCACCAGGTGGTGATCGGTTGACAGCTCAGCCCCTCTCTTCACCCGAGTGTCCGAGACACGCGGCCGGAGATCAGATGACACAACTACAAAGTCGATCATCGACCTCCTGCCTAGGGTGTCCTGGTGCCACGTGCACTTATGGACACCCTTGTGCTCGAACATGGTGTTCGTTATGGACAAACCGTGACTAGCACAGAAGTCCAATAACAGAACACCACTCGGGTTCAGATCGGGGAGGCCGTTCTTCCCAATCACTCCCTCCCAGGTCTCACTGTCGTTACCCACGTGGGCGTTGAAGTCCCCCAGCAGAACAGTGGAGTCCCCAGTCGGAGCACTATCTAGTACCCCTCCCAGGGACTCCAAGAAGGCCGGGTACTCTGCACCGATGTTGGGCCCGTAGGCCGAGACAACGGTGAGAGACCTGTCCCCGACCCGAAGGCGTAGGGACGCGACCCTCTCGTCCACCGGGGTGAACTCCAACACGTGACGGCTGAGCTGGGGGGATATGAGCAAACCCACCCCAGCCCGCCGCCTCTCCCCGCGGGCAACTCCAGAAAAATGGAGAGTCCAGCCTCTCTCCAGGAGTTGGGATCCGGAACCCAAGCTGTGCGTGGAGGTGAGCCCGACTATATCTAGCCGGTATCTCTCAACCTCCCGCACAAGCTCAGGCTCCTTCCCCCCCAGCGAGGTGACGTTCCATGTCCCGAACGCCAGAAGCTGCGCATGTGGACCAGGTCGTCGAGGCACCCGGCCTCGACTGCCACCCAGTCCTCTCTGCACCCGACCCCTACGGATCCCTCTGCGGGTGGTGAGTCCACAGGAGGGCGGGCCCACGCCGTCTCTTCGGGCTGTACCCGGCCGGGCCCCGTGGGCAAAGGCCCGGCCACCAGGCGCTCGAGTTCGAGCCCCAACCCCAGGCCTGGCTCCAGGGTGGGGCCCCGGCTGCGCCATGCCGGGCGGCGTCACGGTCCTTGTTCTTTCATTGTCCATAGGAGTCTTGTGAGCTGCTCTTCGTCTGTTCTCAAACAATGGCAATAAAAACTATTCTGATTCTGAAATCCATTTGGATGAGAAACAAAACGCCCTACACGTCAACTACAGAGTACAGAAGATGACTCAAGAACCTTCATCGAAGATGGACAGCATCTGTACGACTGAGAGCCCACATAGACACATAAACATTGAAGTTCCATCCATCCATCCATCCATCCATCCATCTTCTTCCACTTGTCCGTTGCCGGGTCGTGGGGGCAGTTGTTGGAGCTGCCCAAATCACATTGCACCAGCCCCTTATGGCTCCTCCTGCAGGTGGTGGGTCCATAGAAGGACGGCCTCATGATTCTAACCGGGCCTGTTGGTCTCTCATAAGGGGCTTCTGAACCGCTCTCTGTCTGACCCGTCACCTAGGACCTGTTGCCATGGGAGACCCTACCAGGGGCACGAAGCCCCTGACAGCAGAGCTCCCAGGATCATTTGGGAGCTCAAACGCCTCCACCACGTTAAGGTGGCGGTTCCAGGAGGGGACATTGAAGTTTACCCAGTAAAATGTCAATGAAAACACTCCATGCAATGCTTATGCTTGTCTGGGTTTTAGTGCGGTTTGACTGGTCCTGAGATAAATGTGGACCCTGAAAGTTTGGAAACGTGCTTTGAGTTAGGATGTTTGAAATGTTTTAGCAAAGTCAGGAATGAGTTTGGAAACAACGGACAGATTAAACTTTCACTCCCTCTTTCGTTGAGGTAAACAAAAATAAAATCAGGTCAGAGTTTATGTCATGGGATAACGTATGTCCGCACTGACACAGTAAAAGCTGTAGAGAACTACAGCCTCATTCATTTGCACTAAAGTATACTTACCACTCTAAACCTAGACTGTTCCCGCTGCCTCTGCTCTGTGCCCACAGGCCGGCGGCCATGGCGGTCATCTCCCTGGCGTTTGGACAGTACATCCTGGAGCCGCTCTTCATGCCCTGTGCCATCCCTCCTCTGGCCATCAAACTGGCTACCACCATGGGCATCAGTGAGTACAACCTTTGGGCGTGACCGAGCGCCAGCCTCTTCTGCACACTCCGTTCTACTGAGATTTAATCGTTTATTTAACCATCAGAAATCCTGACTCCAGTATAGTGGTCACAGCATTGGCCTTTGGTTTATAATAGTAACTTTCTTTCCTGGCCTTTACTACATCTTAAACAGTGCTAATATCTTCATCAGTGCATGGTCTGCCTCACAGTGGGCCATATATCGTCTACAACAGCCATTCCCAAATCAATCCAAGATTCTTACAGTGCCATCCATTAATAGGGCTGGGTACCATTACATTTTTTTTTTCAATCCCAGTACTTTAAACCGATTCTAAAATATTTGTCGTTCAGAACCAGAAAACAGAACAATAATCTGTGGAGGATCGGCAAATTTACAATATCAGGTTTGTCTCCAATGTCAAGAAACCAACAAAAAAGAAACAATAGAATATACTTCTCAGAAAGGTATCAAGTGTTTTTTTTGTTGTTGTTTGCTTTAGCCGCTCAAATATATATTTGTCTCTATAGATGTTTGCCAGCACATTTGCCTATTCCCAGCAGTTTGTGAAAAAAAATGTTGCTTCATCATCGCTATCGAGGAAGTGGCTCAACAATATCTGGATATTAATTTTTGTCATTATCGCCCACCCTCAGCTGCGGTCATGTACCTGAACGCCATGAGTGTGACGTGGTCGGCCAGGCTGCAGATGTTCCTGACCTTCAGCAAACTGCTGGCCATAGCCATCATCATAGTGCCAGGACTCTACCGGCTCCTCGCAGGTACACAATGTTTCTCCTGATTTTGCCCCTATATTGGTACTGTTGAAACACTGCAGTCCTTATGAATCAGTCACACGGAGATGATCTGTGTGTTGACAGTCCCAAACTCACAGCTGTCCTCAAAGACATGTGCACTGACCCAGTGACCTGCTCCGTCTGGGGGACTGTTTAGATAATCTTGTTTGTGTCTTTGAAATGTGCTGTTTGGACAGGCTAGGTTACCGAAGGCTCATGAAACCCATTTTTTTGTGTGACAGACAATGAATGAAAGGGTGGACAGTAAAAACCTTCTAGTCATGGTCCAAACTCAGGTTTCTAACATTATTATTATATGGTCATGTTCGAAGCAGCCAGAGGGAAAACAAAGAGGAGAAAAATGATCTTTCTCCCATTTCTCCACCATTACCATAACAAATGCTTAACTATTAATATATTTTCCCACTAAATAAAGATACAGAGACATGGAGAGGAGCAAAGTGGTTAAAACAGCCCATAAATACTTAAAAACACAGACAATACCAATAAACGAGCTAAACATATGGTGCTCGCTAACAACTAGAGCTTTGATAAGTCACATTTACCATCCGTCTTGTTGTTTGTGAAGAGTTCCATGAGCTAATGACAGCATCACGAAAAAGCTGTTTCTGCTGCTGGAGTATCTGGTACGTTTACTTCCTAAGTGCTACAGGAGCGTTTCGTTTGCTCTGAGCAGAGACTTGATATTCATATAAAACAATTCAGCTAGTCAGTGCAAGTCAGTGCAACCAGTACATCACAATAAAGCAATTGAGTTCATCTTAGTTCTGACGCCTCTTCACCTGCTCTTTATCCTTCCGTTTGTTTAAAAGAGACACAGAGTTGGGGAGAAATGAGAGCTTGTATCTGTTGTCCTTGAAGCTGTGTGCTCTGTACCGTCTTCCTGATGGGAGAATTTCATATTCACCATTCAGAAAATGTGATGGATTCTCAATGATTTTCTGAGCTTGGATGAGGACGGTGCTTTCAAAAGGTATCTCTCATGGACGGAGACTCTTTTGTGTTCGTCAGCTTCCTGGCCCTCAGATACTTGAAGGATTTGACCTTTGACATCAAGGCTTATCTACACTGGGGAATAATTTTATGTTACCTTGCTGAGCCACAGCCGCGGGGGAGACAAAGCCACTGCAGCTTCTCGTCCCTCTAAAGCACGAGCAGACCCGAGACTGGACTTATTCTAATCAATACTGGACTAACAAGAAGAGATCAACTTAGATCAACTTTATGACACGTGTTAAACTAGTTTTCAAGTATGTTTCACACTACATTACGTTATTGTGGTTACAATAGATGTGTGATGTACAATGTTGTGCCTTTTGCAGTTTGGACCAAAGAATGAAAAGCACACAAATATTGAGTCCATGAGCCAGACGTTTTGGGCCACCCTGATTTAATTTCTTGTGTTGCTTTCAGGGGAGACGTCCAACTTTGAGAACGCCTTTGACACCAGTAAGATTAAGCTGTCAGGAATGCCCCTGGCCTTCTACTCGGGGATGTACGCCTACGCCGGCTGGTGGGTCTGCAGGCTCCCTCTGCCTCCCAGCGGACGACAGTAACACAGTAACACCCTGCTCTCTGCACTGTAGGTTCTACCTCAACTTTGTGACGGAAGAGATCGAGAACCCAGAGCGGTGAGTCTCTGTTTGTCTGCAGATAGACACCGTATGAGCTGGGTTTTACATCCTATGCAAGGAAATGGAGGGCGGAGGCTTTGTTTTAGAGCGTCCACATGATTCCCTATATAGCAGGGGCTGGCAACTTTGTTTGGTGAAGGGCCGATTTTCTTCCTTGTCAAAGGACCAAAGGCCGGACCCCCAATTGTAAAGCACCACTTTCTACATATGCCAGTGTTATACATCATACAAGGCCTAAATGGGTGTTCTGTTAAAGGGACTATACAGCGTTTATAAATGTTAAAATTATGCATTTTCCTCTCCCTACATGTTCCGCCCGTAAACCCATGTTTATATCAGCGTTAAATCCGCACCCGCCCGGACCCTTTCACATTCTACCCGTTACCCACCCGTGCCTGTGATAAATCACACATAAAAGCATTTTATACCATGGTCTGGGTGAATACTCGATTCTGATTGGCTGGTGGGTGCTAACAAGCGTGCATTATTTTGGTATAACCGCACACGTAGTCCGGTAGTTAAATCACTGGGATATCACTCCGCTGTGGGCATTGCCATAGCAACGCATGACACAGCTGAATCAGATAAACACGTAATTAGTGACTGACAGGAACGTATGAGATGGATTTTGTGTTAATTTCAATGTTTTTGGCCAAAACAAAACGTTTGATAAATGGGAAGTAGAGGAGAGTGAGCAGCTAGGTTAGCTACTGTTAATAAAATATGAGCTTAACATTTCTATTGAAAACGGTTAAGGCACTATTCATGATTTTCAGGCGTACATAAAATGATCCTGCATTTAAGCATATTTGGCTGGATTAGTAAAGTCAATCATAAAAGTTTCAGTTGGGGGGCCCAGGTGTGAGCGACTCCACCGCAGCTGTTTCCATAAACAGTTGAGCTGGTTGAGCTAGCTAGCTAGCTTCAGGCTAAACAGCGTAAAAGTGAAATAACTCCTGCCCACGAGTGCTGCATATCGGTGTTTACTTCCACGGAAAAGTGCCGGGTTAGTCCTGTTGTGTTGTGATTCTGTGCTGATGTTGTGTCGTTGAGCCTGACTGAGATCCTCGTAATAGCTGCGGAGAATGACTCGCTCTGAGACGAGCCTTCAGTGACCGGCTAATAACCCACATAAAATAGTCCCGGTGGTCTGGCATATTTAGTGAGTTTAGTCAATGAAAAAAACATTTATTATAAATGTTACGTTTGTGGGACCCTGGTATAAGCGGGTTAAACAACTCGGAGCCGTGCATTAGACGGTTATAATTTATAATGCACTATAATGCACGTCTAATGTACGGCTCATCGTTGTTTAATCCTTACATATTGAAGCACTTTATTTGTTTCAATGCACATCTGAACGAAACATCGTGATGCTAATGTATTAATTTGTAATAAATTTAATGGACAAATCCAAGGCAAACACGGATGCAAAACAAACTCTGAACTCAAGCAGGTGTAGACGACCACAGACAGACATGGACTCAAACCAAGACAACGGTCCGACAAAGCCGAGGGAAAACACAGGGGTCTAAATACACAAGGAACAGGGAACAGGTGAAACACATTAGGGCGGGGCAGGTCATCAACAGGGGAACGAAAGCAAAACCACAAGGACAGAACAGACAAAGTCAAAATAAAACACTAAGGACAAGAACACTAAACAAAATCAAGGGGGAACAGAACACGAATGGACAGAACCATGGCAGCAGGTCCATTAGAGCGGTGGGAATCAGCGGCTACGTGAGGAGGCTGGAGGAGTAAAAACACACGTTCAGGAAAAATGTATTGATCATCTGAATTTGGAACAACATAACCACTCCTACTACATCATATAGACACAAGTGAAACGGAAACACCGTCTGGAAAGAAGGAATCTCTCAATCAATAAACTTATGGAAACACGGGCGCGATCTAAATAAAGGACGCACTGGATTACAAATACATGTTTTAAGGGGATTTTATCATGACATGATCGCTGGACACACAGGTAGGCCACTACACACTCCAAACCCACACAAATTGAAATAATATCCAGGAGAGGGAGAGAAGAAAGAGGCGAGGTTGGTCTCAAGTGTCATAGAAATGTAGGCTGGTAAAACTATACTCCAAAGCACAAAGAATCAGGAAAACGTTTTTATTCATGTCTTAGAAGCAACAGCGGGGGCCATGTGGTTTGGTCTGTAGACATCATCATGATATAGATTAAATACTGTGCTGGTACCAACTACCCGCCGACCCGCAGGTAAAATTCCAGGATATAAAATCCGCCCGTTTCAGCAACTTTTGTGGTTACCCATCGAAGACTCACGGGTACCCAACCCGGTGCAGGACTCTGACCTGAGGTGGCAGTACTGTGTTTAAAAGGACCAACTTGCATCTAGTCCCTTTAATGCACTTAACGTTGTGTTGAGCCTGTCTGAAGTGGAAGGCCACTGGACTTTTAGTATCTGTGTCCTTAGATCCATTTTTTCAGCGGCCTGGTTGTTTTGCCGATATAGGCCAGGCCGCACAGGCATTTTAACATGTGAATAACATTGTTTGTGTTGCAACTGAAGACACCTTTGATGTCGAAGAGCGCGCTGGTCCTTGGGTGATTGAAAGTTCTTGTCTTTTGGGTATAGTTGCATTGCGCGCAGTAGTATTTTGTAAAGAGTAAGGTTGCGTGTGGAAGAGAGAACTCCTGTAGTTTGGATCTGACCGTACAATGTGTCGGCGTTTATTAATGATTTGTTGGAATTCTTTACCCATGGCTGAGTGGATGGTGCAGTTAATTCTGGGATTTCTTTGGTTCTTTTTTTGTTCCAGACACTTGTTTTCAGAGATGGAATCAAACCTGTTGCCTGCCTTCACAACTCATTCTTTTTTTTGGTATTCTCTTTGTTTGAACATTTCACCAAATCATCTGCTTGAGTCTGGTGATCAGTGTCTGAGCTGCAGATGCGTCGTATCCGATTGAGACATGGGAAAGCTCTTTTTCAGTGGCGTTGGGTGAAACGATTTGCCATGGAGAATAGACTTTTTCGTATGTCAGAATGTCTAAGAAGTTCATCTTCTGTGAGCCATACTCCATGGTAGACCTCGGATTGTAGTCGGTTTGTGTTCTGAGTGTAGATTGCAAGTTGTGTTGAGCGCGACGTCCTGTTCAAAACATTCACAGTAGAGCGAGGCAAAGCTGGGGGCCATCTTTGATCCCATAAAGCTTCGTGATATCTGAAGGTAGAATTCAGATTCAGACATGAAATAGTTAGAAGTCAGTACAATCTTAATTAGGTCAGTAATACGTTGTGTGCTGGGTGAACAATCTTTGCGTAGGTTTAAGAAGACTTCAGTAGCCAAATGGAACATGGGTGCACAAAGACAATGATGTCCATGGTGGTAAGAAAACACTGCTCTGGGACAACAATCGTTTTGAACATTTTGAGAAACTCCATGGAGTCCTAATCAACAAAAGCTGATATCTCCTCTGTTATTTGAGCTTATTGAAGAAACTATCGGCCGGATTGTGGATTTTAGACATACTGGACCGGTGTCACTGGGCTAATAACTGGCATGAAGGCATGTTCTGATTTGGTCGTCATTATTCGCAAGGAGACGATCCAACTTATTTTTTATCTTTGATTTAAATATCGCAGTGGGATTGTGATCCATTCTCCTGTAGAAATGTTCGAATTGTCTTCGTACTTCACTCACAAAAGCTGAGCGGTCCAAAATGACAATGGCTCCCCTTTTGTCTGCACTCTTTTTTCACGGAATCAAATTCTTGTCTTTGTTCCTTAGATTATCTGACACTGTGTATTGTCTCGTTGCTCAATAGGTGGGAAATGTCTTGTTCAACAAGCCTACAATATGTGTCAATGGAAGCATTCCTTTTATGAGGTGGAATGAAGCTGCTTTAGCTTTAAAAGGAGTCCTTGGTGCTGGTTTATGCTGTTGTTATAAGGCGAGACACGGCAGGTGAAAGTGTTGATTTTTCACACAGTGGTTGAAGTGGAGATTTTTAGCTCGTTTTCAGCTTAGTTTTCATGTCGGAGTATAAAAATGACAAAACTTACCCCGTATGCTTATTTTATGATGTTTTGTACGCGTTACTGTTACTACAATAAACCATAACAGAAATTAGAACAGGGTTCTGGTATCCAGCAAAAAGATGGTTCTCATGGAAGGAGCCAACAGAAAATGCAAAAAAAGATCAAGTCTATGCACTCATCCTTTGCAAAAGTACAAAAGTTTGAAATCTTTCTTTTTTTCTCCCCCTATTCGCCTGCAGCGTTCCGCCTTAAGTTCAGTTCATCTGACTAATATTTATCCATAAATATAAATCGCTCACTTGATGTTGGTCAGTCTATTTTTACAGAATTCCATTTTTGTCAGAGTCAAACTTTATTGCAGACATTGACTAAACAAGTGCTAGTCACATGATATACTGAATATATAATCGTCTGGTACCTAATGGTAAATTACAGCCTTAGTCACATGATCAGATAAGATACTATGATGCCAGATGGAATATGCAAAAGTACGTCAAAGTCAATGAATGTGGTGCTTTCTCCTCCAGGACCCTCCCGCTGGCCATCTGCATCTCCATGGCGGTGGTGACGTCCTGCTATGTTCTGACCAACGTGGCCTACTTCAGCGTGATGTCTGTGGACGAGCTGCTGGCCTCGGAGGCGGTGGCTGTGGTAAGAAGATCTCTGCTCTACAGATACATCCATCCACACTGGCAAACGCATGGAAATGGGACAATACAGGGGAAAAAAGTCACTTATCCTTTACAGAGGTATCTTATGCACAATGAAAGGAAAGCAAGGGATATCAATAGTAATAAAGAAAAAATTAGGTCAGAATAGATGGATACAAACAGCATCACGTCATACAAGGGGGCGTGGCCTCACTCTTTATAGCCGCTTTCTAGGGGAATATAAACTTATTTATCCCATGTTGTTAGGTTTTTTCACTTTTTTTGTGTTCCATAGAAGCGAAAAAACGGCTGTCGTAGCTAGCATTAGCATGTAACATGACGCATCATGTTAGCATTCTCTGTTGTTTATGTATTTATGGGCTGTTGAACTACTTTACTCCCCTGGATGTCGGCATCTCTGAAATCGCCCTTATATGGTCATGTTTGAAGCGGGTCGAGGGGGGAAACAAAAAAGAGAAAAATCTAAACTTTCTATAATTTCTCAAACTATTTTAACAAATTCTGAATTATGATTATAGTTTTCTACCCAATAAAGATGCAGAAAGTGGTTCAATAGCCCATAAATACATAAATAACGGAGAATGCTAACATGGCGCTTCATGTTACATGCTAACGCTAGCTAGCTCTAGCTGCAACAACGTTTTTTTCGCTTCTACTGAACAATGTGCTGTGAAAAAAAATCCATATGGACCAGATTTAGACTTGACTTTATTTGTGTGTGATAAATAAGTTTGGCTAAAAAGGGTGAAAAATTGTGTTTCCCAAAACATACTTCCTTCCTCGTCAGTGAGGCCACGCCCCCTTGTACGACGCAATGCCGACTGACTCTGTATAAGATTTTAAAAGTTTACAGTCATGGTGCAGAGGTGGTTGATAAAGCGACTCTGATACGGAAGTTATTGCACATGAGTTACCTTGCAAAAAAAAAAAAAATATATATATATATATATATATATATCAACAAAATAAAACCATAAATCTGTCTGTATTTAGTTTTCATCGCTAAAAATATCGGAATTGTTAGCCATTTTTATGCATAAAATATCATTCTTTTAACATGAAAACAATACCTTTTTTCCCCTCATATTCATATCTGTGATGTTCAGCAAAAGTTTCAAATTGATCACTTCTCTAAATATATTTTTTTCCCCATTCACCTGCTGCATATCGTCTCGTTTTTATCTTTATGTTTGGATCTGGTAAAAAATTAGAATAACACTGTGCTGAAAGTTCGACATGTCAACAAAGTGAATGAAAAAGGACATTTCGTTTTACGCGTCAAACAAAGTGCATTTCATTCATTAGAGTTGTCTGCACTTCCCTGTAAGACCACTTGGGGGCAGTGTTTAGCTATGTTTGAATTAACATTGTGCCGTAACATCGCCGGCTGAAGGCACAATCACTGCCTCGTTTTAAAAACCTCTCACCCCCCGCCCCAACCGTGTGCATTATCTATAGTTCGGTTTTAACCAAATCTAAAGCTTCTCGGCTGCAGAGCTTCTGTAGGGCAGAGGAACGGCTCATTTGAAAGCTAAAACCTACAGAACGGATCTAAATGGATATTTCGTCACTTTTTTCACGTTCGTTTTCCATCTCATTTTTGTCACTGTTTTGTTGCACTTTCATCGCGTTTGTTCTCATGTTCTTGTTACATTCTTGTCACATTTGTGTTGCTTTTTTATTGAATTTCGTCACTTTTTTGTTGCTCTTCTGTGGCTTTTTCGTCACTTTTTTGTCGCACTTTCATCACGTAATTTTGACGCTTTTTTGCACTTTGCAAATGGCCACATAACCAGAACGACATCGAGCTCAACTTTTCCCCGACTGTCTTTTTTTCCTTATTGTAATGAATAGAAACTAAAATGTATTGATTGCGTACTGTGATGCATTCCCTTGATCATAAGGCAAGGCAATTTTATTTGTAGAGCACAATTTATACAAAGTGTTTCACAGTTGCATGAAATACAAGAAAGCAAATCCATCTGTAAAATATCAATACTGTATACAATCGACACTACCGGCCAGATCTTGTGCCTGGTGCAAAGGGCTTTAATTGCCAAAGCGACTCTTCGATCTTGTGTTGCCTGGTTTGCCTAAGTCACCTGGGTCGCCTGAGTCGCCTTTGTCGCCTGGGTCGCCTGAGTCACTTAGGGAAACAAGTGGGTCGGTGGGGGAGTGTGCTACAAGCAGCACTGACTTCAATGAGCACTTGCTGCTTTCCCTTCGTTCAAACTCTTTTAAGGGCACACTCACACTTTCATGCACACGCATGGATACAAGCAGCTGATATGAGTGTGTGAGAGCCACTGCAGCGTCTACCTAGAATTATGTAGGCTAATGTTCCTATTTCTCACAGTGTGACCCGGGCGAGCGGTCACGAACCCCTTTACCTGTCATATTGGGGGTCGTGGCTCCAAAAGGTTGAGAACCACTGTGTTAGAGGACCAAAACTGAGGGAACTGCGTCCATGCTGAACAGGATATACTCAGTCTTTCCTTCATTTAGAGGAAGGAAATTCTGGGAAAACCATTGTTTGATGTGCTGAAGGCAGTTATGAAGAAGGTCAAATAGAACGGTTGCTCAGAATCACAGGAAGGTTGACCTGGAGTTCGTCTGCATAGAAATGAAAATGGACGTTGTGCTTGGAGATGAGTTGACATTGTGGCATTGCTTTACTACTTTGGGTGATCCTGGCATAGTTTCTGCTCCAGCCTGGCTTAGTTGCCGCTGGCATTAGCATGCTCCTGCCAGTGATGCTAATTCAAAATATGTTTGCGAAGGTTTAAAACTAACTCAGGGTTTGAATTCTCCAGGTTCAGAGCTTTTTTCAGCCGTTATGCTTTTGAAACGGTGATTAATAGAGATATTTTCATGGATCAGCTCTGATATCTGGTACGAGTATCCGATCGGTGCATCCCTAATCTTGGTGGTTGACAAGTTCTGCTGCTCCACTCCAGACATTCACTCTTTTACCAAATAAAAGCTGGTGAAGAGTTTTGGAACACACTGTTATGAACCGCGTTAATACGAGGAATTGATTTCAGAGCGTTGTCTGTTCTAAATAAATGAGCTGTTTGTCCACACACTAACAAACACAGGATTTTAAGTTCATTTGATTGATGTTTTGCTCTAAAAGGTTTCGTTTTAAAGTTTAGTTGATAATTGAAGGTGTACTTTGAGTGGAAACGAAAGACTCTGAGAGATGAAAAGGTTTGGAAACACTGGTGTTGTAGAGTAATGTTTTCTTGTCTTCCTCAGACGTTTGCAGAGCGGGTGTACGGGGGCTTCTCGGTGGCCATCCCTGTGTTTGTGGCTCTGTCCTGTTTCGGATCCATGAACGGCAGCCTGTTTGCTTTGGCCAGGTACTGCAGTCACTGTCTTTCCTCCAGGCCACTCTCCCACCACACCTGCTGTACCCATATGAAACAGATCAGTCAGGTGCTCACGGGAGACCGGTGGGTGATTCCGCTTTCAAAACAAAGAGATGTCTGCCAGATGGATAAAAGCAGACGAAAAACTCCAAGGCCCCTCAGAATAAAAGTTTAAAGCTTTTATTTTTTCATGGCTTATTCAGTTCCTCAATTCCAATACCAGCTAGGTGTGCAGTACATCATGAAGAGCTTCAGGACAGGAGAAGGGTTTGGCCCCGGATGCGTCAGGGCACTTCAAAGGCTTTTCTCAAACCATACGGGGCTTTAAACACGTTGTTTACATTCATCATAAATAACATAAGACACGTATGTCCATGTTGAAAAAGAGAGCACAAAAGTGGCTCTATTTCACAGGTTTATATCAATTTGACGACAAAACAGGACCTGACCCACTCCATCTGAAGCATGAGCCCTGACGTCTCCGCTGCTTTTCTCGTCCCTCCAAACAAATATTACAGCAGTCATCCTGTCTGTGCCTCTGCAGAAGGGATAAAAGCCTGTGTTTTCCTCTCCGGTGCCATGTCTGGATTCAGCAGATCGTGGCGCGGGGTTGAGCATCACCGCGAATCACTGCAACCTCGATGTGTTCTGTTTAAACACTGACCTCTTACAAACTTTATTATTGTGACTTCTCATAAACACGACTGAAACACCAACACAATCATGTGGAAGAGAAGTTTCAAACAGACGTGTGGCAGTTTTATTTTTTGTAGCCTGATATTGATGTTTGAAAGATCAAATCAATCATTGGCCGATAAATAAGAGTAATTTTCTTTGTAACGTGGGTCTGTGCTTCACGGAGCTCCAGTGGGCGGGGCCTCAGACACCTGCGGCTCTGCTGCTAAAGGCAGGACATCAATGCGCGATTTTTTTACTTCATTCAGTCAAAGCTCATTTGCTGCAGATGGAGCTCCTTACGTTTCCCTCACCTGATCAGCTCCACGCCTGCTTTTGTATCTGTTCAAAAGCAGGACTTTGTAAAGAATAAGAAAATATATAACATATGTTACGGCCCTAGGCCACCAGCTCCTCCAAAATGTATTCTGGCCCACAGCCACTTTCTCCACATGAACGCGGTTAAATGGGAAATGGGTGTAATACAGCACATTTATTTATCTATAACTGCATTTCCATCACTGGACTAAAATGCGCATTTCGAAGTTGCGCATAATTTACGAGTGATGGAAACACCAAATTTCGCATTTAAACTCTTAATTCGCATAAAAAGTTTATCCGCTCGCTTGAGGTGGTTTTTGATTTGTGCGCATAACTGTTGATGCGTATTTTGCGAGATGGAAACGCAGTTTGTCGAATAAATGTCATGAAGCGAATAAACAGACGCTGGTGCTAGCGTCGTTTCCATGGTAACATGGCTGCATATGCTGGGTTTAACGCGCCTTAATGGGATTCTTAACAAAACGCATCAGTTCGTGACATGACACGATTCACCCTCTGTTCGTGGAGTTCGCAGCGGAGCGCGTCCTTTCGTGATGAGGAGTGGCGCTTCGTAATTCAGCGTGAGGGCATTCGTGCAGCATTCGTACAGCATTCGTTGAGCAGAATCACTGTTTTCACGCACAAAATTGATGGAAACACACGCTACGCCGAAAAGTACTTTTTCGGACCTGCAGCAGCAAAAGGAAAGTCACACACACTCGGCCAGTCCGCGCTCCAGGCCCGGGACAGCAGCACCTGCTGCCGCCGCTCCTCAGGTGCTTTTCCTCCTCCTGCGATCGTTCCTCCTGATGTTTGGGAGCCAGTCCCTGCCACCCCTATTGCCCCCCCGCTGGAGAACCCCACTGTTATATATTTGTCACGATTTTCCCCGCGTTTGTGGGGAAAAAGGGACAGTAAGAAGTGCGCCTTTCCCGCGGTCCCTGAATGCATCTCCCACGCTGCCTCCACTGACCAAAACAACAGCGCGTGGTTGCAGCAGCTACACTATGGAGAAGTTAAGGCTTATTTACAACCTTAGACACGTAAAGCAAGCGGCGGTGGGCGCGGGGCAGGTGGAGACAGGCCTGTTTTTGTGGATTATGAAGTTTTTCCAAATGGAGCTGAGGACTGACCAGACGAGTGAGAATCATGGATAAAGAGGTTTAAGAGCAGCAAGTTCTCCGACGGATCCCCAGAAGATCGAGTGCACAGTGAGTGTAGTGTTTTTATGCTTATTCTGTGGAGTAAAGTCAGCCCAAGTCGTGGAGCTATTGAGCCCAACGAGTCAGGGGCGCACGGCGGAGCGAGATCTCTCTGCTCCGCCTCCAACCCGGTGTGCGCGGCAGGCGGTCTTGTCCACATTCGCCCAATTCTTGACAGATTTTTGACAGAACGCGACAATTCCCAATAACACGCAGCAGCACGTAACAGTGCGGGACGCATATTCGTGACCGTGCGCAATAATTCGTGCCATTAGGCTAATCGTAACACGCAGTAACAGGTCGCAACAGTTCGTGGCGGCGCGTGAAACCTCTACCCCCAAATCACTCACATTCGTGATCCTCGGCCACGAATGTGGATTCGTGGCATTCGTGACTTGTCGCCGTTATGTGTAAACGCAGCATAAGAAGGACAGGTTTGTGTGGACAGAGGATGAGATTGTGGCCCGGTCTCCATCTTTGGCTCTGGTTTGCCATAGTTACAACAGTGCCGTTATTCGCTAGAACAGCTTGATGGAAACACGTAAAATTCGCATCTGTTATACGCTTTGCTTTAGCGCATTTTGAAAAGATTCGCATTTTGTTTGATGGAAACGCAGTTTATGACTAATGATTTACATCACTATATGGACGAGGAAGCCTCCGTTGTTTAGCGCCTCGCCGCTAAAGGCAGCTCAGTGAGACGCTCTGAGCAGATGACCCGCTTTAAGACACGATACGCAACTCACAGAATGAATCAGTTTTGGAGACAGTCACGTGACCAGATGTTACTGAAAGAGGCTCTGACGCAGTGTTTCGAAGCATCTGCTTCAGGAAGAGCGATACAAGCTCCGGAGCCCTGGGCTGTTTGGCCATCACTAGAAAATAATCAAAGCAGCTTTCAGTGTGTGTTAGCCTTAAGCTGCACAAACTTCACAGATTTTCCCGCACCCACAGTGCTGCACTACTAAGGAACACCTGCAACTGGCTGTCCTAAAAATTAGATGGTGGAAATGGCCATGAGCAGATTCCAGAAAGTATGGAATGTAGCCAGGTGTTTATTGTAACCTCACCTGTGCGTGTTGTGTTCCAGGATGTTCTATGTGGCGTCGAGAGAGCACCAGCTGCCCATGGTGCTGTCCATGATCCACGTGCGCAGACACACGCCTCTGCCCGCTGTCTTTGTACTGGTCAGTGCTTCTCCTGTACAATGTTCTTGATTTCTTTCCAAGTAAATCAAGTCTCCTTAATAATTATGGAAAATATGCCTTCCTACTGTAATGGTGACTGAATTGATCTTTCGCAGAACCCCGCCCCAAAACGGTCATTGTCCAATCATAGATCATAGATCTCCCCCCATATAAACTGATGGTGCAGGACCCGTTTCGTGCAAAGCTAAAAAAAAACACTCACAAAAAGAGCCGAAAATCCACTTCTTGCCGGAACTAGCCAACATTAGCCAAGGGGGCGGGGCTTTTGCGAAAGGTCAATTGGCCCCATGATGTTGTTAAGTGTTTTGCCCGAGGACACACTCCCCCTTCCCCTTGTTCCCCTCGTGTCTGTGCAGTTCCCGGTGACTGTGCTGCAGGTATTTGTGGGAGACATCTACGGCCTGCTGAACTTCATGAGCTTCATGCGCTGGCTCTTCATCGCCATAGTGGTTCTGGGGCTTCTGTACCTGCGCTACACCCAGCCACACCTGCCCCGTCCCTTTAAGGTCAGCGCTGAATGAAAGCATGGGTGTGCACTAGGTCAGATATACAGGTGACTGCTGATGTCGAGGAGAGGTCTTCAGTCGGTCAGATGGGCGGGTTGGGTCTTTAGCGTTAGTGCACACTGGGTAAAATTGACATTTGTTTTTATGTGAAGCATGAAAATCCAAAGACAGTTGGGGTTACACTGTGTTGTTCAAGTGTTCCCTTTATTTTGTTTGAGCAGTGTATATTTATGCATTTGCAATGATCATAATCTTCTCTTATTTTTGTGCTGCTTTGTTTTCTTTGACTGCTGCTACAGGGTCTATTTCTGCTCCTTATGCTACTGGTATAACTTTCAGAGTTCATTTGGTCAGACACTGGGATCAGAGATGTTGAAATCTTTACCTTTACATGTTTCAACATCTCTAATCCCAGTGTCTGACCAAATGAGCTCTGAAAGTTATACTAGGGGTTGTTCCTCTTAGATAAATAAATTAATATCATATACAGGCGCTCGTCATATAATTAGAATATCGTAAAAAAGTGCATTTACTTCTGTTATTCAACTTAAACTGTGAAGCTAATATATGATATAGACTCATTACATGCAAAGTGAGATATGTAGCCTTTATTTGTTTAGCCTTTATTATGGCTCACAGCTTGTAAAAACCCCAAATTAAAAATCTCATAAAATTAGAATATTTTCAAAATGGACTGTAAGCCAAAATCATTAAAATTATAACAAACAAATGCTTGACATATGTTTTTGCATGTAATGGGTCTAGATCATATATTAGTTTCACATTTTCAGTCGAATAACAGAAGTAAATGCACTTTTTCATGATATTCTAATGATATGACGAGCACCTGTAATGGAATCAGACTCGAGCTTTGCAGCCACATTAAATCAATAACACCAGCAGCTTTTTACCTTCTAACAGCATTGCCAACATCAAAGTATAGTGTCTGTACCAGACTGAGACTAATCCATGTGTTTGTCTCCAGGAGGTCAGACTAATGTAACGGCTGCTCACTGTTAGACAACTTTGCCGCTGTAGCTGCCAGGGCTTTCAGCTGTAGCTTGACACGTGTGGGTGAAACATTTGCAGAGTGTCCAGACTTACAAAAAAGGGTTTGTGTTGATGTACTGGGGGTTGAAATTGGTTAAGATTCAACAAGTATCCAAAATAAGGAGACTGCGGAATCCATGGGCCAGCTCCAGTCGACCGAAGAACAGTTTCATACATCAGGAAGCTGGACTCCCTTCCTTCCCTGCCCGCCAGTTCCACAATCAAGGATGAGAGAAATAGAATTTCAAATCATTCACAAATGGTTTGACGAGTAAAAATTAAAAAAAATCTTTTAATCTTTTTTCTTTGAGGCTCATCCACACTTCCACAGACAAACACCTCTGTATTAGAGATTAGCTTACCTGGCTCCACCCACTGGACACCACCTAACAGACCAAACAGTGACTTACATTTCACCAGTTCAAAGCAAACATACACAATTATTTATCTTGAGCTTCATTTAACAGTGAAGTGCTTTGAGTCGCCTTGTGTTCGAAAAGTTTTAAAGATAAAGATTAGTACAACATTTGATATTAAAAGTATTATCAATATCCCTCCACACACAGGCTCAAAGCCCAGGGACCCCCAATAGCCTAGAGTTCATTTTGAGGCCGGTGGTCTCTTAAAGAGGGGGTATTATGCTTTTTTCAATCACATAGCACCAGTCTATATCACACTACAATGATGACAAAACCTTCTGTTGGTCTGTAAATGCAGTAAATTAGAATAACTGCCTTGTATAAAATTGCTCTCTCAAAATGGCTGTAGTGAATGTCTTGAAATAGGCCTCTGTCTCTTTAAGAACCTCTGACCCTTTCCGACACGCCCCCTCCACACGCTGTCTGTGGCATCAGTGGGGAGGAGGTTCTGCTGAGGAGCAGTGGTTGGTTACTCGGCTGGTGACGAAAGCTCGGAGGCGTCTCCAGGAGGTGGGGGCGTTCCTAGGAGGACTCAGGCAAACCTATCCCTAAAATGGCCGCCATCAGAGTTTTTACAGATTACTCAAAAATACGTGAATGTGCCAAGACAACACTTCAGGCATGTTTTTAATGAGGGAATGACATAGTAACATGATGTAAAGCTTGAAAAAGTCGATTTTGCATAATACCCCCCCTTTAACATACGTACCATGTGTGTGCAGGTGCCCCTGTTCATCCCGGTGGTCTTCTGCATCACCTGTTTCTTCATGGTGTTCCTCTCCTTGTACTCGGACCCTCTGAACACGGGCATCGGGTTTGCCATCTCCCTCACCGGGCTCCCGGCCTACTACATCTTTATCACACCCCATCAGAAGCCCCTGTGGCTGCAACGGGCGCTAGGTAAGCAGTGGTGTTGTCTTCAACTGTTGAGTGGGAATACCGTATTGTTTTAGCGGGACACCAGACTGGGGAGACAAACGTTAACCCAATGAATTAGTGAGGGCCTTACTCTTAGTTTCAAGCACAAGCAGAATTCCACAGTAACATATCTGTAGCTGTAAATAAAAATAACAACAACAAAATTAGCCTACAAACCTCGACTCAGTTCCAGATTCCGATTGTGAAGAGCGTTCAGGTGCCTCTTGAGATTGGTGGTATTCTTTCCACAGAGCTTGTGGACACATTTACTGACCCTGCATTCTGTTTTCCTTTCTGATGGATTATATTGAAAGTATGCCCATAGATCATCTCCTTGTGTCCAACCAACAAGCCCCTTTATTGATGTAGTGCGCTGCATGCCGGGTGGTGGGCGTACCCAAACAAGGAGCAGCCTATATGACAAGTCGGAGTCCAAACATTGGCAGGAGAACAACTAAGAAAGGTTTCCACATGGCCGTCACAGTTTCCTGACCGAAACACTGAAGATCTGTGGATAGACCTTGACTTCATTAGAGGCGCGTTTCTGGGAAATGTAAAGATAGAAGCGCACAGATGCTTTCTTTGCACTGGTAGGCGTTATTAACGGGTAAAAGAGTGGTTGAAGCTGAATAAATGAGGACGCAATCGTGAGAGCGCCATCTCATAAGAGCGCTTCATTCACTGAGTTTTGTCATAAAGCGCCAGGTCTGGACAGGAGAACAGCAGCTCCACAGGTGTCTGGTCAGCCCTCTGACCGCTCAGCTGTGAGGAGGTCACTGAGCAGAGTCTCATGTTTGAGCAGCACTGGTCTTGGCTCAGTTGGTTCAAACATGATCAAGGCCTCACGTCTTTCTGCATTAGGCCTGACTTAGTCTTAGTTCTGATTATAATCCTGGGTTTGTCCTGACATAGTCCTGGCTTAGTTCTGTTTTTTCCTGGATTAGTCCTGTGGTTATTGAACGTAGTTTTGACAGAGCAGGTCTGTAATGACATATTATTTTATTCATTTGATTGCTATCAGAAGCTAGTAGTTGGGCGTTGGTGCGTATTGCTGCAATGATGTGTTTAAATATGTTTTGCCACAGTCTGTCTTGTGTAAGGAGGCTCACCAAATCAGGCCCAGTGGACAATGACCTCTGAGAAATGTGTCCCAGTATAAAATGTAATCACATAGCCCTGCTCTACACAGAGTACAGTGTCCATGTGCCCCATCCACGAGTCTGGTTAAGGTCAGGGAATGTTGTATAATAAAGTTGTGTAATGAAGTTATACGATTAAGCATTGGTTTCTTGTGTGCAGACGGGGTGAGCCGGGCCGCGCAGATCGTGCTGGAGGTGGTCCCTGCTGACTGAACACATCTCACTGCTGTGAAACAGAGCCTGTACTGAACATACATATGAATGTGTATAATGTGTATAACTCCCATTCATTTTTTACATTGTACTGTAAATATATGCCACATGAAGAATGATCTTACATTTTATTTAGTTTGACTTTTTATTTCATCTGTATATTATGTTGTCTCTTCCACAAAGCACCAAAGATATAAGTCTTATTGTACATTTAGCCTGGAATAGGATTGTCATGGTCAGGCATCCGCAAACCTGGAACAGCCCAAACAAGAACGCGCCACACTGTGCATGCTTTAGCGTCATCTAAAGACAAACCAAAACTTATCACTTAATGAGCACATGGCTGACATGCTGATGTTTTACAGAACATCACGTTTTAGTTTTCTATTTTGTTTTGCATTATGAGCCCAGGGCCCACTTTATTATGAAGCAGCTTTGAAAGATTAGAAAGCACTGACACATTTTAGTCTGAGATTTTAATACTAAAATAAACATTTAGGCGATTTTAACTTATTATTTATATCATAATTGCACCAAGACACACCAAATGTGAGTCCATCCCAAGTGAAAATGTCCAAATTGGGCTCAAAATCCCAATATTTTGTGTTTCCACCAGTATTTTCCGGCATTACCGTAACCCTCTGGGCCATGGAGTCAACCAGATCTTCACTGGTCGTCACTGGACCGCTCTCCCACTCCTCGGTGACCACATCACAGACCTGGTGGATGTCAGAGACCCTGGGCCAGATCTTATGACTGGCTCACTCAAAACACAACGTGGTTCACGCGAGATCTTGCATGTGGTGCAAGAAAAAGAGGCCGGCTGAGGCTTCTTTTGCAGCCTTCACATTATTTTCCTCTTTACATCCCGTTTCCTTATCTTCTTCCTTAGAATCATGTCAGATTTTGCCTTGAAAAGTCTGTTTGAGCATAGGCTACGCACGGGCTTACTTTGATACAGTAGATCAACGCGCGCCGCACACCCCTAACACCAAAACAACAACAGTTTTCCATAAATAAACCACACACGCCTTCAAGAGCCACAACCCACGTCTAATCTGAGTTTTAAGGAGACATTTACATGGTGTGTCAGGGTTTACCTCCTGATGGATGAAGAGCAACAGCGGCGGTCGTTGCAATAAGCCTCATGTTTCCTTGTACATTGTTGCTCCTCATGTAGCCACAGCTCAGCCCAAAAGAAAGAAGCACATTTCACAAATGGGGCGAACAAACTTTTCTGTTTTTTCCAATTCAGCCGCTCCAAGAATCCTGCAGCTGTAGCTCAAATGTTCCAACAAGCTAGTTTTCTTGCAACTGCTGCATAACTCTGTAACTCCTCCGCAGCCGATATTACAGTTTCTGATCAACTTTGCGCATTCGAACGGTGTCCAACGCGAGGCTGCTGCCTCTCTTTCCCCGCCCACTCGCAGACAGCGAGTGTCTGCAGCAGCGGAGGGACACTTTTATTTCTTTCATCTTTATTAAACAGTACACGCTGCATTGTGTATGTTATTAAGTATTTACAGGAGAACCCCCCTCGCAAACCACCGCCTTCCGCAGGTCTGGGGAAAGCATGGGGAGGGGGCGGCACCACAACATCGCGATGAGAGTCTGTCCACCCCCTGTCCTGCCCTCTTTTTGCGGCCGGTATGACACTGAAGATTGCAAGCAGCGCCCCCCGTCTGCGCACTCGTCTGCGCACTCGTCTGCGCACTCGTCTGCGCACTCGTCTGCGCACTCGTCTGCGCACTCGTCTGCGCACTCGTCTGCGCACTCGTCTGCGCACTCGTCTGCGCACTCGTCTGCCCTACAGCCTGCGCTATGAACCACAAGACCACTTGTGTTTGGGATGGCCCACTGATGCTCTGTAGGGTTTAGAGACATGTCCATAACCGTTATCCTGCATTTGGAGTCATAATCATATTAGAGTATGCCCCTGTGACCCACTTTCTGAAGGAAGGGGAGTCCACAGCTCATCCCCCCTCAACACCCACAAGAGAGAGCCACACTTGCCCTGGCTTGAAAAAGGCAGCTCTTCCTTTTTTATTTCTTATTGCATTAAACTGTTTTATGCTGCATTTGCTACAGTTACAACGCCTGTGAAAGAAAAGTCTATGACTGTGCGTATTTGTGATGTTGCACTTCGCATCATGTGCTTCATTAGAGCTTGTCTTTTTCATTCCTAATTTTGATGTTTTTCTGTAAATATGAGGCCAAATGTGATCAAATAAACTTGAGAAGCACAGAAGCTGTTCCCAGTGCCACGATCTGCCTGACTGTTGTTTATCCTGCGTCTGATGCACGGGCATCTTTTACACGCCGCCTCCAAAAGGAGAGAGATATGGACTCTCATTCATGTGTGTAGAGATGGAAACAGGATCTGTAGGGCAGGCTTACGCTTGGATTTTTGGTCAAGATCCTTTAAGACAGTTTATGGAAATATGTACCAATGCTTATGCAAAGAGCCACATTATATCTAACATACCCAATCATGTGTGGCAGTATGCCTGCAGGCGGGCACTGCCAATTGTAGTTTTGACGGCGATTAGCTGTGCATATCGGCCGTCACCGTCAAGTATAATTTCCTGTTTATTGTTTGACCTCTGACTTCCTGTACACCCGGTCTCCCGTCTGTTGGTTGTTGCTCCTCGTCGCTGTCCATTTTAGGTAGTATATAAAAGTTGCTAGCTAATTCATTTTCATGTTTAGTTGTCGTGGCGCCGTCATGGACCTCTCCCTGTAACCAGACATACTAGTTGCTGAGTAGATTCGCTGCAGTGACTCAGGTTTCGCTGTCAAAGCCTCAAGCCATGGAAATGCCCCCGCTCAGGTAGGGGGTCGGTCCATTAGTCCGACGTCTCATTAGTCCGAAAATGTGCCATTGAGTATGGGTTGAAAAATAAAATTAGGTTCAGGCCAGAGTCCACTGACCTTAAGGTTAGGGCCAGTGGTTGTATACGGCTCTGTAATCCACAACACAACTGGGTTAGAGATGTCGGACTAATTGGGCACCTCTGCCCAATGGTCATCTTTGGAATAATGAGACGTCGGACTAATGACATGGCACCTCAGGTTGGTGGCAAGGTCCTATTTAGTCAGAATATTCTGGTAAGCTGTACTCGTGGTAGTGACATGCCTTTGTTCACATCTGTAGACGCCTTCGGTCAAGGACTTGTCGTCACTGCCGCCGGCCTTTTTCTCTGCCGTCGCTTTTGTTTGGTTGCTCACTGTCACAGGAATTCTACACCTGTGGTAACTTATGGTAACTGGAAATACGGACAAAGAAACAAATGACTCAACAAGAACTGTGAAACGACCTAATCCTGGTCTCAATGAAAGAATGTCAAATAAATTCAAGTCTTGATGAATCGCCATTGCCGCTGTAATCTATTTTATCAACAATTAACCTACGTGCTTTACTGGTGCTCATCAGGCGTTGATTGGCGTATTTTGTGTTAAACTGCGAAGCCCAAACTGCTCGCAATGCCACACATGCAAAGAGCCGCACTCTGATAACCATGGGTCTGTCTGAACAGGGAAGGTTATGGTCTGTGAGGTTTGTATGTGTTAGAGTAGGGAGTTCCAAGGTCGCGGTGCAGAGAAACTGAAGGCTTTGTGGCCCATGAGCAGACGGAGTGAGGAGAAGGTCCCGGGTGTTTGAGATGGAGTGTAGGGTCTAAGCAGGTCAAAGAGGTTATTGATGGCTTTGAGCAGAAGGACTTTAAAGTGGATTCTTTCCAGAACGGGCAGCCCTGAATTTGGTGAAGGTATGGGTGTGAGATGTGCTGAAGATGGGATCCTGGCAGATACCCCTGATTCCACATCTTTCTCCTGTTCACTCAGCTCCACTTTGCTCCAGACGCCTCCGAACGGCAGCGACATCAACGACCTCTACCTCCTCTTCAGGCCTGGGCCTTTCCACCGCTGCAGCACGAGGAGCCTCCTCATGAAATAATAAAAAGCTATTTAGGGCCAAGCGAGCTGTAAACTGTATACTGATAATTTACAGAAATAACATAAAGACATCCATTCAGATGTATGAATATACCAAAAAAAGGTAATAATAATAAGACAAACACCAATACAAAGTGTCAAATATACAATGCTCATACAATGATTTCAATCTTTGCTCAAATACTCATCCTTTAATTTATGTTTTAGTTTGTTTTTATACACTGATAATGTTGTGGATGAATCCAGAAGATGAATATATCGGTTCCATACTTGAACTCCATAATATCTAATTGTCAGTTGATCACAAGATGTATTATATAATGGTTTTTGATAAAGGTTCATTATGTCTCATTAGTTTAAACTATTGAAGATTGTTCTTTCAGTAAGACAGAAGGTTTGTTTACCCGCTTTAAGGCAGGTAAGAAGGAATGTGAAAGGGAGACAATAGATAAACAAGAGCATTAAAACAACAAGCACTGCAATAAAATGCCATGTCGGATCATTGCAAGAGGAAAAACCACATCACGAACTGGGACAATGCCAGTAACAAGTGTCAGCGCTGGATCAGAGAAACCATCGAGATCAGGAAACGTGCGGCAACGTCTATGAACCGGGACGACGGAGCGTACACCTTATCCCACACCTGGGATGCCGTCCTGAAGAAGGCGTACGGGACACAAGCTCTCCTTACTGACTCGTAGATCCATGTAAGCTACTACTACAGGAGGTGACCCAAACTTTTCAAATGTCTCACTCACAGAACAATCTGCACCAGTATAGCCGGGCCGTGTGAAGTAAGAGTGGGCCGGAGACCAGCCTTGTTGGGCAGATGCAGATCATGTAACATTATTGATGTGTTATAGTCGTTATTTTTGACCCAGGCCATGTGCGAGGTGGGCGGCCTCTCACATTTCAGTTTAGCCTCTGGTCCTCTCAGGTGTCCTCCTGTCCATACAAAGCCAGACTCGTCCTCCTGTCCTTCGATTGTCCAGATTAGATTGGACGCACCTCTCATCTGTCCGTCTTCAGGGCAGGCTCTGGTTGTCCGCGGTGGGCCGGTTCTGTAAGTGTCCGTGCAGTGGTTGGCGAGTGCTAATCAGGCCTGATTGGCTGAGTGCTGGATCCATGCTAACACGGTTAGCTTCATTGTTCGCAGTATGGCGCGCGCCTTAAGGAATGGTGTTAAGAGCGTTTATCTGCTCTTCACAGGATGAGATGGGATTCAATCATTTAATGTTCTTCCTCTCGCTCAGACGCCAGACCAAAGTTTAGCTCCAAACTCGATTTCAAACTTCTCTCTGACTCCTGCGCCAACTCAGGAGGCAATTAGTCATGTCAGAATACAGTTTCCTATTCAGAGCTTGACCATACCGCGTGGCCAATGAGGTGGTCAAATACGAGGTGGAAATGTTCAAACTTTAGGACTTGTATCTGAAGCTGTTTAAATGAAACACTATGCATTAATGTATTGGGAGGGACAGGAGGGAGGAAATCAAGTATTCTAGACTTTCTGCAGGGGGACAGTCGCACCAGCTCTGCCTCAGGTCCTGACATGCTGAGCCACACTGAGAGCCACACCAGACCTGACCAGCCCTGTCATGTGACTCTCATTATAACAGAAGGGGGCAGCACTAGCATACAGCTCATACATAATAATATACTACAGCTGCACTTATATTCTCTCCTCTGATTAGATCACACGTATGTTCTCTGGGGGTAGGTGTCTGAATTTACATATTAAGAAAGTTTAAAGGGCCTAGACGCCATTTTATACTCACTACTGCCACCTCAGGCCATACGTGTAACTGCACCTTCTATATTAAGCTCGTGCATGACGGCACTTCAGACCCGAAGTAACACCGTTTTTAGTGACAGTGCAGGATTTTAGAGGCAGTTGTGGTGAACAGGTCTGAGCTCATTCTACACATTAGGACATGGCTGGAACATGTAGGGGGAGGAAAATACTTGAAATACTAAAAAAGCTATTTCTACGTGTGTGTGTGTGTGTGTTTGTGTCTCGGGTTAGCAGATTGACACTTGATGACTCAGGACTCAGGAGTAAAAAAAGCTGGATCGGTGCATCTCCAGTTCAAATGGCCTAATAAGCCTCTCCGATTTCAGATATTCCCTGGATGCAATGGGCCCTGGAGATGAATACAATCACTATATTGGATGGAGAGTTGACATTTTGTGCACGATAAATTGAATAAAGTTCTCAGTAAATCCTGCCTATAAGCTGTTGTACAGTTGTCGGAATTACAGCCATCAGTCTTGTAAACTGAGAGCTGCTGATTAGAATCGACGTCTGCAGATCTAAATCAATTGTGTGTATTATGTTTTAGTTTAACGTAGCTGTGAAGGACACATCAGGCTCCAAAGTCTAGCATTTATTGATGAAAGTAAGTGCATTGACGAAATGCATTGTTAATCAAATATTTTATGTCATTATGCCAAATCATGCTTTAGCTAAATCTAAAACCCAATAAACTAAACAGAACGTCGCCTAAGAGCTTAAAGAACATTTTCAAGTCTGCATTACGTTTAACTTAGATCACGATTATTTACCTAAATGCTAAAACATAAATGTGTGAAATTCAGCACATGGATTAGTGAAGGGCACGTTTCTTTTGTTAACTTCATAAATATCAGAAAAATACTAAATGATGCTCTTGTACAAACTTAGGACTCATTACCGTTGAACATTAAAACAGATCTTAAACTTTATAAAACCGATGACAAAATGACCTGGTTACAAACATTCATCGAGACCAATTACAGGGATTATGCAGAGTTTAAAAATGTTCACCACAACTGCCTCTAAAAATCCTGCACCGTCACTCACAAAGGTGTTAACTTGGGTCCGAAGTGTCGTCATGCACAAGTTTAATAAAGAAGGTGCAGTTACACGTAAAACCTGAGGTGGCAGTAGTGAGTTTATAATGGACAACTTGCATCTAGTCCAGGGGTGCCCAAACTTTTCGTCTCCGATGGCCAAAATGAAAAAGTGCCTAAGTGTCGCAGGCCAATCAAGGCGATGTCAGTGTGAGACACATAAAACTGCAAATAATAACAGTTACTTAATTTTCTTTTTTGGTATACATTTACAAAAGTTTTAGTAGAGCAAAATCAATTATTGTAGCAATATATTGCAACAACACCACCTGTACCTGCACTACCTACAGTGACTTTACCTCATTCATTTCTTTAAGTCAAAGAAAATGCCACATTAGACCAATTTGAAAGTGTCAGTTCAGCATAAATTCTTTTATAAAGTCATAGATGTCAATGACCTTTGCAATAAAATTTGGAAAAAGTTGGGAAGTTGATGCTACGACGCTCTATGACTGACAAATACCAAGACACTACAACAGTGTTTAACTTAACTTTGCGAAAGGAGTGAAACAGCGCCCCCAATTTGACGCTGGTGGCCAAAAAGTGTACTGCATCCATATTTGCCATTGAGAATGAATGGGAGAGAGTTCACCAGATGCGGCGCAAAAGTAGGTCACTCTCTGGCGGGCCAACCTAATTGTCCCAGCGAAATTTGGCCCGCGGGCCCCACTTTGGGCAACCCTGATCTAGTCCCTATAAAGGCACACTGTGTAACATTTTGGACTATAGTGTTTCCATTAGTACAAAACACTCCTAATGAGCAGCTCAACACAGAGATTTTT
Source organism: Gobius niger (assembly GCF_951799975.1). Lineage (NCBI taxonomy): Eukaryota > Metazoa > Chordata > Actinopteri > Gobiiformes > Gobiidae > Gobius > Gobius niger. The sequence continues at coordinate 34,579,271 of NC_136856.1, forward strand.
TTTTAATTTTTTTTCATTCAAAAGTGACATCATACAATCACAATAAAACCGCCAAGCCAATACAGTATGAATGAAACGGAGCAGAAGAACAAGTCTTATAATATCTGCCCCTTTTGTTACTTCACACTTTACACTTCACACTGTTGTCTTTTTAAAAATATGTATATACATCTACATAGATATATTTACAGTCTTATATATATTTACAGTATTTACAGATGTTTTTGCATTGCATATTCAGTTATTTACAATATATAAAATACCACACCGTCGTAATCATGAATGTTTACAAACGGTCAAAGAGAAACAAACCGCTGTATTCATGTTTGTTCAAATCAAATATCCCACATTATTCATGCCCAAGTACTTCATGCTTCTTTAACATTGTAGCTTTTCTGGTCTTTTTCAATTATGAAAATATCTGAAAAGCTTCTAGTTCAATTTGATTTATTGGGTAAAAGTGTGGCTTTAAAGATAACATGTAAATCTCGGGCCCCTGACGCCTCCACGCGCTCCGTCTCAGCGTAGCATTCAGAAAACATTCATGCTTGAGGCCCAATGTGAAATCACAATACTTTTCAACAACTAGCTTTGTCAAAAGTTATGACATCCAAAGTTCCCCCTGAAAAAAACATTGGTATCTCATATGGCAACAAAAGAAACCCAGAATTTTAAAACCTGGCAACACATGTCTTTGTCAAAAAGATCTGCAATTTCCATATTCAAATATTAAGGCAGGTTGAAAACATCACGCAGGGATCAATGTGGAGATGTTTTGCAAGTTTTCTCCCTTAACAAAGACAAACTCACCCCGTATGACGCTTATTTTATCACATTGTGTTAAGAGGGAGCCTTAAATGTCATTAACCCAGACATTTTCTCCAGTTCGACTTCACCCAAATCTAAAAAAAAAGCTTGAAAGTGGCGTCCAAAAGCGTGACCTAAATGAGGATGAAAACACAGCAGAAAAAAGGATCAGAAGAGCGACAGAAACGCAACAGAACAGACGACAAAAACACATGTGGCTTTTGTTGTTATGGTGGCCATTTTGAATACCGAAGTAGAATTATGCAGTACTACAACCAGACTACAGCATGTAACAATATCTCCACTCAGGATATTAAAGAAAGATAACTGACTCGTAGTCATTGCTAAAAACACGGCCCCAGAGACGCACGTTTATGTGAAGAAACCAGTGAGTCAGTGTTTAAGATGCTAGCATGCTACTGGTTAGCATTTAGCTTCATGAACTCAGCTCTGACTTCTCCAAGAGACAGTCCTGAACCACACTCCAAACCGTGGCCACAACATGTGACAGAGGTCTGAGCTGTTGCTGTAGTATTTCCTCAGTGTCCATACATGTGAGCCACACATGTGTTTATCATGTTGAAGCAATTGACAGTTGCTAACCGGTAGCATGCTAACGTCTTGAGCAGCTTAAACACTGACTCAGACTGAGACTCTGTTGACATGACAAACTGTAAAAAAAAAAAAAAAAAATCACTGAGAAAGGTTTTCTGTTTTTCTCTTTGATGTGTTCATTTAGTCTTCAGAGTGGAGCTGTAGCTCGACAGACAGAGCTACTACGTCTGTGCCAAATTTACTTTTTTTCTTCTTCACATAAACGTGCGTCTCTGGGGCCGTGTTTTGACTGTTATCTTCTTGAGCAATGACTACAAGTACAGTTGTCTTTCATTTTCATCCTGAAGCGAGATATAGTTACATGTTGTAGTACTGCATAATGCTACTTCGGTATTCAAAATGGCCGCCTGAACTATGCATGATGTCATTGGAAAAGCATGTATAAGTTAATTGAAAATACCAAAATGATGGTCTAAAACAGTTTCAGTTTTGGCTGAAATTGACCACAGTTTTTTTGCTCAAAAGTTTCCCGTTTTGTCCAGTTCTCTTTCCTCTGTTTGATGAAATGTCTGCAAATCCTAAGAAATGAAATATGTGGCCATTTTCTTCTACGTTTGTGCCATTAAAATGCAGTATTTGAGCGTTAAAAAGCATTACATTTGACTAGTGTCTGCCGGTATAAACTTTGTGTGATTAGTAGTACAAAACTAAACAAGATCCAAAATAAACCCATACATTTAAATCTGGGTCTGTCCATTATTTCAATTTCGTCACTGAAAATATCTGCAATTTTGTCCATCTTTGATGCATAAAATGTCTTGGCAGAAAACTTGCAGTACGCTAGTTGTTAGATATTGTTCTAAAAGCACTGTCGCCGTGGTTCTCTCTTCCAGACCATCAGAAAGTGGATGGTTTGACCTCTTACCCCTCGCGTGCATTGTCTCCAATTCGGCTTTACCCAAATCTCAAAGCTTCTCGACCGGAGAGCAAAAGAGAAACACCTCATTTGAAAGCTAAGACCTTCAAAACTGATCGCAACTATTTTGTTGTGTTGCCTCGGTGGTTTGTTTTTGTCATATTTGTGTTGTTTTTTCATGTATATATATTTTTTTCATTTTTTTGTGGAGTTTTTTTCTTTGATTTTTGTTGCGTTTTCACCACATTTCTGTTGCTATTTAGTCACAATGTTTGAATCGTTTTGGTTGATTTATTTTTATTGTCGCTTTTTTTTTACCGTAGACTCATTCACCTTGTCGTCGCTCTTTAGTCACTTTTTTGTTCTATTTCTGTTGCTTTTCTGGCACGTTTTTGTCGCTCTTTTGCTGCTTCTTTCTTGCGTTTTCATGCTTGTTTCGTCGCTATATTTATGTTTTTTTCAAGAAGCTTTTAGATTTGGGTAAAGCCAAACTGTAGACCGTGTACAAGAGGTTTCCAGAGTAAGAGAGGGACAGGAGCAGGGTCCACATCCGTCACCAGGGGGCAGTGTGGCTCTGCGCTTTTTTAATGTTATTTGTCTTTTCCCCGAGGTGAATCCAATTGTAAATCAGGCACAATCCATGACTGAATTGAACATGTATCACATTTTTGTTATTGTGAATGTTTTTTTTCCTCCTTATTCTCACTCCATGTTGTCATCTTCAGTCAAGATATTGTCTAACAAAAACAACTCCCCCCTTTAAAGTGCATATGACTTGTATAGATGGATAACATCTGTTGTAAGTAATGATTATCATTTTATTTATTTAACCTCTTGATCTGAGCACATTTTCTCCAGTTTGGCTTTACCCAAATCAAAAAGCTTCTTGAAAAAAAACATCAAAATAGCAACAAAGACGAGGATGAAAACGCAACAAAAATGGAGACCAAAAAAAAGTGACAAAAGGGTGACGTTTTTCTGAGAAATTAATTGGACTTGGAATTAGTTCATATGCGCTGACAGAGGAGATGATGAACTTTGTGACAGTTTTTGTTCAATGTGGATTCCTCCAGTAATGACTGAGACATGAGCCAAAAAACAAAGACAGAAATATATGCATTTTGTAAGTTACCACAGTTATCATAGTTTCCGTCAGTTGCCCTTCACCTCAATTTTAAACTATGGGCTCTTTAGAATGTTGTGATGTCACATGAACTACTAGGACTACATAAATAGATATCAGTTGGGAGTGACGGGGGAAGGCGGTAGGTCTCTCCTGCTCATCTACTTCAGCACACTTCTCCATTTCGGTGTTGTACGTGGCAAAGTAGGCGAAGAGTGAGTGAGCGCTGCCTGTTCATTAATCTGCGAAACAACACCGTCATTTGACTGAGATGCGGGGCCCTTGCGGCTGCGGGGGCCCTACGCAACTTGCGTAATCTGCGGTTAGGTGAATAGAAGACAGAAAAAGCTGTTGTATTTGTCCCAAATGGGAGTTGAATCCACACGGTTCTCATGAGTGCAGTTACTTTCAGTAACTCTAGTTCTCAGAATGTGGTTGGTCTAAAACTAATTATTATCAGGCTAATTCTCAGTGGTATGATAAAAATATAACCGTCAGGTGCAGGTTTCAGTTAGTTTGAAGTCAGTGGTTCCTAAACTGGGTCAGGGACCGGAGGTGAGAGAATGTGACCATTTACCATTTAAAAAAGTGGGGGAAATACTGTAGACTAGTATCGTCCTAAACCGCAGTCTAACAGTGGGTTAGTGGTTAGTGGGGCAGGGCCCAAATGAAGGTTATGTTCCACTTCTGCCCTGCACTACTGCACAGTATAACTGTTTTTGATCGTAAATGACTTCACTCTTCATCAAACAGCCTTGGGGTGCATGCTGTAGGCCCCCCGAGTGGATTTTTGCTTAGGGCCCCAGAAGGGCCAGCACCGGCTCTGGGGCCGTGAAGGTTCATAAGATAAAAGCAGTTCTGAAAGATAAGAAGGACCAAGACCATTAAGACATTTCCATCCATCCATCCATTTTCTTCCGCTTTATCCGGGGCCGGGTCGCGGGGGCAGCAGTCTCAGCAGAGATGCCCAAACTTCCCGATCCACACACACCTCCTCCAGCTGTTCTGGGGAGACCCCGAGGCGACACCAGGCCAGCTCGGAGACATAGTCCCACCACCGTGTCCTGGGTCTTCCACGAGGCCTTGTCCCACTAGGACATGCCTGGAACACCTCCCGAGGGAGGCGACCAGGAGGCATCCGGAACAGATGCCCGAGCCACCTCAGCTGGCTCCTTTCGACGTGAAGGAGCAGCGACTCTACTCCGAGCTCCTCCCGGGTAACTGAGCTCCTCACCCGATCTCGGAGGGTGCGCCCAGCCACCCTGCGAAGGAAACTCATTTCGGCCGCCTTTATTCGCGATCTTGTCCTTTCGGTCATGACCCAAATCTCGTGACCATAGGTGAGGGTGGGAACATAGATCGATCAGTAAATCGAGAGCTTTGCCCCCGACTCAGCTCCCTCTTCACCACGACAGACCGATACAGCGACCGCATCACTGCTGACGCCGCACCGATCCGTCTGTCGATCTCACGCTCCATCCGTCCCTCACTCGTGAACAAGACCCCGAGATACTTGAACTCCTCCATTTAAAAAACATTAAAAGCACTTTAAAGTTGATCCTGAAGCACACGGGGAGCCAATGCAGCGATTCTAAAACCGGTGTAATGTGGTCCCGCCTCCTGGTCTTTGTCAGGACATGAGCTGCTGAATTTTGTAAAAGTTGTAGACCTGAGATCCTCTTTACAGTTGTCCATACAACTGGTGTTAAAAGCATGCATGAGCGTCTCCGTGTTGGCCCGAGAGAGAATGGGGCGGACTCTGGCTATGTTCTTCAGATGGTAAAAACCTATCTTTGTGATATTCTTAATGTGTGGAATAAACGCCAGCTCAGAGTCAAAGATCACACCCAGGTTCTTCACCTGTGAGGAAGGATTCATAGACAGTGACTGTAGTTTGGGTAAAAGTCTCTCTCTCAGGGCCGATGATTAACATTTCAGTTTTGTCCTGGTTAAGCTGGAGAAAGTTTTCTGCCATCCAGGATTTGATTCTAAAATGCAGTTAAAAAGTGCATCTATTGGCCTGGTGTCATCAGGAGACATGGAGATGGATAACTGTGTATCATCAGCATAACTGTGAAAGTTGACTCCATGTCTCCTGATGACATCACCAAGAGGGAGCATATACAGGTTAAAAAGCACTGGGCCTAAAATCGAACCCTGGGGCACACCACATGTAATTTTGTGGACCACACTTACCATGAACGTCCTGTCTGTGAGGCAGGACGCAAACCATTTGTGTACAGCACCAGAGAGGCCGATGTGTTTTAAACAGGTTAAAAGAATAGTGTGGTCGACTGTATCAAAGGCAGCGCTCAGATCCAGTAGAACCAACACTGTGACCTTCTGTGAGTCATAATTTAATCAAAAGTCATTTAAAATCTTTAAGAGGGCGCTCTCGGTGCTGTGGTTTACCCTAAAGCCGGACTGGAATTTCACGTTATGGTGTGGGGCTGTTTTGTTGCCTCAGGGCCTGGCTACAGAATGTTCCTCAGAAGCTCAGGTGATGCATTTCTGTCCCAGGACCTCAGCCAGTCAGAGAAGGTTTTGCTAAAACAAGAATTACCTGTTGCCATAAGACCCCAGTCACACTGTCCACGTTTTCTGCGCTTTTATGACCCTGCTCTGCATAAACGTGTTGCCTTTTTCTTGCGTTTTGATAAAGATTATATTGAAGTTGAATTGGAGCGGCCACACTGAGCTGTGTGTAAAATAGAACCTGTTTTTCCAAGTGTGTGTTAGGCGTCACCAGTGTGTTTGGCCCCTGATAGTGCTGTATCTTAAAGAACTGCAACTTTATTTATAACACACTTTAAAAAAGTTGCCCAAAGTGCTATAAGACACAGTTGTCCTCAAACGTTTGGCAGATTTTTAAATTTTTCAAAGAATATGAAAGATAACACAATAATACCATCTTATCTCTTATCTTATCTTAATGTTATTGGTTGTGTGAAGCCATTTATGGTGAAGAACCAAAGTTTGCTCTTTTTAAACTATAATGAAAAACAAAAGTGCCAAAAATGACCCTGATCCAAGGTTTATGATCAAGAGGAGTGGGCCGCTTTACCATCAGATTATACACAGAACCTTCTCCACAACCACCACAAAAGACTCCAAGCTGTCAGCGATGCTAATGGGGAGATAAACAGAACTGGGCAATGCAAACTTCAGGATCAGGGTCATTTTAAAACATATAAAAGCAATTTAAAGGTCCTGTAACATGCAAAATCAACTTTTTGTTGTAATTAGGGCCTGAATGACTACTGATTTTTAGAAGTCGACTTTATAGTCAAGAAAGTGTGATGACATCATCATATTAACAACGGAGGAATAACGTCTAAGTACAATATCTTCACGTCCAAATCCGTCATGTAATAATGTAGGCTCACATGTAAGCAGGTTTTACAGCGCATTTTCTGAGTTAATATACAAAATAGTGGCTCATTACCATTTCCTAGGTTTTAACTTTATTTTTAGGCAATGCTCAGAGTTTACCTGCGCCTCCAGAAACAAACAGATCCGCGTCCTCTCCCCTCTCTCCTGCTCCGTTTGTCTCGCTCTCCTCCTGGCCTCATCTGTACTGCTTTGTACTGTAGGATCATCTTCATGGTAAATCCAAGGTCTGAAGTAAACGGAGTGTTTGCTCGTAGTTGATTCCAGTCCGTAAGAGACAGAAGTTTAAATCCTGCATGCGCGTCGGGCCGTGGCGCTGACGGTGGAGACTGTCTCGATTTCGGCTGCGCGCAGGTGATTACGCGGGTGAAACTCTATGTAGACACTAAACAGTGAACGCTAACCGATAAAAACAACTGGCCGCTGGTCTGTTATGGTGTAACACTGTTCATTGTCCCACCAAAAGACAGAAAAAGTGGTTCCGCCTTGACGTTAATGATGAAATTAGGCAGAGAGAGGGAGGAACACACGATCAGTCGACTCTGTTAAAAATGAGGTCGACTCTTACGCAGAAGTCGACTAGTCTGTTCATGCCCTAGTTGTTATGCTATTTCCTGATCAAAAAGTGTGTTTTTGGCAGCATTCACTTTTCTGGACACTCAAGGACGCTTTACATTGCATTATTCATTCACTCCATGGTGGTGGTGAGTTACTATTGGCCACACCATCGACCACCACCAACCACTCACTCACTATATTCACACAAACGGTCTCCCATCCAAGTAGCGACCTGGCCCTTCCTGCTTAGCTTAGCTAGCGGTATTGACCATGTACTGAAGCTACTTTTTAGCACCTGTGCCTTACGGCCTGATTTGAATTTCTAAAACAGCTTTTTCATTATTTCTGTTGTCAGAATGAAAAGAAAAAATAAGACAAGGACGTGTCTGCACCGCCCCACAGAGTAAACAAACACACCCCTTGAGCGTCCGAACAAAGTCATTTTTACACTGTAAAGGGAAACCAACAGTTTTTTTTTCTTACCTAATGATAGTGTGGCGGTGAAACTGCGCGTTTGGCTACTAGAGGTACTATACGATGTTTGTATTTCTACCACTGCTAAGGTTGCATGGGCTGCATCAACTCGGAGAGAGGGGCGGAGTCAACTGATTCCAAGAAACTTGTCTTCCGGGTTGGAAAAATACCCCACAAAATACAAGGGATGGGCACCGTTAAACGGTACCTACTTGGAACCGACCGAAAAGCTCCGGTCGGGGGAGGTATCGAAAAAATAAAATTCTTTCGGTGCCAGTTTTCGGTTCTTTTTCTCTCCAGACCCGCATTGAGTCTAAAAAATGCAAGTATGCGCAGATAATGAGCCGCTTCAGCACAAATGGAGCAAAGAAAAGCTACACCTCAAAGCTATAACTTACTCTTCATACTTCACAAGACGCCAGAACTGGAGCATGAATTGGCCTTAAAGCGAAGCAAAGCTACAACTACTAAACTTTTGTAATAGAGATGGCAGAGCCGCGGTCTGCGTCAGGACTGAGCCAGGTCTAAACCAGGACTTAGAACCCAGAGCTAAACTAAACCAGGACTAAACCAGGACTAAACCAGGACTGAATAAGAAACTTTAGTTTTTAGGCAAATTGAAGAGCAAAACCAAGCAGTGACAACAAGAAAGACGTCTTTACCTTTAGCCACAGACCCGGAGGCGGAGCTTACATGCTGTTGTTTACAACTTTACAAGCAGCTGCAGAGAGGGGAATATCCAAGATGGTTTATAGAAAAGCGAGCGCTTACTCTCTATTAGACATTGTTGGTGCAGTTTTGGTAAATGATTAGTGGCAGAGTGAGCGCTCACACCATGTAAGGATCTTTGACGAAGCGAAAGGGCTCCACACGTCAAAGTGCAGTGTGTTTAGAAAAGTTTAGCTGAAAGAAACCGTGTCCTGATGTGGATCTGACTCTGCAGCCCAGGAGGTAATATTGTCCTGTCTCTCTTTTTATCGCTGCTTAAGTGGAAATTCTGCTCAAAACACGAAGTTATAGGCGACGCTGCTGCGGCCTGTGTAGCCTCTGTTGTGCTGTTTTCGGTCTTTTTCCTGAATGATGCTTTTTAAACATGTTATTTTTATTGAATTAAAATAACATAGGTATCGAAAAAAGTACCGTTAAGGCACCGGAACCGAAAAGCAGGTATCGTTAAAGTAGTGGTATCGAAAATAAACGGTACCCATCCCTACAAAATGCTGATATTTCCTAAATAACAGAGTGCTCCAAAGGGGTAGAGGTACATTATATCATATACATGCCCATAGTTTACTTTTGAATGGCAAAAGTAGCATGAAAAAATGGATCCTAAAATGCACAGGCAGCCAGGGAAGATAAGTTAATATTGGGGTAATTTGCAGATCTTCCACACATTATTGTTCTGTTTTCTGGTTCTAAATGACAAATATTATAATATAGGTATTGAAAAAAGTATTGTTAAAGTACTGGTATCCCAGCCAGCTAAACAACGTGGGCTGTGCTTGGGTTTGCCCACCTGGGTTATCAGTGGGTTTGTTTCCATGTGGGCCCCATGTGTGTTGGCCCATGAGGGCTGGACCTTTACAAGTCAAACTTAACCCTTTCTACTCTAAAGAGCGAGATCAAGCTCCAGTTATGGTTCTGGTATTTGGTCGCAAAGGGACACAAGGGGGCGCCCTTCCAACCTTCCCAATGTAAATGTGAATTGACTTTCTTCAGAGTTAGACTTTAGGTCAGACACCATGAGTGATGCCTAATACAATGTTCTCTTTGTTTCCAGTAAAAAAGCTGAGGCCTCATTGCTCTTCAGTCACGGAGCGACAGGTAAAGAAGGAAGTCATGGAGATTCTTCTTTAGGCAGAACTGCAGACTTCTGCTGTAAGAGGAAAATTCTGAAACTGAGTAACGTAGTAAATAAATTTACAATGTAATGAAAATTCTAAATGCACTTTTTTTTTTTATCACACATTTGATCCTTACAAAGGTTGAAAAAAAAATCCATATATATTATCTGCTGGAGAGTCGTGTGTCCCAGTTCCTCTGAGTTGTGGTGGGTCCTGGTGGACCATGACAGATGTGGACAGGACTGAGATAGATCTACTTTTACTGTGCAGTCAACAGTTACTAAAGTAACTGGTGTCAAAGAAATGAACCCCATGAGCTTCTTCTGTAACATCTGTCCACATCAGTCCTGCCGCACCACATCTCAGAGGAACTGGGACAAACATGATTCTACAGCAGAAACAACTGACAAGGGTTTGTTTTTGTAGAATGAGACTCATTCTGTATTATAAAATTTAATTTTTTTCTTTTTACATTTTCACACCTATTACTAAGGAATACTTGAATATCAATCTTTTATTGTTACATCCAGCAAAAGTGTAATGTTCTAATGCAGAATCTCCATGACTTCCTTCTTCACTGCTCAGTCTGTGACCGAAGAGCAATGAGGCCTCAGATCTGAGACAAAAATAATAAAACCAGAGAAGAAAGGGTTAAGTTTGACTTGTAAAGTCCAGCCCACATGGGCCAACACTCACGGGGCCCACATGGAAACTGCGGACACTTTTGACCCAGGTGGGCAAACCCAAGCAGAGCCCACATTGTTTTGCTGGCTGGGATGTAACAGTAAACAGCCCTACACAAAAATAAGACTGAGGGTTGACATGACCATAAGAGAGCGTCGTGCACATGATTTCCTGGAAACCAAACTGATCGGATCATTTTAACTTCCTCTCCACCCGCACCCCTGGCCTGTTGTTGTGGAGGAGTCACAGGTCAGTTCCGCTCCTCAAGGCTGAATACTGAGCGCGCCCCCCCCCGGCCCCCGCGGCTGTTGCCTGGCAGACGGCTCCCTCTCTCCCCAGCCTCTGCCCAGCCCTGACCAGCGCTTCCATTGGCTGCCCGGGCGCCGGCTGCCTCCCCCTGTTGCCATAGCGCTCACGCAGAGGAGAGGGGAGAGAGTGACAGAGGAGAGCAACACCAGTGGCACAAAACCAGGGAAGAAGTGACGCCCACCATCGCAACACGCCGAGGATGGGTCGCAGATGACATCACAACTTTCACTAGGCCTATAATATTAAGTCATGTTAAACACAGATGAGTCCGATGGAAAAAACAATAGATCATTGAAGTCCCTTATTGATTTTGTTCAGCGTCACAAAAGCAAAAGTTCAAACAATGTCATTTTCCGAGATTGAAGAGGATTTCCACATTTGTCCTGAAAGAATACTGGGCATGCTGGCAGTCGCACAAAGATACACTAGACACAGACAGTGGACCCGAACAGATCAGATCGATGCAGGTTGTGACTGTAAAGCCCCGAGTCACAACTGGAGTTACTGATAGACCAACAGGACGGCTGGGGAAACAGCAATGACGCAGACAAGGTTGGTCTGGGAGTGGCTCATTCGTGGAGTGCAGGACGCGCAAAGGGGGTCAGAAATGAAGAGCACACAAACATGGCACCTGATGGATTTTATTTTTGGTCTCGGTTTTGAAGGGTCTGACGATGCAGAAGGGTACAAGCCACGCCGATGTTAGGCTACCTCAGGGCAGCTGTGGTCACATATGGAGGTATGGGGGAGTGAATGTATAAATGATCCCTGGTGAATTGCTCTCCGTGACTTGTGTCTTTGAAAAAGTTGTATTCAAGCCCTTGCCTTCGCCGAGGAGATAAGCTGGTGATGTCACACTCCTGGGAAAGTTTACGAGTCTGACGAGAAGGGAGCCATCTCAAAATGAAGACACGTTTTTTTTTCCTCCAATGGTCAGTTTTGCCAATAAAAAATGCCTCCAATGATTAGAGGTTGATCCATATATATCGACAGGCTGCTATTTGCTTGTTGCACGATGTGGCTACGCTAGTTCCTCTGAGCTGAAGTGGTGGCCGGCAGTACTTCCTGTCCATATTAATTTCCATTAAGATTTGCTAGGATGTATTCAGTGGAGGAGACGCCTGTGTTTATGAAGGTCGGAAATAGGGCTGCTCGATTATTGAAATAATAATAATCACGATTATTATTGTCATAATTGAAATCACGATTATTCAAACGATTATTTGTTGCCTTTAAAAAGAGTCTTTTATTTTATTTATATATCTATTAATAATAATAAAAACTATGCTGAATATTTTCTGTTTTCTGAACAGTCATAAAAGTACAAATGATTTCAAGTTTGCCTCGATTAAGGAGAGGTCTCTGTTTCACACCTGCCCCCTGCTGGCCAGCCCTCACACCTGCGCAAGCAAACTGAGCAGCGCGGCCTGATGACATCATCACACAGCGCTGTTTGTTTTCATGTCAGACAAAAGCATGAGCCATGGCACGTGAAATGCGAAGGGAAAATAATCCCAGCGCCGTGAAATAATGCAAGTCTGCTTTGCAAAAAAAATAAAATTTTGTAATCGAAATTGTAATCGAATTTCGATTAATTGCACAGCCCTAGTTGGAGGGTTTGTCTTGAAGCTAAAGGCTAACATTAATTACATGCATTGTAAAGGTTGAAATAGTGTTGCATATGAACTAATCTGCTTAAAAACAATGGTCTTGTCTACACTAAATATATATATATTTTTTAATTGCATGTTAGCCTTTAGCTTCAAGACAACCTAAGTCTGTCCTTTATGGCAGTGTTTTCCAACCAGGGGTACGGGGACCTTGGGGTTCTTGAGCACTTGGCATGGGGTACTTGGAATGACCTCAGATTTAAAAAGGAGCTGAAAGTGAGTATAATTTCAATATTACTTTCAAAGAAAAGTTAGTTTTAATTATGAGTAAAAGGCTTGACTTTGAGATTAAAGTCAAGCCTGACTTGAAGATTTTGGCAGGATCTTTTAGTTAGGGGGTACTCGGAGTATAAATTCATGCCTCAAGGGGTACATGGTACAAAAAAGGTTGGGAACCACTGCATTGACGGACTAGTTACATTCTACATCAAGTTTTGATCATGCAGAAAGTGATCATCTACCAAGAACTCACTGTCCACCAGGTAATCTCTAGAAAATATGATTATTTGAGTGGGTCTGCGAGGTTAGAGGAACTAGCATAGCCACATGGTGCAATTCAGGCACTTGATCCAGCAGGACCCACTGCCTCCATACACTGGACTGGAGTGAGGCCTTTCACATGTGGCTGCAATGATCAAAGACCCACTTGAATGTTTCTATGCTGCATGTGTCAGGGCTGTGACTTAACATTTGAATGTGTTCAAACACTTTACGTTTGTCTGACACATTGCTTTGGCCTCAGTCGGCTACTTCTGGTGCTTTTTACCTTTATTCCACTGACAGTAGTAAATATTATATCATAAAGAGCAACTAGGATAGAGCTGAGACACATACTTGCCATGGATATTTATCTAAACAAAACCTTTAATGAGGCGAAGTTAGTAGCCGCTAGCTGCCGTTATCCACTGCTAGCGTTTGTTTTGGATTGGTTCTGGTAATTCTTACTTGGATACAACTGACAGTGGCAAACATTTTGTCCGTAATATTACTAAAATAATTCCTATTATTTCAATTATATGTATTAATCAAACAAATGAGTCAGGTTGTTAGCTAGTTAGCGGCTAGCTGCGGCCCTCTAACACTGTGAGCTGCTTTTGAAAATCGATTTTGGACATGGAGTAAGTACTTATAATCTGTAGACGTGCTAGACACTGACAGTCAGACATTTTGCTTGAGTTGACTCACTGTGAGTGTTTTATTATGTTTAATGTGTAGATATGTTTAAAGCAGTACTAAGTAACTCTTCCCCCAGAGGCCATAAGCGCAACTGCAGGTGTCGTAGCAAGTTACGATTTTTTAACTTATTAATTGTCTTGTAGAGTAAATACTACGCTGACAGGAAAGGCGAAGGGAGAGAGGGTTACTGTGCATCCAATTATACAATGGAAATATTTTTTTTCACTCAAACTTGGCTGTAAATACTGTTTAAAGTGACGTTAGCCCGCAGTTAGCTTTGCCCGTTAGCATGTTAGCTTCTTCTTCATGATTCCATTAGTGTGTGTTGCTTTCTTCGGACCGGTGGCAGTCAAGTTGCAAACATGGTTTTCTGGCCAGAGACACCGGGGGAGATGAAAGACCCTCCAGTCATCCCATAAACACTTGTATTACCCCCACAGGGCCTACAGAGAGGATTTATTAAGGTAAACACGTTACTTAGTACTGCTTTAAACTCACACAGACCAGTCAATCCTGGATATACTAATATAGTCTAGTACGAAAATCTGAAATTGTAACTTTTGTGGTTCCGGAATGTTAGGGGTTGGCAACCTTGTTTTTATGTTAATATAAGATGTTGGGAACATATTTCATGAATATGCCAATCGCGTATCGCCTTCGTTTGTTTTTTATTGAAGAAATAAGAAGAGAATGTTTACCAAAAAGTCGCACCTTAAATCATGCACTATCTGTCAGATAAAATGAAATATCTGCAATATTAAACAAGATTTTTTCATGAAATTTGCACTGTATGTGTAGTTTGACAATATCTCACTTCACAGGAAATCTTAGGTTTATAGATTTAAAAATAAACAAATTATGTCAGTTTTTTCATAGTGGAAACAAGATGGCTGCCATAACTGAACTGGCTGATAGTCAGTTCAATTGTTGTATCTTCAAAACGATACCAGATTTTCTGAAATAATTTACACTGTATATACACTATATCAACCTCATGAAGTATGCAACATTCCATCTTCATCGGTTAATGCATCAATAAATTACATTAAATTTAATCTGTGAATGTTAGCTGAAATGGCTCATTTCCATCGATGTACTGTTGTCACATAAATTGAAATATTGTCAACATGAAATTAGATTTTCTCATGAAATTTGCACTGTATGTGTAGTTTGACATGATATCACTTCACATGAAAGTTTTGCTTTATAGGTTTAAAAATAAACTAATTATGTAAGTTTTTTCATAGTGGAAACAAGATGGCCGCTGTAACTGAACTGGCTGATACTCAGTTCAATTGTTGTATCTTCAGAATTATGCCAGATTTTCTGAAATAATTTACACTGTATATAGACTATATCAACCTAATGCAGTATGCAACAATTCATCTGCATCGGTTACTGCATAAATAAATTACATGAAATTTAATGGGTGAATGTTAACCAAAATGGCTCATTTTCATCATGTACTGTTGTCACATAAAATTAAATATCTTCAATATAAAAAAAGATTTTCTCATGAAATTGGCATAGTGCGTGTGGTTTGATGTGATACTATCAACTCTCAGGAAATTTCGGCCTTACAGGTTTGAAAATCAACAAAATATGTGAGTTTCATTAGTTGAAGAAGCAAGATGGCCGCCATAACTGAAACGACTGCTATTCAGTAAAAATGTAATATCTTCGAAATTAAACCAGATTTTCAGATGAAAATCTTACAGTATATAGAGTCAATCAACCTAAAGCTATGTACAAAATTTTATCTTCATACATTAATGTATATGGAAATCACATGAAATTGAATTTGAGTCTAATTATACTATATAAAGAAAACACAGCACAGAGAAGCTTTGCCCCTCAGAAATACTCCCTCTGTGACCAACATGTCTCACAAACATTGTTTCGGTGGTGCTGATGTTTGAATGTGTTAGTGTGAGGCTGTTTCTAAAGGTGGTCGATCGGCCATTGGCACAATATCACCAATAGTCTCCCTCAGACCAGTTGTGGCTGTGTGATAGTGTATAGAGTCAAATGACCACACATCACATACAGGTTTATGCATGAACACAGCATAAGAATTTGATCTGAACAATTGGTACTCTAAGTAAAAATATTAAATACAGAATACATTCAAGGATTATTCTTAATGAATACATGAAATATACAACTTATTTCTAGTCACAAGTATCATCAGCTTTTAGGGCATTTTGATGAATACGTCCATATCCACCTGTGCTTCTCATATCATTTGCTTCTGCATTTTGCTTTATTACAGCAGTTGCATTGGCATTGTGTTATTTTAATATATATACCAGGAATTACACTTTCATTAAACAAACATGGAACTTTATTCCCATTTTTGGACAATGAGCAAACAGTTGAGCTTTCAAAGATGAAAACCACACAATGTGCACAGTATTCGAGGTATTTGTGGCTTTATGATGCGAGTGAACACTTGACGGTGGGCCACTGCTGCCCCCTACGGTGTTGGTACCTCCTTTGGAACAGAGGCTGCTTTTTCTTTCACATGCATTGCTCACTGCACTCTTCCTTAGATTGAGTTGAGTACACTACATTGTTCTGGGCAGGGCACTTCCTCCAGCTGTTCTGGGGGGATAGCGAGTCAGCACACGGCCACAGAGACATAGTCCCTCCAGCGTGCCTGGGGGCCTCCTCCCAATAAGACATGCCTGGAACACCGCCCGAGGGCGACCAGTAGGCATCAGAGACAGATACTCAAGCCACCTCAGCTGGTTCCTCTCGAAATGAAGGAGCAGCAACTCTACTCCAAGCTCCTCCGAGGTGACTGAGCTCCTCACCCTATCTCCTAAGGGTGCGCCCAGCCACCATGGGGAGGAAACTCATTTTGACTGCCTTCATCTGCAATTTTGTCCTTTTGGTCATTACCCAGATGTCATGGCCATAGGTTGGGGTAGGAACATGGATCGATGGGACGGTGTAGTAGGTTTTAGCTGGCATGCACTAGGAAAAAAAAATAACTTTTTTCAAATGAAAAAAAAAAAATTATATTGAGACAGGTCTCCAGCAGTTGGCAGATGTGGTCCAGTGCTAACTTGACCTTCTCAAGCAGTCTCTGTCTCACTGCTGTTACAGCCTCTGAGACGGTGAAACAAGTAAACACGGATGTCACTTCGCAGAACACCATCGGCAAATGTCACATACGACCAACTGGGCAACATCATACCAGGGGTCACAAAATGGGGCCTATGGGAAGCAATTATAAGCAATATGGGACACAACCATGCGACACTGTTGCATTGACGAATTGAGATAGGTGTCCCATAACAGACACAAATCAAGTGTCTGTATAGTCACTTTAGGGAGGTGTCTTTTGCAGAGTTTAAAAATGTTAAAATTATGTATTTTCATCCCCCTACATGTTCCAGCAATGTCCTAATGTGTCGAATGAGCCCAGATCTGTTCACCACAACTGCTGCTAAAATCCGGCACCGTCACCCAAAACTGTATTACTTCGGGTCCTAATTGCCATCATACACGAGCTTCATATAGAAGGTGCAGTTACATGTATGACCTGAGGTGACAGTAGTGAGTATAAAATGGCTAACTTGCATCTAGTCCCTTTAAGCTACGGAAGCTCACTATGAGTGATTAGGATTCTAGCAGTCTGTGCGAACCTTGGACAGTACTCAATCAAAGTTCAAAGTCCAATAAGTCAAAAAGCAAGGCAAACAGGTTACAGATCTGAGCAGAAAGGGTGTGGCTACTCCCTATCTGTCTGGAGTAGGAGCAAAACTATAGAACATTTTTCGACAGGTCAAAATCAAAGTTTATTTCTAGCCAGTTAACGCCTGGAGACAGAGATTAGTCCATCATAAAGTCTGCCCATTGTCCAAAAATGGGAATAAAGTTCCATGTTTGTTTAATGAAAGTGTAATTCCTGGTATATATATTAAAATAACACAATGCCAATGCAACTGCTGTAATAAAGCAAAATGCAGAAGCAAATGATATGAGAAGCACAGGTGGATATGGACGTATTCATCAAAATGCCCTAAAAGCTGATGATACTTGTGACTAGAAATAAGTTGTATATTTCATGTATTCATTAAGAATAATCCTTGAATGTATTCTGTATTTAATATTTTTACTTAGAGTACCCATTGTTCAGATCAAATTCTTATGCTGTGTTCATGCATAAACCTGTATGTGATGTGTGGTCATTTGACTCTATACACTATCACACAGCCACAACTGGTCTGAGGGAGACTATTGGTGATATTGTGCCAATGGCCGATCGACCACCTTTAGAAACAGCCTCACACTAACACATTCAAACATCAGCACCACCGAAACAATGTTTGTGAGACATGTTGGTCGCAGAGGGAGTATTTCTGAGGGGCAAAGCTTCTCTGTGCTGTGTTTTCTTTATATAGTATAATTAGACTCAAATTCAATTTCATGTGATTTCCATATACATTAATGTATGAAGATAAAATTTTGTACACAGCTTTAGGTTGATTGACTCTATATACTGTAAGATTTTCATCTGAAAATCTGGTATAATTTCGAAGATATTACATTTTTACTGAATAGCAGTCGTTTCAGTTATGGCGGCCATCTTGCTTCTTCAACTAATGAAACTCACATATTTTGTTGATTTTCAAACCTGTAAGGCCGAAATTTCCTGAGAATTGATAGTATCACATCAAACCACACGCACTATGCCAATTTCATGAGAAAATCTTATTTTATATTGAAGATATTTAATTTTATGTGACAACAGTACATGATGAAAATTAGCCATTTTGGTTAACATTCACCCATTAAATTTCATGTAATTTATTTATGCAGTAACCGATGCAGATGAATTGTTGCATACAGCATTAGGTTGATATAGTCTATATACAGTGTAAATTATTTCAGAAAATCTGGCATAATTCTGAAGATACAACAATTGAACTGAGTATCAGCCAGTTCAGTTACAGCGGCCATCTTGTTTCCACTATGAAAAAACTTACATAATTAGTTTATTTTTAAACCTATAAAGCAAAACTTTCATGTGAAGTGATATCATGTCAAACTACACATACAGTGCAAATTTCATGAGAAAATCTAATTTCATGTTGACAATATTTCAATTTATGTGACAACAGTACATTGATGGAAATGAGCCATTTCAGCTAACATTCACAGATTAAATTTAATGTAATTTATTGATGCATTAACCGATGAAGATGGAATGTTGCATACTTCATGAGGTTGATATAGTGTATATACAGTGTAAATTATTTCAGAAAATCTGGTATTGTTTTGAAGATACAACAATTGAACTGACTATCAGCCAGTTCAGTTATGGCAGCCATCTTGTTTCCACTATGAAAAAACTGACATAATTTGTTTATTTTTAAATCTATAAACCTAAGATTTCCTGTGAAGTGAGATATTGTCAAACTACACATACAGTGCAAATTTCATGAAAAAAATCTTGTTTAATATTGCAGATATTTCATTTTATCTGACAGATAGTGCATGATTTAAGGTGCGACTTTTTGGTAAACATTCTCTTCTTATTTCTTCAATAAAAAACAAACGAAGGCGATACGCGATTGGCATATTCATGAAATATGTTCCCAACATCTTATATTAACATAAAAACAAGGTTGCCAACCCCTAACATTCCGGAACCACAAAAGTGTTAACGGAGCCCTTTTTCAGATTTTTTTACTAGACTAATACTCAAACATGCTGCAGAAGTGTTGCTTATCAACAGTATTTACATTTCCTCCCAAATAAACATCTTA
This sequence comes from Gobius niger, assembly GCF_951799975.1. Taxonomy (NCBI): domain Eukaryota; kingdom Metazoa; phylum Chordata; class Actinopteri; order Gobiiformes; family Gobiidae; genus Gobius; species Gobius niger. The sequence goes on from NC_136856.1 coordinate 34,598,557, forward strand.
AATGTATGACTGTGTGGCATTTTACAGAAATGATGAAGCTTGATTGTCATACATGTCATTTAACACTTGTTTAAACTACACATGACAGACCGAAATAAACCAGCCTTTGCCAAAAAGCAGCTCCTGCTGGTTTAGTTCAACACAAACACATGACACTTTAGAGGCGTCAGACACACGACTCAAGCTCAGCTCCAAAATGTTTGCATTCAGTATAGGCCCATCAGAAATAAAGAAAATTGGCATCTGCCTGAGAAAAGCCATATCAGTCGATGCATGGATTTTATTTTGTTTATTAGATGGAATGTTTCAAAGCCAAGTGTAAAAGGTGAAATGTTACACTGTGTGATGTTTAGGTGCACAGTGAACTCAACCACAAAGACCAATGATTACAGCCCAATCCCTTTTGCCACAAACCAGTTTCCCTAACACTAAAAACATGTACAATTGCTGGGTTGCAGGTTCTAGAATATGATGATGTCATTGGACCCAACGGGGGGCAGGAGCCAGTTTTTCCTATTAACAGCATTACACTTTCACAAGTCGTAGCTAAAAAGAAAAAATATGAATAAAAAAAAAAATCATCAATATCAGTCACATGATCGCTCTGTACAAGACCAAAAATGTCCTCAAAAACAAAATATTTTTTCCTCCATATAATAGTATAGGCCTTTGGAACGCTGTGATGTCACCTGCAACCCAGCAATAGGTTGACCCCTCTTGGAAATGAGCTTCCTAATCTCAGTGGGACTTTCCTGGTTAAATAAAGTTCAAACCAAGCGGTAGCTGCTTTACATATTGTGGCACCTGCTGCCATTAGTTCAGCCTTGATACATAATGTGACACGGTTAGCGGTGAAATGTCGCCTTTAAGGCGAGACACTACAGGCAAAACTCAATTTTTTCAGTTTTTTGGGCCAAATTGGTCTCTGAACATACAAGCTTTCACCCGGGAACCAAAAATATGCCTAATCTTCACAATAACATCTTTAAATATTGCGCTGATTCAATGTTCCCCCATAGACTTATATGGGACAATGCAATTTCAAGGGCCTTTTTCTTAAAACACATTTTTCTGTCATTGTGGCGACGCTATGTCCACGTCAGTCGGACCTAAAGACTTCACATTTTCCAGCCTTGGACTGAACAATATTCGGAAGATTTTTTCAGAGGGATTTTTTATTATTTAATCCCTAGCCCCAATTATTGAGTTTTGAATGTCAAAAAATAAGGCAAGGAAGATAAGGAAAATAGAATTTTTACAAAATTTTCCACTAAAAACAGCTTATTTTAAAACTAAACAAGAAATCCAAAATCCCCTCAGAAAAAGTCTTGGTAACTCATTTATCAATAAAATAAAACCATAAATTTGAATGTAGCTCTATCCATTATTCAGATTTCGTCGCCGAAAAGATGGGAAATTTGGGGCATTTTTAGGGAAAAAAAACCCTTGTTCTTATATGAAAAGATAAAATGACAGAAAACTTGCAATGTATTTTTTTCTTATATTCATGCCAGTGATCCACAGCAAAAGTTTCAAATTAATATCTTTAAATATACATTCTTCCCTATTCACCTGCAGTGTCTCGCCTTAAGTCGAGTGAGTTCAGCCGTTTTTGTCTGATTGAAGTCAACAAAATCTCACTGGTTCACCACTTGGGTAGAAAATGTTGAATTTGCCTTTCTTTATTTCAATGTCATTTAGCTACAACCACAACCGCTGCTATTCTATCAAAGCTGAGAGAAAAAAAAACGGATGCCTCTAAAAGTCCTCTTCTTCTTTCTTTTTTTTTTTTACCACCAAATATCTGTCACAAAAAGTACATGCGTGTGTGTGTGTCGCCATGGCAACAGCAGGTGCGGGTGTGGGCTGTGACCTGTTTCGCGGGTGGATAGTGGCGAGGGACCGCGCGGCTGCCTCCTCTCCCCGGTGCTCGCTGTGATTCGTGATCTGGTTCACAGTTAATTGGTTCAAATTCAAAGCAGTGAGCTGACAGTGTGCGCCTGCTCTCATTCTGACAGTGGGAGAGAGGGGGGGGTACATTTTGTCTGCAAAATGAGAAGGCAGCGGTGTTGACTTCCAAAACTCATTCAAATGTACTTTCAGCCCTATAATAAGAAGAATGGATAGAGCCAGGTTTGCATGTATGGTCTTGTTTTTGTCGACAAATTAGTCAGAGTGGATTTGGGATGTTTTGTTTAGGTTTGGAAATAGTTCAGTATTTGGTGAAAACCATCTGTAGAAATCAAAAATGGCCTTGGTTTTTGGGGTCCAAAGCTCAGTAAATCCCTGTGATGTTTTCAAACAAACATGATGTTCTCGTTCGTTGCCAAATAAATCCAGACATGTTCTTCTTCAAAAATGTTCTGTTCCAAAAATAAATGATTTGGGATGGAATTCAGAAGAGTTTGAACTTTGTTTACCTGATAAAGCGCTGAAATATTATTTTTAGTCTCAGACCTTGGATCGTGGCGTCACTTTGAGTCACTGTGATTTGATTGGCTGCAGAGTTATACTATAGGTCAGACACCGTGAGTCACAATAACATGACACTAAATAGTGAGTTCTGTATTTTCAGTGAAAAGGCTCTTCAGTCACAGACTGAGAAGTGAAGGAGGAAGTCATGGAGATTCTGCGTTAGAACATTACTCTTCTGCTGGACACAACAATAAAAGATTGAAATTCAAGTATTCCTTAGTAATAGGTGTGAAATCCTGTATATAATTACAATATTAGTTAATTATGAATGACTCTCATTCTACAAAAACAAACCTGTCATTTGTATCTGCTGTAGAGTCATGTTTGTCCCAGTTCCTCTGAGTCGTGGTGCAGCAGGACTGATGTGGACAGATGTTACAGAAGAAGCTCATGAGGTTCAACAGTTACTATAGTAACTATTTTCTCCAAAGTAAAAGTAGATCTACCACAGTCCTGTCCACATCTGTCATGGTCCACCATGACCCACCATGACTCAGAGGAACTGGGACGCACATGACCCTACATCAGATAATAGATAATGGTTATTTCTTCAACCATCATATACATCAATCATGTGCTTGTTATTGTAATAATTTCTCCTATATTTGTTGTTTTTTACCATAAGAACCATTGAGTTTCAGAATATGATATAACTCTTATATCCAGCGGAAGTCTGAGGTTCTGTCTAAAGGAGAAGCTCCATGACTTCCTTCTTTACCTGTTGCTCTGTGACTGAAGAGCAATGAGGCCTCAGCCTTTTGTTACTGTCACTCTTGGTGTCTGACCTAAAGTCTAACTCTGAAAAACTCAATTAATATTTACACTGAGAAAGTTGGAAGGGCGCCCTCTTGTGTCACGTTGCATCCAAATGCCCGGACCATAACAGCGGGTCCTATACGGGCTCAGGTATTCCAAAAGGTTAAGGTCGCATTCACACCTGGGACTCGGTTTGAGTGGGGACCAAAATAGCGACATTGTTTCAGCTTTACAACTGCCGTGGTTTGCGTTCACACCTCTTTGTGTCAATCGAACCAACATTCTAAATGCAGAGCTCCTCTGCCGCCTGCGGGGGCGCTGCATCAAAACCTCTACAGGAAAAACAACAAGAAACAAACTCCAGTTCCTGTGCCGTCTTTTGTTTACAAAATGGAGCGGTATCAGACTGTGACTGTGTTGGTTTTTCTTTGTCAAATTAAAAAGTGCGAAGTGACCGTAACTACACTCAGAACGCACTGATCTTTTTATGGACGAAATTGGAGATAAATGAGCCGATACACATCATGAGATGAGATGATGCCAGACAGGACTGGTGGACCCCGGAGATATTTTTTCTTCATATGACAAGTGTGAAGAAAAAAAACACATCAAAAACTACTTATGACGACTGTCTGAAAGAAGAAGTGGAGCAAGGTACAAAACATGATCTGATCAGGGTTTTGCTCTCTGGCCTCTGGCACTGCGTATGTCAATAACATATTTACGAGTCATGGCTTTTTGTGTAAATTTCACTGTTTTTAACTGTTTGCTCTAACGTGTCTGCACTATAGAGTGTAAATATAATGGACGTCTTATGCTCACTCCTCCCCGTTTACCATAATGACCACGCTTGAGGGGAATTCATGGCAGATTTACAGACTCCCCCTCCCCAGCTCTGACGAAGCATGTTCCTAAAAAGGGCATACGGGCGGGATCTTCACTGTAGACTCGGCCCTTGCGTGACGTGTAGCTCGCGCTGCTCCAATGCTAACAGTCCGACCCTCATTAAGTACGAGATTTCAAAAATTCTTCTTACGAAAACCAGCCTGGTTTCTTAAATTGTTACTAACCCAGCGTTATCTCAGGAGGAATATCTATCCTTGTCCAGAAACCTGGCGTTAAAGTTGTTTTTAACGTGTCTAAACTCCAATGCTTTTCAATGGGGGACTAGCGGCGATATGGAGGTACTACAGCAATGGCGGCCTCTAGTGTCGTGGGCATAAAGCAGAGCAGCCAGCGGCCATTGGTCTGCACATGCGTTTTCATTTACATTCCGAAATGAATGTTGTGATTGTCTCAGCTCTGTTCTGTCTTTGCGTTACTCGTTTGTTTTGGTTGTAGCAGACGCACAACGTCCTACAACTTTCGCTTCCTGGTTTTGTTCCGCTCTGTAAACCTCTTATAAACCAAATGACCCGCTTCAGAGTTCGTTTGAACCGGACCGAGACCCATGTTTTCAGTGGGACCAGGGTTCTCTTCTTTGGCCTGGATCAGAGTCCGTTTGCACGTTCACAAAAACCTCAAACGAACCGGACTATCTGAGCAAACGGGCCCAGATTTGGATTAAGGTGGGCTGTGAACACGACTTAATCTGAATGTCTAGCAAGGACCACACCACTAAAGAGTAGATTAGATCTATTTCTCAGGTTAGGGTTGTTAGATTAATGAATCGATGATGCAGTTGACTCAATCGAAGGGTTGAGTGACGAGACACTCTGGGTCAGGGACCAACGGAGGTCATTGAACCTCCTGGTTAAATATTGTAGACTGCTGAGAAAATAGGGAGGTGTAGTGAGAAGAGGATTGGAAAAATGAGATGAGGCAGGGCCCTGCTCCTCAACCAACAGTTAATAACATGTACAAAAACATGTACAACAGGCCTGTATGAATGATGAGTGTGTGAATGTAAGGTGGTGGTCACGCAGATGTGTGCTTCTGTTAGTCAACCCCAGGAGAAACCGAAGTTACATACGTAGCTTACCACCACCAGGAATGGAGTGAGTAAAACTGTCCCATGTAAAGCTCTCTGTAAAAGGCACCTACCTTCCTTCCTTCCTTCCTTCCTTCCTTCCTTTCTAGAACATTAACATTTGTTGTAGCAAAGAAATATGTAGGGCATATTTTAGACACATCATGTCAGAAATATGTGTCTGCTACGTTCATTCTCTACTTGCACTCAACCCATAATGCTTTGCGCCTTGGGGGGTAGCTACGACCTGGAGGCCTTTGAGTGCGAGTGAAGCTACAGCCAAACAATGATGAAAAACAACTTTTGCTGTGCTCCTAATTGCTCCAATTGAAAATACTAATAATAATAAGATACAGATTTTCTTAAGCTTTGGGTTAGTGCATTATGGTATTGCCCAAGTAGCAAATGTGACATCAAGGGTTGTTCCGACGGATGAACCAACGATGGACAGCCACCATCCTGATTCCACGCCCCTTCCCACCCACTGATCTTCTGTAGGCCTAGTAAACCTAAAACCTTTTCCGGGATTGCACTGTAAATTAAATGACGACTATAACTAATATGCTTGCTAGTTTAAGTAGCCTGCCAGAGACAACACGTGTTAGTCTGTGAAAGTACTATGAAGCTACACAAATAATTATTTTTAATCTAAACTTCATAGTTTTTTTTGTTTTACATGTCTTACACTCAGAGGTTACAATAACCAAAAATCCGCCATCATTTATGGAATATTTTTAGCTTTAACTTAAATTTTGAAGGCAATCCTTCAATCCTTTTGACAGATTGAATATCAAGCCATAATTAATATATAGACGCAGTGCTGCTCTGTTTCTGACCTCTCTCTGGCGTGTAGTGCAGCAGCTTCAAATATGTAGGCTTAGGCTATGATGTGAAATGGTCAAGCAAACCAAAGCAGCGGTGCCTCCTCCCCAAACAACAAAAAGAAACAGGGGACGAGCGTATTCTAACGCGGAAACAGAGCGAGACATCAGAGATCAACTCAAACGCAAAACCCAACATAATATAAAGATACAAAACTTACTGTTTGGTGCTTTTGCTGAAGCTGCCGTGGCCAAAGTGTGGTCCTGTCTGGGAACAAAGCAGCGTCTCTGTCCCGCTGTCGCTGCTTTGCTATGAAGGCTCTTCATGAGGAAGCGGCGCCACAGAATCCGTGATTAATAAATCCACTTCCAAACATGTTCTTCTTTCTGCTTTTGGTTCTAGTGACTGGGCACAAATGTATTGTGCTAACGCAAATCATAGTTCTCACCACACACGCAGTTTGTTTTTGACTAATAGCTCTGTCATTACAAGGAAAATCTACATTAAACACAAAGACAAAAAAATAGTTATTTGACAGTTACCATAGTTACTGTACCACCAAGGAATTTTTAGTTGCCCACCACCCCAATTTTAAACTACAGGCTCTTTAGCCCATTCTGTTGCATGTGCATGTACAACTACATTTAGATCTGCTCAAAAACGCATGACACTCAAACAACACTGAAAGAAAAGAGCAAAGTTCTTCATCATTTTATGCCGTATGGCCTTGCAGACAGTGTAGAGATGGACAGTGGTCTCACAGACAACTATCCTGGCCAAAATGTACGAGGTCACGGTAATGCACATCTTCATCAGGACAGGAGGACGTCCATGCTTTTGCTTGGGTCCCCAATAATGTCGCCCGTCATCGTAAACTGATGCAGCCAAAGGCGCCTCAGTGCAAGTGCAACCAGTGCCTGAATTGGAAGTCGTCCTGTATGTCTCCTCTTTGCTGCTTTTAATTTCCTAACGGTAAGCTGCACTCAAAGTACATTTCTAATTTGTCCCAGAACAATTAGAGTACTTTGCTGTCCAGCCTCCATCTCTACGGATGGAAACACGGTAATAAGACAGCGGTTGTTATGCACTTTTCTATGTGCATTCAGAAAATATTAGCATTTTGTTTCAAGGAAACGCTGCAAGTCCAAACTACTTTCAGCTGCCAAGGAAAAGTCAGCTCTAATAAACAAGATTACTTAACCTAAATTAAATCCCAGGTATGTTTTTACAAAGAGAAAACATCATAACCCTGTCAAATGCTTAAGAAAGCTGATTTCTGCATTGTTCTCCTTTAATATTAGTCAACAATGATAGGCAGTTGATTTGTTAACGATTCAAATTCAAGAGCCACCAATTTAATTGTCTTTCTGAGTTCTCCGTCTTCATTCTCCCCATCTCCTCGGGCATCGTCTTCTTTTGTTTTCTGATCTGAAAGCCTCTCCTCCCACCGCTCATTTGGCCCGGCTGTGCGAAGCTTCATTCGTCTGCCTTTGTCAGTTAAATGACGACTGTATAATTCCGTGTGCGCCCCAGCCATCTGTTATCCCAACTAATGATCCGCTGCAGTGGAAAGACCGGGCCCGAATGGCACAGATCGCTCTTCCTCGCTGCAGTGCTGTGCAGTGTAGAGACATGCAACTGACGCTCGACAGTGATAAGTGTTGTTTGGACACCAATTCCCACAAGGCCCCGTTGGAGTCGACGAGCCAAGAACAAGGAAGAGACAATGTGTGAGAAGAGACTGGCAAAAGATCTTTAATAAAACTCTAGATAGGACATGGCCATAGTAATACGTTGGAATACGCCATTATGGCGGCCATCTTGTGCCGGGCCTTTCTTACCCATTGTAATCAGTAATTTCATGACTCTTTGATATGACTGATGTCATACCTGGAAAGAAAATCAAGTTTTTCAAATGTTATTTCATATCAAATATAACATTTGTTTTACTACTTTAAAACTTTCTGTACTTTGTAACACGACATGACCAATATTTATTAACCATGGGACAATGATACAGTGAATGTTAACCTCTGAACCCTGGAAATGAATGGAGAAAACAAGGCTAGCACGGCTAAACAACACAACTAAAAACTAAATGAGAGGTTTCAAAGAAATGATCTGATCCTGACTGAGATATGAGACGTAGAAAAAATAAACCAATTTCAAACAATGAGTGTGTCTCACCTTCTGCCGTTGAATCAATGAAAATGTTGCTCCTGGTTTTACATTGGGTGCTATTGACCTTATTCCGCCCCGCCCACTTTTGCCGCTTTTTGCATTGTTTCGGCACTTTAGTTTTCTTTAGTTTTCGAGCGCGAAGCCCGTTCATTTTAACGGAGAACGAGGGAAAATATTCTCTGCTCAAATCTGATGTTTAGTCGATTGATTTGTGTAAAATGTCCAATGTTCATTTGCACCGACATGTCAACACTGCACCGTTTCTCTGCGCGGCCTGAAAACGGCTTTGTTTTCGTGTAGTGACTGATTTTATGTGGATTTCTCCAGCCCCATGTTAACACATAGGAGAAAAGGGGCGGGCACAATTCATGGCGGCGCCCACGCGAACGTCCAGAATAAGGTGAATAGGGGTTAGCCTCGCCGGTCAGGGACAAGATGGCCGCCACGTTTGCCACGTCAACCGAACATCATGTCCGATCTACAGTTTTCTTAACTATCTTTGAAGACTTGCCTTTTTGGATTTATTTCCTAATCATAATGATCAGTCACATAGATCCTTGTTCTAACGTGATCTGTTGTGAGGCCTGAATGTTCACTGCCCGTTTCTGAGAGTATTATTCTAAGTGTTGAGATTGGTGTTTAATGTGCGCAGACTCGGGACGTCTCATTTCCCCCCTCAAACCGTCTCAGGCACATTGGGCGTATGCTTTGTTCTGAAGTGCAGCAGGAGATGGATGTTGGAGCTGTCGAGAGCGTGTGCTGCAGGGCCCGCATGTCTGTGCTGATGCCTGTGCGCACAGTTTGCCCGTCTCAAAGTCTCTACATCTTTGTCAGACACTACAGTGTTTTATGACGATGGGTGAGGGGTACAATGCTTTTAAACAATATGCCCTGAACTGAAGAAAGGAGGAACATCCGGTAATTGTCAAAGGTTTTATTCTAAACATATGCTCCCATTTTGTCCGTAAATAGATCACTGTACGTTCCAAGTACGAGTTATCGAAAGGTACCACTAGAGGGCGCTGGAAAATGTACCAAATGAGAGATGAAGAGCTGGGACCAAAACAATATGGCAGCACTCAAGAAGTTTTTTTTTTTACACCACACTGAAGTTTAGTCAAGAAAATGAGGTACAAATGAGTGTTTTGTTTGCAAATGGTTCAAATGACTTTTCAGAAGTTTAGCCATTCTGCTTCACTTGTTTGGCCGTGTACAGTGGTGTCCCAAGGCTACATCCGTATCATTCGATAGAAAAACCACTGCGCTCCTCATTGATGGGTGTTTATTCAGATGAATGAATGGTAAAACTGTGAACAGACACAGTGTGTATGAGCATGACAAGTAACAACATGGATAAGCATTAAACTACCATTAAAATATTGTGCCCCCAAATTGCTAGGACTAAATACACAAATAAACACAACTGAAAGGGTGAACAGGCTAACGTTAGCCGCGAGCTAACGGCTAATTAACGACTATGGTAATGCCTGTAAAAACGTCTCATATTGTAAAAATTGCAAGCTTACAGGCTGTGCTGGCTCAAGACACAACCTGCTAGATAGATAGATAGATAGATAGATAGATAGATAGATAGATAGATAGATAGATAGATAGATAGATAGATAGATAGATAGATAGATTCGGACACAGGCCACTACTTTCTCCGCGCTGCGTGACGTCACGCGCGCTGCGGCGTGCAGATATGTTTTTTTAATTTTTTTTATCGGAATTTATTTATTGTTACAAACGTTTATTTTATGAAACAGAACGACTGTTCTGGCACTTTTACAGGCGTTTTATTTGTCATTTAAATTAAAATTAAAACTATCATCACAAAAAAAGGAAGAAAAAAAAATATCACTCCAGCGTTAGCTCAAAGATGTGCCGAAAGTAGGTCAGAGCCCGGTGTCTGAAGCGCCAGCAGATTGAGTGCACTGCATCTGCTAAAAGTTCGCTAAACTCCGGGACTAATGTATTTCTGTGATAGAGACCAACCAAACTCAGAGACAGTGGAATATTTATGGATAAATACGAGTCAGATACGCTTTATTTCACACAGATTTTACATGAATGGCTTGTCTTGTCTTGCATTTTGAAGTAGCTGAAAGCTTCTCAGCTTTAGAGAGATGGGGAGAGACAGTAACATTTTGGATCAATCATAGAACTTTTGGATAAATTGTAAAATTGTGAGCTGATATGTCACATTTACTTGTTTAATAGTTATTTATAAATAAAAGCAGGCTTACTGCTTAATATTATGGTACATGAGGGGTATATGGGGTTGTATGTCTTTACTCTTTGAGGATTCATTTGGATTTTTACAGTATGTGACTACTACAGTAGTTTCGCACTGCAGTTAGCAGTGACTGCTGAAGACACGGGACAAGATACAAAGCCAATCACATGTTATAGTTTTATAATAATTGGACTGTTGTGAAGTTGCATCAGGGGACGTGCCTGTTACCCTCTCTAACCATGGAGCCTATACAGCATCATGTCTTATTGTCTTATTTAAAGTCGCATAATGCACCTTTAAGGTTTTCAACAAAACAAGTAATGGTGATAAAACGAACACTGGAGATAGTGGCTTATCGTGAAGGCCGTGTTACATTATACACTGCAGGCATTGGCGCGCCCTAACAGACTGACCAACAGTAAAACAGAGGGATCATGTTGGAATATATAGCACAAAACTTTCAGTATTACAGCACTGATGACCTGGTGACCTACTATTCCCCCGCGGGGCAGGGAGGTGCACTCAGATACTCAAGCATCCTCAAAACATGAGTGGCTCAGCTCACTTGACTGCGCTCCATGATTCCACATGGTCACATTAGTCGTGTTAGTATGTTCATGTTTTTAGTTGTAGTCTGTCACTGCGGTCCCCAGACACAGGGGAATGTTTTGCTGTAAATCATGGTGCATATGTGTCGCATAGCGGTATGTCCAGCACCCCCTCACCCTGCTGTCCATACTGAGACCAGGGGACGCACATTTAGGTCAGGCGGACAGGGAAACAGACGCCCTGCAGTAGGTGACAGAAGGCCAGGAGCTGTACAGTGAAAACACATCAATGTCAATAAACCAATAACTCTCACTAGCCTCTCCCTCCTTTTAAATCTGGCCCGCAAGACAATTTACAATACTTTATTTTATTGCTGGTGAAACACAGCTTTTCACAAAAGGCTCAATCATTAAGTTTAGGAAAATGGTCACTCTTTTTGATTTGGTTGATACTGAGGCAGACGTGGATTAGGTTGTACTAAATAACTTTCTGAATGTAGTGTGTGTCTGTATGTGTCAGTGTTGCTGTCGTTGTGTTGAAACCTCTGTTTGGACCTGGACGTGGGTGAGTTCGAGGGGAGGGGGGTTGGGATAATTTGCATACAGTACAATTGTATTTAAACTACTGTTATTTGTAGAACGACTACTGTATGACATGTTGTTAAAAAATCAATAAAGAAAGTTGAAATGAAGTCAGCAGGAGACACACTTCCCCGTCACAATTAGGTCTTTGATTTCCACATTCACACCGTCTGAAACGAGAAGCCGAAAGACTCCTGTGACTTAGTGCAAGATGAGCACGACACTCTTGAGCAAACTAGCAGAGTCCACTCGCTTTCAACGTGATCTGCTGTGGAGAGGGCCCTAAAACTTGCCCCAGCACCTGAGACCTACTTGAACTCTCAGAACAAAGCTCCCAATTACATTTTGAAGCTTCTCGAAGACCAAGTGTGTGAGGCCTGGCTTTGGAGGAAGGCTGTACTCTTCACGGCCCTAAAGGTGAATTGGATTGGAACATATAAAACCAACTGAATTCATTTACACGTGTAATATTATTGCTTCACTCGCGAGGACCGCAACCTCAATAAAGAGTGAAATCAACTTTATTAAAACAAGCAAAGACGGCGATTGAAGGCGAATGTTGTGACGATTGCTGTAGGGATGGAAATCAAGAACTGGTTTAAACAAGTAGAACCGATTCTATCTGAGCAATCCATCGGAACCGTAGGTCTCCTTCATTAAAGGAACAGGCCACCGTTTTTCCATACTGAGATATGTCAGAGCTAAGACAAGTTGATGCGTACTTGTCTTTGTGCGTGCGCTCAGTCACGCAAAACAACCAAATGATGTTGTTAGCATTTGACCTCTCCCAATGTATTCCTACAGCTCCAAACGGGGGTAAAGTTGGAAGCTACCATGGCACAATGACCAGACAGGTTTGTATCAACTCGTCTAAGCTCAGGTAAGAACATATCACAGTATGGGAGACGTATGTGCCATGAGTCACGCAAAAAGACCAAAGATGTTGTTAGCATTTGGCCTCTCCCAGTCAGTGTTAATTTCGTCGACTAAAATATTTAGTCTTAATTTTAGTCAGTGTTATTTTTGACTACTAAAATTGGACTAAAACTAAATTAAAAGTTTCTCATGAGACTAAAACTATGACTAAAATGTCCAGATATTTTAGTCGACTAAAATAAGACTAAATAAAAATGAAAGGGAGAGACTAAAATCATTCAAACTTCTATTGTCAGTCTGAAAGAGCCTCATATCATATAAATTCTCTGCCAAAGGAGCATGTGATTATAATGAATATTATCAATGCAAAGTCGACTAAATTCGTCTTAAATTTAGTCGACTAAATTTACTTGCAATTTTAGTCGACTAAAACTAGACTAAAATTGAAGATTTTTTTTTGGACTAAATCTAGACTAAAATCGAATTACATTTTCTAAACTAAATTAAAATATGTTGTCAAAATTAACACTGCTCCCAGTACATTCCTGTAGCTCCAAACAGGGTGAAATTGTCTAAGCTCAGGTAAGAGCATATCTCAGAAAAAGTGTGGCCTGTTCCTTTAACAGTAAATCTGCGCTGGCCCCATCAGGCTTCATCGTAGCTGCTAGAGTCATTCTCTGTAAATGGAAGAATCCAGAGGCTTCCTGTGTATTAGGAGTGGACCAGTAGGTATTTATAGGACCGAGACCGGAAAGGGCGTGTGTGAGCTGCGGTCTTCTCCCGAACTTAAGACAACACACTTATCTTCATTATGTTTAATACAGTTTTGTTATTTATGGCGTTCATTTTAGTGCATAGCGAGAAGGATCTCCTCCGGGGCTTGGTCATTCTTGGATCGATAAAGGTCAAATAAAAGTGATTAAATCGGTCGATGAAATCATGGCTAATGGAAAGTGGAGATACAATGTGCCTGGAGGAAGCCCATCTCTCCGCAGTACGTTCTCCGCGCTCTGGTGTTGACGACGGTGCAGAGAATCTTCAGAAGCCGCTTAGATCCACCACCGCCGGAGGTCCTCAGCCGTCACTGCCTCTCCTCTCTCTCTCAGTTTGTCTGCTGCGTGTTTGCATTTGTAGATTCGCGCTTGTGTGGGAGAACGTAGCCTGCAGAAGAAAACACTGCTGTCAGACAGAGGATATGAGGAGCAGAGGCGTGGGCGTGAGTTTAAGCTCTTTAAGTTTGGACACATTTACTTTAGAGGAACTTCCCTAAAGTGAGAACATGCAGCAGAGTCTTTAAACTGGAGCTGTCTCATAGGAGAGGATACTTTTAGTCCAGATCGATACAAATACTGGTCGTTTCGTATGGATGAACACATTTCAGTCAATATACATTTGTAAAACTGGTCATTTTAGTTGATGTTGTAGATTGAAATAATGATGATTTTAACTGTCTTGACCAGCAACATCTGTCCATCTGAAACTGTTATTTCAATATAATCTTGTAGACCAGTGGTTCCCAAAGTGGGGAACCACATAACGCAATAAAATCGGAAGAGATACTTGGTTAGACCATGTGAGCCGGGATACAGAGAGTGAATACTGGAGAAATGTTTGCAGGACAAAAGGATTATGGAGGGAAGATTCACAGAACCTTAGACGTGGGGTTCTGTATTGAACTTTGGGCGGGGTGGGGTTGATTTGGTTGTGTGGTTGTGTTACAACGCAGACTGTATTTGTGAAACAGCTTCCAGTTACTCGTGTTAACATATTGAGCTCATTGATCTTACTGAAGGGCCCGCGTTTATTAATTAGGTTTCTATTCACTGTAAATATTGTGCACTGCAACTGTATGTCATTTTTATTTGCAAATATATGGTACCAAAGAAAAGCCAACTAAATTTCAGTCTCCTGCCTCTCCCTTCTAGAGCCGAGTCTATATCTTCTGACACTAGCCTATACAATCCATTACATGCGTAGCATTTAACCTGCACCGCACTTGCTACAGTTACAACAAAAGTTTAAAGTACTACACTAATGTAAAAGCTAGAACTACAACTTCTGAAAACCTGACCCTACTACTCGCACTTTAGTCATTATTTCTAATGAATTTAACGCACCGGTGAGACCGGCTGTAGCCTGGCCTTTGCCATCCGTAAACTCCAGTCAGTTATCATTTCCCTACATGTACGTCTGGGCTTGATCTCAGTGGCCGCGTTACATCGGTTGACTTTCTACCTACCATTCAGCGAGTGGGGGAGGCGGGTGTTGTCGGTGACGTCAAGCATTTGCGCCGATTTGCGGATACGAAAGTAATGGAAGCTCTTCAATCCCTCCTGGCTTGGCTCCCAAATATTGAAGCCCTGGGATACGCAAAGAATGCTCCGAAGAACATAGCTGATGGCTCGCTTCACTCACTCGGGCGCATCACATACGTCACGACCAAACGCTAGCGAAAATCAGATCCAATGGTTTCAAAGGAGTTCACCCCTCCCACCTGATAACGGAGCTCAATTGAGAAGTTCCAGGTACGAGGGTCTGGTAAAACCAGGCAAGACCGGCTGCAGAAATGATGTTTGGAGTTTCCAGAACCGATTCCTTTCATGGACCTGCATTAAGAATACATTCACAATAAGCACCAACGCCCACAATATCATACACGCACTCTATGAATATTGACAGATACTGCCAAGTGGTCCAATCGATCACACAATATCAACATTCAAATCCTTACCTCTTGCATGGCAGGCATCTCTCCATATTTCCTGCTAAAGGTACAAGCAAAAAAGTATATTCATGTTAGCTGCCAATGTCATTCACAAAGACAAGTGGGTAAACTGTCTGACTGAAAACACATGTCAACTGTGGGGACCAATCTGTTCTCATAGAAGGAAAAATGACTTCCATTGTCTTCAAGTGGTGGAAATAAAATGAGCATATTAAACTACACATGACAAATTATTCACAATTCACAGAATGAGGTATACTGTACTGTATGATAATAATTTAATTCCCCTGGGCCTGTTGACCTCAGTGGGTCAGAGTAACTATTCCAGGTACATTGGCCGCTGACTCTGAGAAACCAATGGCCAACATTTTGTTAGGCATCAGCCTCCCATTCACAGGCTCCACCATGAGCACAGATCTAAAACAGTTCAGAGTATTGCAGTACCTACACATACATGCATATCTCAGGCTATAGATAAAACAACCTTCTGCTTGTGATTTGTGTCTGTTGCCTTCACATATTTAATTGTGTACGTGGGCGCAGGGACAATAATAGAAAATGAAACAAACCTTCACGCCCTCTATTGCTAGATCTGCCCTGGTTTAAAGAACCTGAACGCGTCCGTAACCACCGGCGCTGCTGAATGTGTGTCTGAAGTCTGTGCTTTCTTACCCCGTACACCGTAAAAACAACATCATTATTCTTTCATCCCTGTAAAAGAGCAAAATACAAACATGTGAAAATGTTTGCTGCACAAACTGTATTATAACATCCTGCGCAAAAGTTTAGAGTTCGGCAAATTCCACAGATCCGCCATCTTTGCAGTTGTTAGCATACATTTCCATTGACTAACATTAGCAAAAAACAGTATAAAAAGTGGATAAAAAAGCTGTGGAACAACTCCGTTAGCAGCTGAGTTACTGCTGGTAAATACATCTAACACACTGTGGTGTCCAAGTGTTTTAATGTGAACAAAAACTCCAGTATTTTAACTTTTAAAATCTCCATTAGTTTATCCCATAATGCTTAGCGATATGACGTCACATTTCCAAACTCTATGCTACCTGCATCTCAAACATGCAACGCAAGGCAACTTTATTTATACCACACGTTTCGTTCACTGCATTATTCGTGCAGTTGTACTCCTCCTAGTCATGATATCATTTGCATTTTCTCCTCAAATTTATATATCTATATGTGTGCAGCGGCTGTAGTATTTTTTAGCAAATATGAACTGCACTAATGCTTTTTGCCCCACTTTAGTCCACTCTGCCGTGTTCACACGTATGCAACGCTTAGTAAATAAGGCCCTAAATGTATAAGGACCAAAGAATAAACTAACTTACTCCTCTGCTAGCGACATTTTCTAGACTTTGCCTGGAAGCCTATAGTCATTCTATAGGATGCCTAGGCAAAATAGACAATATAGTTATCTAAATTGCCTGTAACATTTATACAAAAAAACATTTTTTGGTTTATAAGACTGCAAAATATAGGCCAGTAAGCATTGACACAGTAGTCTTGTACCAACAGTGCGACTAGTCCAGGGGGTGTGACAGTTAAAGGATTTCCATGTGGGTGATATCGGGGCCTGTGTGGTGCGGCTCATTAACATCATTATAATAATGCATGGAAACACACACTTTCCAGTTTATTCTTGCTTAATATGATAAAGTCTGGCTATTATAATGAAATCATTAGACCACTTTGTAAAGGTTAGCTCTTGTGCTTCACAGCTAGTAAGTCCCGGGTTGGATTCCCACCTGGAGTTTGCATGTTCTCCCCGTGTCTGCGTCCGGGTTTCCCCCGTCACTAAAAACATGTGCAAAAGGTGCTTCATATGGCTCCCCGGCAGAGTTGCCAGGTCCAGGACAAATTTCCAGCCCACAAGACTAACCCAATAGTTAACTTAAGTTTATTACACAATAGGTGGGTGCTTTGTCGGTTTGAATGTGATAAATCTGATCTGAAACCTTTTCATCTCTGGGGCACCCTGACATATTGTTGTGTTATAACCATAATGTCATATGTGATAAAATATGTGTCTTACATGAAAAGAGCTGTTTTGACACAAATTCAGGAACATTGATAAGATGATGCACAAAAACCTTTGAAAACCCTTTTTAATAATACATATAAACTGTAGCAGCTTAATACAGGTCAAAGGCCAGATTCTATTCTCTTTGGCTCAGGCTGGTGAGAAAGCACCGATGGCCTAAATTGCTCTATTTTGACTAGTAGTAAACCTTTAGTAAACATTTAGACTATTAGTGACATAAATGAAACCTACTCAGCTTGAATGTTGCAGAAAAGTGCAAAGCAGAACAAACACTCATGCTCTCTCCTCTGCTATGCCCCTGCTCCTCCTCTGCGTTACGCACAGCTGAGGAAAACCCCCGACACGGCAGAGGCGTGAGCTCAGGAAGACGCCAACATGCTACAAATAACACGGTTTCAGGACAGATCGAACTAGATTTAAAGGAATAGGCCACTGTTTCTACATACTGACATATGTTCTTACCTTAGCTTTGACGAGTTCTTTAGGACCTGTCTGATCTTCACCCGTGCCTTCAATCACGTAAACACAGCGCAGACGGCGTTAGCATTTAGCCTCTCCCTCTCTCCTCTATAGCTCCAAAACAGGTCAAGATAGAAGCTACCAAGCTCTTCCACGTTTTCCCTATTTAAATATGGTTACGTGAAGTGTTACACTACAAAGTATAATTACACAAAATTAAACAATGTGGATTTTCTATGCGGATAAAAGGGGGAACTATATTGTAAGGTGTAATAATACCAGGAGTAGTTCGAAATCCGCGCAGTAATCTTCACTTTACTGTGCAGATGCCAAATTACTCCTGGTATTATTACGCCTTACGTTGTAGTTCCCCCTTTTATCCGCTTAGAAAATCCACATTGTTTAATTTTGTGTAATTATACTCACATAACCATATTTAAATATGGAAAACGTGGAAGAGCTTGGTAGCTTCTATCTTGACCTGTTTTGGAGCTATAGAGGAGAGGGGGAGAGGCTAAATGCTAACGCCGCCTGTGCTGTGTTTACATGACTGAGGGCACGCGTGAAGACCAGAAAGTACAAATGAACTCTTCTAAGCTCAGGTAAGAACATATGTCAGTATGTAAAAACGGTGGCCTTTTCCTTTAAAGGAGCTATATCATGCTATTTTAGCCATTCCAAAGTTAAGTATAGGCATTTATATGATATATTGTACCTCTACCACTATTGAGCACTCATTTTTGTGATAAATATAAGTGTTTTCTGGATGTATTTTTCAAACCCGGAAGACACAACGATTCGATTCAGTTAACTCCGCCCCCTCTCTCCGCACATACAACTTTACCGTAATATAAATAAACAGCAATAAGTGAAATTGCTTCACAATGCAGTTAAACAGAGTTGACATCTGCAACACAGCTTCATAAATGGCTAACACACAAGCTAATATGCTAACACACAAGCTAACCCGCGTTTGGATTGACTCACCGCTCTGGTCCATCGCTGTTTACATTATGGGACTTGCGTTGGTTATAAAAGTTAATCCACTTTGGTTCTGGTGAAGGTTCACCAAACATCCATCAGAGACAGTCACAGAAAAACAATATTTTGGTGATAGTCGCTGAATCCCGGAGAAAAAAACAGCTAGACGAGTGGCCTCTTCCTGAAAAAGGTTGAATAAACTCCGTAGCCAAACGCGCTTCTTTTTCTCCGTGACATTATGTTAGTTAAAAATAAAGAACATGTGTGTCCAGAGTAGGTAACAAGCTCCATCTTCAGCTGCAGCGCAAACATGACTGATCTGTTCAGACGCTCATGGGTGTTTGTTTTGGCCACAGCTGACCTGGAAGCACCTCGGGCACATCCTTTTTATTTTTTTTTCATTTTTTTTTTTCTCTTTGTTTCTCTCTTACGACAGAAATAATGAAAAAGCTGTTTTACAAATTAAAATCAGGCCGTAAGCACAGAATTAAGACATTACATTACAGACTTCGAGCACTTCCGTTCCGCTGTTACGACACAACTGAACACTCAGTCGTTCACCAGGAGAGGGAGGCGCAGCTGCTCAGAGAGCAGGATTCAGGAGGATTACTGAGAGCTGCGTGAATGAAGCCACAAACCACTCTGGGGGTGTTTTTGATGAGGAAATAGTATAACAACATGGTTAAAAGCTCCAAAAAGTCGATTTTGCGTGATATAGGACCTTTAAATTCACCAGATCCTCCTCTCTCTTGCTGTCGCGTGTGACTTCCTGTTTGTTTGTCCGAGTGATTCCCTGGGCTTGATCTGGCAGGTGCTGCAGCATCGCGCCGCCCGGAATATTTTCCAGAATGTGACAGGACAGGCCAATTCACCTGTCGATTAAAACGCACCACGCCAGAATCGAGATAGACCTTTATTAAAATCTCAAGATCCTTTTTAACAGTAAGATGACATGAAGAATAACATTAAAACTCATTAAGTGGCTCCAAAAGAAGAAACTGCTGAAAAAATGGTGATGGTTCGCATTCCGGCCTGAGTGGAGCCTGTGTGGAGTTTGCTCGTTCTCTCTTGTAAGTTTCCTCCTTGTGTCTAAAAATATACAATAGGGTCCCCCTGCAGATGAGATTGTGGATCTCTGTTGGTCTTTTGTGATGAAATAAGGTCAAACAAACACATTTTTGTGATAGATTTGTATCATTTTAGAGCCCAACAAAGACAGTGATGGGACCCCAACGCATCGTAGGGACAGGGGTACACTATGTGCGGGGGAGGGCGGACCCGCGGGTGTCCTCGACCACTGGTCTCTCCTCCAGTGGCTCCGTTACACTCGGAAGTGACTCCGAACGGCTGTTGTTTTACTGTGTGCACTAAAGTGATTAGAGAGGGGCCCCGGGGGGACACACGACCTATACACACAAGCACACAGACTCATTACACAGCAGTGACACATTACCCCAGAGGACGGGGGGACAACAGGGGGAGGGAGGAGAGAACCCCAGAGGACAGGGGAGACAGAGGAGAGGATAGCTGCACAAAGAGGACAGTGTAACCTTTGATGGACACTTCAGTGTTTAAAAACTCAACTCAGATTTGTTCCCTTACATGAGCTTAAGGCACTGCAGGTGAATGGGGGGAAATGTAATTTTGAGATATCAATTCAGTCACACTGGCAGCTCAGAGTTTTCGTACCCCCAAAAATATTTTTACTCAAATAATGACCAAAAAAAACCAGTAACTCACAGTGACTAACTTTAATGTGATAACTGATTTAGGAATAGCAACGTGTTAGATTACTCATTAAAAAAGAGTTTCAGATTGGAGTAATGTGTTACTTAAGGCTTATCTCACTGGCCCAGAGTCTAGTTGTTGACTAGTTGAAGACTCGAGTTGCTGTTGGTCACAGCAGTGTCTCCGGGACTGGAGATAAGGCGAGTCTCCAGGTAGTATCGGGTCTCAAGCAGTTGTGTCACAAATTCCATTTATTGTCCATTGCAGGGACATCACAGAAACGTCTCACAGGTTGAGGACAACACATAGTGTTTGCGAGCGGCATCTGAAGTCTCCAGGCCGGTCAGAAAGGACCTTTGTGTGCACACAATCAATCCGAGTTGCGGAGATGTTGGGGAGACTCCCGGACACAGCAGTCCCCGCAATGTCTCCGCAACTCTTCTCCAGCAACATAGGCCCTTAAGTAACTTGTTACTGGGGTCACTGTTCATGATGTTGCTCCATCTAACTGTTGACCCATTCTGTCAGGAGCAGTCGGGACATTGTATCAAGTAATCATATACTCCGTCCATCTCCTTCTTTCCAGCTTCAAATGCTCATGACATCTGGAGGAGGTGCTGCTCTATATTCATTCATAAATGTACACTCATGTATCCTAACCACGCAGGATTCATTTATTTATTTATTTTGGATTTTTTGGTCGGGACAGTGCATGTTACATGGGTCTCATGCATGTAAACACGCCACACCGGATTGTAGCCATCCGTCGTCCCCCATGCGCACTCTCATTCATTGTGGCCTATTGTACATGTTTATAGTGGTAGGGGAAACCAGAGTACCCGGAGGAAACCTAGGCAGACACGGAGAGAACATGCAAACTCCACACAGAAAGCCCCCGTCCAGGTGGGAATCGAACCCGGGACATTCTAGCTGTGAGTCGTAAGCGCAAACTGCTGTGCTACCATGCTGCAGCACGCCGATTAAACATTTTGTCGACTTAATTTCGTCATAATTTTAGTCAAAATAATACTCAAAGAGATTCAGTGTAGGTAATGAGACTAAAACTGTGACCAAACCTCCAGATACTTTCACTGACAAAAAGAAATAACAAAAGAAGGGACTAAAAAGTTCCAGTGACACAGTATTTACAGTACATTTAATGCTGAAGGAACAGGTCTGCGCTTTGTCCATGTGGAAGAAACTCCATGAAGCAGAGAATTGGATTAATTACGTTTCTATACAATAATGTGCATGTTAAGTTAACAAAATGTAACTTCAGATTTAGTGGAATAAATGTTAATTCGATTTCAGCTGGACAAAACTATACTGAAACTGAAAAGAATCTTGACTGAGACGAACTTACATTTTCATCTTATGACTAAGACAAAAACTCATTTCAAATATGTTTTATAACAATATGACTCACCAACTACAAATATCAAAACCCTCACCTGAGTTTGAACCAGCAGCTGTGGTCTGTAACCCCCCCGTACAGAGTTTGTATGCGGAGGGAGGGGATCTGAACATAAGATGATGCAAAGATGGAAATCGGAGCGAAAAGAGCGCACATGCAGCCGGCAGCGCAATCTTACTCAGACGGCTGTGACGACTGTTAGCAGAGCATGAAATACAGACGCAATCAGGACCGGGAGCGCATCCCCATCCACCCCCACCTCAGCCCCGATACAAGCACACGAGACCCCCCCACACCCCAGTCAAACTAGATCACACACGCAATCAGGGCCAGAGGGTTGTTTTTAGTGATGACATTCGGCTCATTTGGACTGACTTGTTATGGCTCCCAAACAGCTCTCCACTACAACTGGTAGCTACAGCTTTGGGACCCACCTTCTGTGACTTCAGCCTCAGATCAGTGGCTAAAGTGTGTCAAAAAAAGGACTTGCATGTTTTAAAATGCACGTTCTATATTTCCGTATTTCTACACTGAACATAATTCCAGGTAGCCTGTACACAGGGTTGCCAGGTCCGCGGTAAAACTGCGGAATTGGGCGTTTTTTAAAGCCATTCTGTGGGTGAAAAAAACTGTCCGTGGTTTTTTGCCTTGCTGTAATCAATGTTGAATTGATCAAAATCACTATTTTGAAGGCAAATCCAAGGCTCTGTAAGCTGCTTTTTCAATAAGGGAAGTAGGGGCAGTTTCTCATCATCGTCGGAGCACATGGGCTCTGTTTACTAGTAAACAATATTGAAAATTCTAGCCGCTGTATGTCCGCGGGTTTTCTGCGGTTTTCAGATATTTTTGGGCGGGTTTGGCTGCCCAGACCTGGCAACCCTGCCTGTACAGATCAGAAAACATGCTGTCTTTACAAAAACGTGTATCCGGGATCAGGGAAATAGGGCTGATTTCTTCAAATTCCAGACTGGCATTATTTCAAGCGCATTAACCAATGAATCAACCAAGAAAGGCCGGATATGACACATGGCAATAGCACCTGTTCAGATTTTAAACGTAATATTAAGAGAACGAACGGCTGTTTTAATCAATGTACGCGTGGAAGAAGAAAATCCTCTTAGAGAAGATTAAGCAGGTAAAAGAGATATTTCAGGATTTTTGACATAGGGCCTCATTTCCTAGAGACTAACGATATAAATGTCTGTGTCGACAGAATATTTTTTGGAATATAACTGGCCTTGCATCAGATGAATGATCGTATTTTGAGGGACTATTTTCTAGCAGATCACTCCGCCGCTGCGTAGCTTATACAACCACGAAGCTCATGCTGCTCAAATATAAGGTCTTTTAAATGCAAAATGGTTAAAGTTATTCTTTTGACACAGACATTTATATTAGTCTGGTTTAATAAGTGATTTGCCTCAGGTGCACTGTGGAGTCTGTCAGATTGTTTTTAATACAGGCTCGCTGATAACGTAGAAATGCGCTAGCCTTGCATTAGCCAAGCACCACATAACTCTTCAAACAGAAGAACTGCATGAAAAAAAACATCTCCAGAAATCAGCAACACTCTGGATAACTAGGAAATGAGGCCCTATGTCAAAAATCCTGACATATCCCTTTAAGTTGATTTAAGAAAAAAATCGCTAGTGGTTAATTCTGTTCCTGTCATGGCAATTTATCAAGATTTGATTGGCTGTTTACATTTACTTGGTCATGTGAAATGCAGTAACCATCACGGTTGAAGTCATCTTCATTGACGTCTGCATCCCGGTATGTATGAACTTCATGGATGTCATCTTCATCTGTCCCGTCTTCTGTCCACAGTTTTTGGAGGGACAACATCACCTTCAGACCAAAGTGGTTCTAGCGTTCCATCTTCATGGTTTGACAGAAAAGCCATGTTCTGTTGGAGATGGTGTTTCTGGAAAGTGTCGTAGAGCCTTTTTCCACATACGGACCTGGATATTTATTCTCCTTACATGTTGCAACAGCACTCTTTCACACGGTGGAGGTCTTGATCCACAAAGTTTTTCTTAATTCTAACCTGTCTTCCGAGAGTAATTTCTTTCAAGTTTGCACTGACTAAGGTCCCAAGAGAATCAAATGTCTGTGAATTTACTGTTTTGAATCATAATCTTAGTTTTCTGTACTATCCTTTTCCTTTTGAGTTGCTGTTGAGTTGATTTGTTTGTAGTTAATACAAATCATCTTCATAACTTCAAACGAATCCCAGGCGCTTTTGTAGTTTGTCCATCATGAGAGTCAACATTGTATGCTTGCCCAGCTTCAGTGAAAATGACAGGTGTTCTGTAGATTTACTAATTCATCTCTTCTGAGCTCTAGTGTTCCAAAAGTAGATGAATAAGTCATTCTTTGTTTCCGTCATTTGTGAGGAAAGACTTCCAATCTGTCGGTCTCCATAACCTCTCCGATCTCGTTCAGCTGATTTTGGTGAATATAAGCGATCTACATACATGTCTACACTGAATATTGTCTCAGCTGCAGACATTTAAAGATTCACATTAGACACAGCTCTCCTGGTTTGTGGCTCATCACTTCTGTAGAATGAAGAGTTGTCACCTTGAATCCGAGCACACTGGCTTGGAGAAGGTAGCTGTCCATTCTCACTGTTTTGATTCATGTAGTTCATTCCTTGTGCTTTGTTTTTAGTAACAAGTTAAAAAAAAAAGAGGGACATCAAAGTTAACTCCAAGATGCTGATTTGTGACCTCAACAGTTGAGATTTTAGAAAATCTTCAATGACTTTTTGGTTGGTTGCAACAAATGTTGCTCAGAACATTGTCTCAAATCTGTTCCACTTAAGAGGGTCAAACAACCCTGTCAGTACAGTTGAATGAAGTGTTCTTTTTGTTCTTGACCTTTTCCTAATTCATTCAGCTCATCTGCTCCCATTGCGGCCAAACGGATGAGTTTAGATGCCTGTACAGTATGTTGAACCTGTTTTTCAGATTGTGCCATTTCACGTGATTTTAGATCTTTATGATGTTTTTTCTGCATTGTTATCTCTCCCACTAATGATAGTCCATAGCGCTTCAACAAAATTCCCCTTTGGACAGCCAGAGTGTGTCGTTGGCTTTGCCTCATAGTTGCATGTGACTCCTCAGAGGCCGTGGAGCATGTGTCCCTGAACCTTATTAGGACTTTTATTGTGGTTTCTTCTGCACCACGATGTGTCTCTTCAATGTGTTCAAGAAAATGTGCAAAATATCTAGTATATCTAATATATCTAGGTCTTGAGCTAGGTTTATGGACAGGAGAACCAAGAGGATCAAACTGTTGTGAATGTTTTGGGTTGTTGGGAGAAACTCACCCAGGCACATGGAGAACATGCAGAGGTCCATGCAGTCCATTTCTGTGCTAGAATAATGTTATTACTAATTAATCCTAAGCATGTTTGTGAGTGTCTGCTGCCCCCCGGCCCAGCGGAGGAGACCCCCGTGAATAAAACATGCTAATAATCCATGTGAAGTGTCCCACTCATGCATTATGCAGAGATACCACGTACAAACAGGCCACATGTACCAAACACACTAATGTCCCTGTGAGGCAATGGGACCACTGTCTCTATGTCCTAATGTCCCTGTGAGCCTACGGGACGGTATTTCTTTCTTCTCTGTCTTAGCGGAGGACTGTCCTGTGCTTGTTCAGTGAATCATATTTGAAAAAACCCTTTTCACAAAAATTCCCCCAACACAAGTCGCCCAAAGTGCTTCACACAAGAGAAGGGGATTGTCGGTGCAGACCGTCCTTCTTAGTTCGTTTTTAACTGCTTCTTTGCTCCAGTATTTACCTTGGCACCACTGAATAATTCCAATTCCATTCCACCAAAAGGCAGGCCCAGCCAGAGACATGAACTGCACATTAGCACCAACCAAAAGCTCTTTATCAGCTGCAAAGGTGAAATGTTACTATGTTGACTGAATCTGTTTTTCCTTCAGTAATGTGTATTCCAGCGCGCGTATCCGTATAGTTCCACCGACAACAACTGCGGTCCTTTATTAAGTGGAAACCCTGGCCTTTACGGAGTACAGTACCGTACTGAAAGGAAGCTTGCTACGTGGAACCCTGGCACTGGTATTCCCCGGTGGTCTCCCATCTAGGTACTGGCCAGACTAAACCCTGCATAGCTCCCCAGGTTTGGCAGGATTGGGCAGAGCAAAGGCGGTATCTGGCCCTTTTTCATTTCAACACTTGATTTACTTTGTCGTGTTTGAGTCACTGAATCACAGGCATTAGTCCCTCCACAGACGTCACTGTAAAAGAGTGATGACCTCCTTCGGGCTGCACATCTTCGCAGCCTCTGGTCAGGAGTTCTGCGGGGACCTTTAAACTTTCATGTGTGAGACGGTGTGAATGGAGCTCCAGCAGAACGCACACTAACCCCGTCCTCAGACCAGTCCTCCGGGTCTCGGTAGTGTCCCGCTCTCTGTCCCTGCCCCCCCTCTGGGACGCTCTTCCCGTCCAAGCACCACTCTGTTAAACCTATTTGTCCATTAGACTTCCCCCTGGACAGTTGGTCTGACGGTTTTAACGCTGTGGCTCCAGATTCTGCCCATTACCCACACATTCAAGTTGTAACCATCAAAGTGGACCTTTGTCTTCTGGACCTGTCCCGAAGTGGTTTGGGTGATATGATTTGAGAGCTGGATGTTTGGTGGCTCTCAATCCGTCAGGACATTTCCAGAGTGGTTTAATTGACACATAGCACATATTTCCAAACACTTTAACACTTTGATTTATTGAACTCTGAACCTGATAAAACAAGGGGCATTTTTAATTTTGTAAAAATCTTTGTAACCAATATATGCAAAAACTTATTTTTATCCAGGCTGTGTCCATTATTTAGATTTTGACGATGAAACTATTAGCAATTTTGGCCATTTTTATGCATAAAATGTATTTTCTTTATATGAAAACATAAAATGGCAGAAAACTTGCTATACTCCCCCCCCCCCCCCTCATATAGTATTTAGTAATCTACAGTAATCTAAAGCAAAAGTTTCAAATTGACATCCCTACATGTGATTGTTTTCCCTATTCACCTGCAGAGCCTTGGCTCAAGTTACAGAAACGTTTTATGTGGGGGCGAAGGCGACAAGTTTACAGTATATAAAGTTTATAAGTGTGTAGAGATTTTTGGTAAAGAAAAACTTGTGTTCGCACGATCAAACTCAGATCAAAAGAACATTTTAACCTTTATCCCCGAACAGGACAAATGGGAAACCATGACAGGGAGCATGTGTACCCTTGTAGTTTGACCCAGGCTGCAATGGCGAGACCACTCGAGAAGGTTTTGTGGCTTTTATATGAAGCTCTGGAATCACAAATAGACAGGACAGGTGATTACAGGTGGTCTGACAGTGTCTTCTGCCCCTAAACACACCATGCAGATACAAAAGTATTATTACAAAGTATGAACTGTACATTGTATCTATGGAGCTACGGCAGTTACTCCCCTGACAAGCTAACTGACAAAGAAACATGTAAATTTGACCAAATGTCAATATAAATACAAGTAAATTCAAATAATCAGTTAAAATATAGATTTAACAGTGTTATGTGACAGATAAAACAAACTGAACTCATATAATGTTGAATGACCAAGATTATCATAACATCACAGAGCGTAACCAGTTGCATACCGAATAAAAGGGAGTGCTAAAGATGATTTCTATAATCAGATATATTTTGGCGCCCCCTCCAGAATGAGACAAATATTTACATGGGGATTGAAAACAAATGTTTTCATAAATGGCTTACATTTTACTGGAAAATCGTTTTTTTCACGTCCCGATCAAAAAAGTCAATCAGACCCGTCCAGGGACTTGGGATTAGCCAATAAACACTTAAGCATGCAGATCAGAGTGTATGAAAACACCTCACAAACTAAACCAAAATGTTCTACTTTGTTCATTAAGTTTTTCCATAAATACATCCATGAGTGTGACCGTCACAGCGCTACAGCAGCACTACAGTCAGTGCAGAGCAGTCTATTAGAGCGGGGCCCCGGGGCCTCCCTCCTCTCTGCCTCCTCTGTACTATGTGACTGCAGGGGCCCCGGGGCCTCCCTCCTCAGATCTGTGCGAGCGCAGAGACAGGCTCTTTCATCTCCTGTCACCTGTCACCACCACATGCATGACCCAGAGAGATGATCGGCCCACACTTTCCGCAGCAGGATCAGGATCTGAGCTCCCTCTGACATGGAGCTGAGGTCTGCCAACATCACACACTCCCTGTACCACCGGGGCTCATTACACCTCCTGCTTTCTGCTACATGAACATGGTGTAGGACTAAAGGCTCGGGCACATTACTCTAATTTTAGGATGGCTGTAAATTATTATGAAGTTTTTTGTTTGGCAGACAATGATCATAATCAATAAACATTTAAAGGCCAGACGCTGAAGGTGAATAGGTGCTTTTTAGCTTTTTTTATTTATTTAATGATATCCATTTGAAACATTTGCTGTAGATTACTGACATAAATATGAGGAAAAAAATGTACTGCAAGTTTTTGACAATTTTAGGTTTTCATATAAAAATAAGGCCTAAAAATGCTAAAACAAAGATGAATAATAGATTGAGGTGCAAGTTTTGGTCTTGGTAGCAGAGAACAGACGAAGTGTGATGCCTAACCAGCAACAGCAGTGAAGAGGAACAGCTTGAAGAACAGGACCGACGGCCAAAGATCCAGGACGTATATATAAATATATTGTCCCCTTCTTTTATATATATATATATCTTTCCTGTACGTGTATGTGCATGTATGTATATGTATGTATATATATATATATATATATATATATATATGTATATGTATATGTATATATATGCATATATATGTATATGTTTTGCTTTTATTGTTACTATTATTTATTATTATTACTGTTTTTTTTTTTTTTTTTTTTTTCTTCTTCTCATAATTAACATAAAATTTGACATGAAATCATTTATTTCACTCATAATCTTTTTATTTATTTATGTATTTTTTTTATTTTTTTTATTGGTTAATTGTCATCCATGTCAATTATACAATAAACACACGCATATAAAAATGTAAATACATACACAATATCTCCTCTTGTTCCTTTCTCTTCCTCTTCACTATCTCTCTCTCCCTTTCTGCTCCCCTTTATTTTTAATTTTCATGAATTATATGTCCCCGAGGTTATGCAGTGCTTATAATGCATTTTTTGGGGGGGAGGTAGAGTAAGGAAAAATATATATATATGTATATATAAAAAAAAAAGGGGGATACACCAAAAACACTGCTTGATCAAGTGAGCAGACTCTCTCCTCATCAGGTCAGAGGGTTGCTCTAAAGTGATGGAGCGGTCTCTGCTATGCTGCTGCCTCCCCACCACGGACAGGCAGCAGCAGAATTTAAGCACCATGGTCTTACCCCACCTCAAAATTAAAGAATGCAAATAAATAAATAAATAATAATAATAATAATAATAATAATACTAAAAAGAAAATTAACGACAAATGTAGAGGTGGATATTAGCCAGGTAAAAACACTGCTTGATCAAGTGAGCAGACCCTCTCCTCATCTGGTCAGTGGGTTGCTCTGAGGTGATGGAGCAGTCCTTGCTCTGCGAGTTGCCTCCCCAGGGTCGGGCAGCAGCAGAGTTTAAGCCCCTGGTCTTACATCCACTTCAAAAGGGTATTGAACTTATAAGTAAAAATGATTAATAAATAAATAAAATAAAATTATAAGCATTGTATAATTGGAAAGAAATGTCTTCTATTTGATTGATTTTACTATTCTATATTTTAGTTGTATGACTATTACTATTAATATTATCATTAGTATCTTTTTGTTTTTCTTTTTTGTTTTTTGCTCCTTTCTATGTTGCCAAACTCTCCTTCTCTTGTGTTTCCCCTATAAACATATCCAAGTCGCACTTAGCATTTCATACAGGCACGCACACACATGCGCACACACACACACACACACACACACACACACACACACGCACACACATGTAAATGTTTAAGGTAGCACTTCTAACTTGTGCCCTTTTTTTGTTGTTGTTGTATAGAATTTGTTTTATGATTATTATTATTATTACACGTCAGTGGACTGGTCTACTGTTTTTGTATTGTTCGTCTGCACTACCTTAAATAAAAAATAAAAAAAAAATAAAAAAAATAAAAAAGATCCAGGACGTAGCAAGACTTTTATCGAGGCTGGACCACGACTTTTCGATATTCGTTACAAAGACTTGCTTAGAGGGATTTTGGATATCTTGATCGCTTTAAAGAAACAGGCCACCGTTCTTCCATACTGAGATATGTTCTTACCTGAGCTAAAACGAGTTGATACGTTCCTGTCTGGCCTTTGTGTGTGCCCTAGAAGAGCGTGGTAGCTTCCATCCTCATCAACGTTTGGAGCCATAGGAATACATTGGGAGAGGCCAAATGCTAACAACACATCTTTGGTCGTTTTGTGTGGTCTGAGTGCACGCACAAAGACCAGACAGGTGCGCATCAACTCGTCTAGGCTCAAGTGAGAACATATTTCAGTATGGAAAAACGGTGGCCTGTTCCTTTAAAATAAGCTGTTTTTAGTGGTAAAATATTTTGATTTTATTTTATTTGATTAGTTTATTTGAACAGGGACAATGCACATTAATTAACATCACTGTAAATGTGCTAGTTTTAGCTCCAAAGCTAGTTTTCAACTGTAGTCCCTGGGCAAGACAAAGATTACCAACAGCTGAGTCGGGGCAAAGCTCTCGATTTACCGATCGATCTACGTTCCCACTCTCACCTATGGTCATGAGATTTGGGTAATGACCGAAAGGACAAGATCGCGAATACGAGTGGCCGAAATGAGTTTCCTTCGCAGGGTGGCTGGGCGCACCCTCCGAGATCGGGTGAGGAGCTCAGTTAACCGGGAGGAGCTCGGAGTAGAGTCGCTGCTCCTTCACGTCGAAAGGAGCCAGCTGGGGTGGCTCGGGCATCTGTTCCGGATGCCTCCTGGTCGCCTCCCGCGGGAGGTGTTCCAGGCATGTCCTAGTGGGACAAAGCCTCGTGGAAGACCCAGGACACGCTGGTGGGACTATGTCTCCGAGCTGGCCTGGTGTCGCCTCGGGGTCCCCCCAGAACAGCCGGAGGGGGTGTGCGTGGATGGGTAAGTTTGGACATCTCTGCTGAGACTGCTGCCCCCGTGACCCGGCCCCGGATAAAGTGGAAGAAAATGGATGGATGGCATTAATAACCTGTAAAATGATAAAACAATTCATTGGTCTGATCTCACATACAACCTATGTTAACATTCAAAGTTTTGAAATTCAAAACTCAGTCATTTTTGCTAGGAATTAGATATGAAAATGTATCTGTTTCATCTGTAGTGAATGGTTGGATTGTGATGGTTGATGTATCGTTCAGCTCTCTGAACGCTCTCTGTGTCCCGCCTCGGACAGGAGGTGCCACAGCCAGTTCCGCTCCGAGGCCAGCTCAGACGTTTGGACAGTTCTCCTGTGGTCAGCGCGAAGGAACGTTCATGTGGGCCCAGTGACAGAAGAGGGGACTTGTAAAATAACCCGGTAAGCAGAGCGTAGCCATGTTTTCCGCAGCTCGTGTCTGCGTCCGCTCAGGATGTCAGAGGGACACAGCGGGGAAGCCTCCGCTGATTTCTGACATATCGGACACACGGCCTCAGCATGTTTTTGCAATCCCCTTCTCCACTTGTCCGAGTCGATCTGGGAAAACTAAAGACGCCTCTGTACGCTCCAGATCACATCACTCCTTCTCAGCCCTGTCTGAAGTGCCTTTTAGATCAAATCAGGCTGTTTTGTGATTTACAAAACTCATGACTCTCACATTTACTCAAACTAACTGCATATTCTCTAGGATTACAACGGAGATAAAACAGTACCAAATATAGAAATATGTAGGTAGTGCAAACATGACAGCATGTGCAAAAAGTGAAGTGGGCCTAACACAAATGCCAAGGTGTATCTGAACAAAAGGTTTTACAATTGAACACTGGAATTGTTTAATTGTTATCAATACCCTCCATTAGTACCCTTTCAAAGGACAACAGGGACAGTGAGTTCAGACTCTCTGTCAGAATCGTCGCTCTGGTGCTTGTTTTTATTCTTTGGACTGTGGAAAAAAGTGAGGAAGACTGTTCACGTCAGGGAATATGTCGCACCAAGCACTTCAATGAGTGTGGGAAACTTTTCCTTGTCTCTATCTTCATTTATTTTTCTTTTAATGTGTGTTTATGTGGATAGGGGAAATGGGTGCACAAAGATTAGACAAAGATTAAGTCTGTTTAAGTCAAGCTGCAGCGGCTTTAAAGCCTCTATTAGATTTTTTTGTTGTCATGGCCTCTGCCGTCATGCTCTCAGTCTGCACAAAAGCCACCTCGAACAGGCCAAATGTTACAAACCACTGGTCCAACCTTTCATTCAGGAAGTAACGAGTTTACGCGAGTTTGTTTCAGTGCAGAATGCATGAAGACGCTTGAGGAAGAACCCAGCAAAAAAAGCTTTACAAATCTGGCAAAGGTGACTCTGAGACAGGCACTATTCAACAGAAGGTGGAAAGGTGAAGTATCAAAAACAGAGCTTCACTCCAACACATCAAGAGACAGATTATAAGATTTAAATCCACTCACATGTCTCAGTCAGTTCAAGAGGAAGCTTGCAGAACACTTTGAAAGAGTTCAAATAAGAGGAAAACAATTCAGAAAGGTCCCATACTTTAATGCCTGATGTGACAGCTGCTTTGGATCGTCTTGCCTTAAAGAGAGAAGAATGTCAAGTCCCCAAAGAATTCATCTATGCCTGTGCACGGCCAGAAGCTCTGTCTTATTACGGCGGCTCAGACTGTTTCGTGAATATGCAAAGCTTTGTGGTGCCCAACATCCGGAAGCGAACACCAAAACTTTACAAGCACGTGGCCACTCTGTCCAGTGTGCTCAACTTGAAGGACAAAGAAATGGATCAACGAGCAACATTTCGTAGACATGACATCCGAGTTCATCGAGAATATGGCCGTCTCCCAGTGAGTACTCTGCAACTAGCAAAAGTTAGTAAATGGCAATGGAAAAGGGAAGACTTCCTGAGTTTCAGGGAAAACAGCTGGGTGACATTGTTGTAAATCCTAAAGGTTAGATTCAAATTGAAGTATTAGCATGAATAATACATAGGGATCCACTTGTAACCGAATGGAAAGGCGTGAGTAAGTGTCGATGACTTGGAATGCATGTAAACATTACTGCACTTTTACTAGCAGGCAACACAGAGGTTTTTAACAGGCTTAATTATGACAGAGACTGACGCGCTGGTACCTCTCGTTGCAGCCCTTCAAGTTTGTGGTCAAGCACCGGTCGGGGAAGTCTAACCTGGTTGCCGACTACCTTTCCAGGTTGCCAAGATTTTGTCAACCTCCGGGAGGAGGAGGATGGTGTGACGGAGTCACCCCGTCCGAGCCCGTGGGAAAGTTACCACCACCCACCTGGCCCAAGTGCTCGAAACTCGAGTATTGATCCATTTAAAATAGGTTTGGTGGCAAGAGTGTTTATGCATATAGAGGCAGTCCCACCGCCCCTTTGTCCATTTCTGGTTGAAAAGGCACTGCTAAAATTAGGTGGGGAGGCCTCGACAAGAATGGCATTTGCATCCGCACCCAGCCAGGTTTCAGTTAAAAAAAAACATGTCCCTGGTCGGGTCTCCCATGGCAAACAGGTCCTAGTTGACGGGTCAGACAAAGAGTGGTTAAGAGGCTCCTTATGAGAGACCAACTGGCCCGGTTAGAATCGTGAGGCCGTCCTTCTGTGGACCCACCACCTGCAGAAGGAGCCATAAGGGGCTGGTGCAATGTGATATGGATGCAATGGAAACTCTCCACGAATAATAGAATAATAATAATTTGGAACGCAGTGTATTTGGTGTTAAATTGCCAGTGTGGGGGATAACATATTACAAAACTAACAAGTTACAAAAATAAAAGTCTAGAGTCTCTAGAAATAATTGTTAGACTAATCGGAAAATAATAGATTTCTGACTAGTCGACTACTGAAACAATAGCTCAATGCAGGCCTAATGTACCATTAGCGACTTTTTGGCTGTGGCCTGTACTGTGTGTCTGAAGAGCGCTACACAAATAAATGCCCTGAGCCCTCGAAGTCTCCTCTTTGTTGTGCCCCGTAACATCGTTTGTTGTTTTAACTGCAGACTCTTATTGCTCTCTTCTGTCAGAGTATACAGTGTGCTTATGTTCCTCCTCAGTCTCTTTCGCACTAACCCAATCCCCCAATGGCATCAATAAAACGCCATCTTTATCAAATGACTCGCTACGCTCTCTCTAAATAAGCGCTGCAGAAAAAGAACTGTCTGTGAAAGTGTCTGCTGTGTGTTCGGCCTCTGGAGAGATACTGTGCCGCGATAATGATGATGGAGTGATATTTTTTTGCAATTCATCAGAATATGTAAAAATGTGCGGACAACCATTCAAAAAGATAATTGTCATGAACTGACTACCAAAAAAAAGCAAATGTTTCAGTTTATTTTACCCTTTGTTCCGTATTCCCTCCCTCAGTTCGGCATTGAGACAGGGAAAGTGTAAACCTGATATTCCGAAGAAAAGAAAAATTGCTTGCATCACATGTTGACTATTTGAGTTGACCATACACAACCATACACAACGGTGCTGCAGTGGAGAGGGTGACCAGCACTGAGTTCCTGGGTGAGCACATCACTGGTCAAGAAAAGTAATGAGCGTCTCTACTTTCTCCGCAAGTTAAGAAGAGCCAGAGTCCCAGCCTCCGTTATCTGCAACTTCTACAGAGGGACTATAGAGAGCATCCTGACCAGCTCCATCACTGTGTGGTTCTTCTACAGAGGAACTATAGAGAGCATCCTGACCAGCTCCATCACTGTGTGGTTCTTCTACAGAGGGACTATAGAGAGCATCCTGACCAGCTCCATCACTGTGTGGTTCTTCTACAAAGGTACTATAGAGAGCATCCTGACCAGCTCCATCACTGTGTGGTTCTTATACAGAGGGACTATAGAGAGCATCCTGACCAGCTCCATCACTATG
The DNA here is from genome assembly GCF_951799975.1 of Gobius niger. Classification (NCBI taxonomy): domain Eukaryota; kingdom Metazoa; phylum Chordata; class Actinopteri; order Gobiiformes; family Gobiidae; genus Gobius; species Gobius niger. The sequence goes on from NC_136856.1 coordinate 34,633,452, forward strand.
TGGTTCTTCTACAGCGGGACTATATAGAGCGTCCTGACCAGCTCCATCACTGTGTGGTTCTTCTACAGCGGGACTATAGAGAGCGTCCTGACCAGCTCCATCACTGTGTGGTTCTTCTACAGAGGGACTATAGAGAGCATCCTGACCAGCTCCATCACTGTGTGGTTCTTCTACAAAGGTACTATAGAGAGCATCCTGACCAGCTCCATCACTGTGTGGTTCTTCTACAGCGGGACTATAGAGAGCGTCCTGACCAGCTCCATCACTGTGTGGTTCTTCTACAGCGGGACTATAGAGAGCATCCTGACCAGCTCCATCACTGTGTGGTTCTTCTACAGAGGGACTATAGAGAGCATCCTGACCAGCTCCATCACTGTGTGGTACTTCTACAGAGGGACTATAGAGAGCATCCTGACCAGCTCCATCACTGTGTGGCACCAGCACCAGCACTGCCTCCTGCCGAAGGAGCCTCTAGCGCATCGTGAGAGCAACGGAGAAGATCTGTGGAGCCCCTCTCCCCTCTATTAAGGACATGTACTCCACCCGTCTCACCCACAAAGGTGACCCTACGCACCCATCACACAGTCTCTTCAAGGTAATGCCTTCAGGGAGGAGACTGTGGAATCAACGGGCCAGTTCTAGTCGACTGAAGAAGTTTCATACACAAGGCCATCAGGAAGCTGAGCTCAGTTACTTAGCATATTCAGTATCATGTAGCCTGGCTATTACTAAACATTTCAAGCAAATAAGTGGATATGGCCTAATGCAAACCACCAAAACTAATAAGCTAACCCAAGCTGAGCAACACAACTGAATCCAAACATGCCAAATGAAGTAGCTTTTAAAACAAGAATATGAACTTGCCTTAGCATAAGCACTAACCTCTCCATACGAGTCACTGATGCGGTTTATTCCATCAATACTCTGTGTGTCAGCCTCATCTTTTCATGCAAAAACCCTAACCCTAACCCTATGACTGCATAGTGATACAGCGCAGTCAGGTGTCCCCGTGTTGGGTTCTCCATGTGTGGCCTTCATCATCGGTTCATTCCAACACCTGCGGACGCACCCCGACATCCACCGCTGTCCAGGCTGAAAACATCAGGCTCAAAAATGAGTTTGCATGCTAGCACAGTTAAACATAAACTAGTCATCCAAGGACAGAGACGAGTGCCAAAGATGGACTCAATCTTCAATCGAGGACAAACGGAGGCTGATCTATAGTGACCAAGGCAGAATGTAAAATGGCCATGTTGATTGAAAACTGCTTGCCCATGGAATTCAGCGATGAGTTTAGTAAAAGTGTTGCTACCAAGTTTCCTGATTCGGTCGCCAAAATACACTCATCTGCGAGAACAACAACAACACAGATAAGGTAAGAAACAACATTATTTCTTTTCATGATGTTTCACAAAGCAGTTTTTGAAATAAAGCAAAGGAAAAACATTTTAATCTTGACTTGAGATGCTGGTGTAGATTTGCTAATATTCTGTTGATGGCTTGCAACTTGCATGGTGGCTGAGTGGTTAGCGGTCTTGCCTCACAGCTAGGAGGTCAACAGGTTCGATCTCTCCTTGTCTGCGTAGGTTTCCTCCAGGTACTCCGGTTTCCCCTGCCTCCAAAAACATGCTGGTCAGGTTGGGCCACAGTGGCGGCACGTAAAGTTTCAGCAGCTCAGGAATAAGGCTACCGACCGAAAACCTCTGGTAGTTTCACCACTGACCTTATACCGTTTTGTTCCGTGTTATGAATATTGCAAATCTTACAAATTTAACATACCTATTTTCCCTAGACAGTGTCATGAAATAATTCCATTTGATTTTCAGTAAAAGGAAGGGAAGTGCTATGGCGGCCTGAGGCTGGTCGTAGTAACCATTAAACATTAACGTGACGATAATGAAATTGGAATTATTAATTGAGATGAATACCTTAACAAGCCAATATTTCCGCGTCAGCTCCTGTGGGAGATGTAAAAAATGTAAAGTGAGGAAAACCAATGATCAATTGTTAATGTCATTATCATAATGCGGAACATCTCACAAATTCACCATACAGAACAGACATGCATTTTTAAAAAGGCTCTGAGGTGTGGCTCCTCAGCTCTGGAGGAGCTCGAGGAAGTGCTGTGAAGCTGGTCAGAGATGGGTCACAGTGGACACCACACCAACAGCTGCCAAAAACTAGAGGTCAAAAGTGTCATAGAAATCTGCGCTGTGGAAATAACAGAGTACAAGTACCACACTGGAAGACTTGGACAATCTGTGCTGCCATCAGTGGTGAGCTTGTACAATAAGGACTTGAGAGGGTGATCTGATCTTCTTTTATTTGATTTGAAATCTAATGAAAGTGTTTTTAATAATAGTGTTTTCAGTGTAATTTCTTGTTGATATTCTGTCTTTGAATGCAAGCATAAACTTAAACTTAAAACTTGAGGTCCCGGGTTCGATTTCCACCTGGACGGGGCCTTTCTGTGTCTGTGTAGCTTTCATCCGGGTACTCCAGTTTCCCCTACCACTAAAAACATGCACAATAGGTGAATCCTCCGGCCTGGTGATTCTAACCATCAGCCTGGTTCCCTGAGCGCAGCACTGCTCCTTAACCTTATATCGCAAATATATTTCAACAATAAAAGTGTTCTTTGTTGGCAATAATTTCTTTTGTCCACAGCTGAATATATTTTATATATTTACCTATACATGTAAACAAATGAAAGCACATCGACACATTATATTACAGCCTTGTTTCCTCATATTTACCGCGGTGCCAGTATTTCCAGAGGGCGTAGTAAATCCCATGGCCGGACGACCGGGATCTTGATACGGCCGGCGTACCCGGCCCCAGGAGTCGCCCCGCTGTGCTTGTTTTAACGCTCACACACAACAGTGAAGACACAGTTTTATCTTCTATCAATTCATACACTTTATTGTCGTCTCGTGTTGTTGTTATTGGGCAGTGCAACCGTAAAAATCAACTTAAAAAACACCCCGCTGCGAGGCAAACAGAGATACATATCCCCCCTGACAAACTCGCTCTGCGCGCTCTCGGGTGTGATCTCTTTAACGATGCACATCTCCGGAGGCTGAGCTACACACACACACACACACACACACACACACACACACACACACACACACACACACACACACACACACACACACACACACACTCGCACACACATACACACACACGCACGCACACACACACACACACACGCACACACACACACACACACACACACACACACACACACACACTCTCCCCGCCAAATTCACAGTGCCGTGAAAAGCCCCAACAGGCTGTTTTGTAAGCAGCTATAAACAGTGCTTCCTAGGGGCCAAGGGGAGTGAGGGGCTGTATCTAAAAGTAGCTAAAGTATAGCTCCTTCCTCCTTCACCTTTCCTCCTGTTCCTTATCCTTTGAGACCGACGTCATGAGGTCGACTATGAGGTTCCTCTGGACCTTCCTTCTCTGACCACAAGTCCAAGTCAAGTCCAATGGTTTCTATATGTTTTGCACTAATTCAAATCACGGCACAGTAAAACTATTTTAAAATTAAAAAAACACCTGTAAATTATAAACAACTATCAGATAAATGCAAGCTCAGGGCTTCCACACATAAATACCAACATCACAATATTTCTATGAAGCGTAAGGCCACACACATGTCTGCAGTGTTAGCCTGTTACTGAAGTGCCCTGTATCACACAGTAAAACCTGAACCTGTTATACCATCCACTGTGCTCATATAATACGTCCAGTCTTACCTTGAAGACGCAGGTTTACAGACTGTTGACATGAGGCTCCTGCATCTTCAGCCTGGAGCTACATGACAGGACTCTGCTATATCCATTGCCAGCTTCTAGTCTTTGTTTGACAAAATATTCCCTAAATAAACGGGGTAGCCTCGTAATTATTACGATTTGATCACTAATCACTTTACTGAGTAGTAACTTTAGTTTAGGTTACAACTTATGCAGCAGCTCAAACTCCTCTTAAAGGGATATTTCAGGATTTTTGACATAGGGCCTCATTTCCTAGTTATCCAGAGTGTTGCTGGTACCTAGAGATATTTTTTTTTGTAGTTTCGTGGTGCAAGGCTAGTGCATGTCTATGGTATCAGCTACCCTGCATTAAAAACAGTCTGACCCGCTCCACAGAGCACCTGAGGCAAATCACTTATCACACCAGACTAACCATATAAATGTCTGTGTCGATAGAATATTTTTTGGAATATAACTGACCTTGCATCACATGAATGAATACATTTTGAGGGACTATTTTCTAGCAGATCACTCCACAAAGCTGATGCTGCTCAAATATGAGGTCTTTTAAATGCAAAATGGTTAAAAGTACTCTGTCAACACAGACATTTATATGGTTAGTCTGGTGTTATAAGTGATTTTCCTCAGGTGCTCTGTGGAGCGGGTCAGACTGTTTTTAATGCAGGCTAGCTGACATCGTAGAAATGTGCTAGCCTTGCACTAGCCTAGCACCCCTGAACTCTTCAAATATAAGAACTGCACGAATAACAAAAACAATTCATGCAGCTTCTGGATCTCCAGAAACACTCTGGATAACTAGGAAATGAGGCTCTATCAAAAATCCTGAAATATCCCTTTAAGTTTTGATCTTGTTATGTGTAAACAAATGGTCATAAAGCTGTCACAAGTTCATGACATTCCTTTATTAAAACCTGGAGATGCTGCTGTGGCTCAGACGCTGGCCGTCCTTCCATGGACCCACCACCTGCAGAAGGAGCCATAAGGGGATGGTGCAATGAGACCCGGTAACAGAAAAGTGGAAGAAATTGGATTGTTGGATGGATGTAATAATGTAGGCCCTTCATCACATGTAAGTGAGTAATGCCAGCTTATTTCCACTTTTTAGCTGCAGCCAGGGATGGAGTAGAAAGGCAGCAGTGAGACAATAAGAAACAGTTCAGTCCTCTCTTGTCTTGCTGGATTTCTGCTCTTCCGTTTGATCGGGTCAGCATTATTTACTGAGCTGAGCCAAGAAAAACTGATGGATTGATTTCTAAAGAAGACATGTTTATTTATACGGTGCCTTTCGTAGACAAGGCAACTCAATGCGTCCTGCAAACGAAGATAATGCAACAGTACAGTATACTCATGTTAAAGAAGGCATCTGTCCAACCAACACCTAACCATCGCTGTCTCATATCCAGTTTTAAGCCTGTTGGAGCCCAAACGATTCATTGTAGTGGCGCTCCTCATACGCTGGTGTCAGTGCCATTGCTTTACGGATATTTGTGGGGTTCCAGCCTCCAACGCATCAAATTGTAAGAAGCAAAAACATAGTATTTACGTCCGTCGCTTGCAATTCGATCTTTGACAACGGACAATCCGGTGATTCACGCAGTGGTCAATGTAGAGATATTTAGCTAGTTTTATGCCTTCACATCAAACTTTTTACAATTTTTGACGTTTTGTCGCTAGCGAGAAGGGAGATTTCCACAAAGTCTCGACAACATGCGCCACAATATCCATGTGTAGCACAAAAGGCTGAGATTTTTATTGCACTCTTGCAACAACATCTCCACTTTAGTAGCTCCTACAGACTAGTATGGAAGGTTTTTACAGAGGGATTTTCAATATGTAATTCACAGCCTGAGTTGTTAAGCTTTGAATCCAAAAATAATGACAATTTTTTTCTTTTTTTTTGCATTGAAGATCCAAAATCGCAACCTACATACAAACATACATTTAAACCTGGCTCTATCCATTATTGAGATTTTGTCGTTTTTATGCATAAGATACCTTATTTTATTTAGATATTTTTCTCTTATATTTATATTACGTAACATAACTACGTGCAATATTCTCTGTATTAGCGTCACTTTATTCCCTGTAATGAAGCTGTAGCGCAAATTCAACCTGGAAGACATACCTGCAGCCTTCATTCATCACCTCATCAATTCTCTCCTCTATCACCCAATCACGGCCCCAGTGCAAGCCGCACCTTCGCGTCAGCCAATCATCGCAGCAGATTATTCTGCTTCAGCCATTCATCGTTCAGGATCCCCTTTTTAAGCTCCCCGGGCGGTCAATCACTTGGCCGTTTCCCAGCTGTGCTGCGCCCCTCCTCCGCTCGTCCCATCGACCGGCCGCGCTGCGTCCTACTAACACCAGTGTCCAGGCTCCGAGTCAAGATTATGGCCATCATCTATCAACCCCGTGTGTTCCATATCATTACGGCAATCTGCCGCCGGGGTCTGAGCCCCAATCATGATTCACGTTCAATAAAACTTCCTAATGCAGTCTTCCTCTGTGAGTCACTTATCGTCAACCTGCACTAGGACTGTAGCCTTTGCATTGCCCAATTTGACTCCAAAACAACAGCTTTGTCTTAGCGGAGCGGAACTATGGTCTCTTCGTGCTTCACAGTCTTGATGGGTGCATGTGTATGAGTGCACTGCCATATTGTATTCTTTGAAAGAAATAGCAAATAGCGGCATCTCCAACAGCGCTGTCAACACTACAAAGCCAGTCGGAAAAATGCTTTGGAACAACTTTCCTTGTCTGGTGCACAATCCGTACTTTTATAAGAGATGCCCACAATCCATGATAAATAATGTCAGAGGAGGACACACATTTTTAAGACTCTGAAGAAAAAACTCAACACGCTGCCAAGTTATCTCATTCAAAGATCCTATTTTCCCCATCCTGGACATTACAATTGCAACTGTTAGCATTAAAGAAAGGACAGAAGTGAAGGAGCTGAGCACCATTTTGAAGTTCTTTGAAGAGGTTACAGTTTATATCTGTCTTTCACAGATATCCGAGCAGCTTTCCTTCTGCTGCACAGGGAGCCATTCTGTTAATCATTAGATCAAAAATGACATACAATGGAGTGTTTTTAGACTTACAGAAAGCCGTTGATACCATCGATCATACAGTACTATTGCATAAACTGGAACAATATGAATTCAGGTGAAATGTACATTCTTGGTTAGAAAATTATTCAACATTTCGCTCCCAATACGTTAATTTATATGGAGTTACGTCCTGGTTACAGAGAGTTTTTGTGGGGTTCCGTAAGGCCAATGTTATTTTTGTTCCATAAGTGATATTTGTATTGAATGTTCTTAATATTATTCTCTTTGCTGCAGTCACAGCGGCTCAGGACTAACCCAGCATCTGATTTACGCAATTTCGTTTACAATTGTATAATGCAGTGGTTAAAGTGGACTTTGGGAAGTGGTGGAACTCTAATCTAGAAGACTCCTACATTAGGCCGATATATAGATTGCATGTAACAGAAGGTGTTTCATATTGCTTTTCATTTCCCGTCTCAAGGCTAAGCTTCAGCCAGGATTCATGGCTATTTAGCTGCTTTTAAAACGGGCAGATTCAGAGGATCAGATCAGAGGAAAGATTGTGTGGAAAAGGCCGACATCGTGTCGTAACCGCACGTCGTAACCCCGCGCTGAACTCTGCACTGTTTTATCGCCTTTTTCTCTTCGTTGTGCATCCGAAATTAATCTGTAAAACCAAAACTATGAGGCAGATTGTTGTGAAATAAAAACTGGGCAAAAGCTTGGGAAGAGAAGACTCCGTTTACAGATTAGTTTATGTTAGTTAAGTTGATGATTTCATGATTAATGCTGTTATATTGAGGCGCACAAACCCGAGCACACGGGGAGCGGACTGGGCTTCAGCTGCTGCTGGTCTTATGATTTTTCTTCTTTTTTTCTGAAGAGTTGACTTCTGTCCAGCGCAGCTTCAGCAAATTAACAATAATCTTCATGCGCTCTTCTTCTTTGTTTATTTGGTGTAGGTGACTGTCTGCCATGTGAAGGTGACTCAACGATCTTATACCAGTGACCTTCCTTCTGTTTTACTGAGCTGGACTTGTCCTTAAAGCCACAGCAGAAGCTGCTCTGAGGGCTTTCACCAGAACATTTACTCGACTGCACGTGTGGACGGCAAACAATCATGGAGGAGGACATAAATGCAAAGCGTAAGTCGATTTGTGTTTGATTGGTTCGCTCTCGTTCAAACTGTGATCGTTAGCCCCGCCTCCAGTTCGATTTGGAAATTGCGTCCATGAAAACAAAGTTCTTCTTCTGTCGCTGACCTCATATGTTTTGATAGCGCTGTGCCGTGGATCCTAAAACTTTTACAGTTAACCTATAGATACAGACAGCTCTGAATCACAGGAATCGCCCATATATGGTCATGTTTGAAGCAGTTGGATGGAAATCAAACAAGAGAAAAAACTGAAATGCTGAATCATAATATATTTTCTACTAAATAAAGATACAGAGACATGGAGAGGAGAAAAGTGGCCCAAAACCCCCCCGACTATGCTAACCATAAAGCTACGTTAGCTTCATGCTACATATGCTAGCATTAGCTACAAGTGCCGTTGTTTAGCTACAAGTGCCGTTGCTTCTACTCAACAATTTTCCGTGTGAAAACATATGGACCCGATTTTAGCTTGACTTTATTGATAAATATTTTGGTATAAGCTTTCTTCACCCTTTGCTAGGATACGCACCCTGCCATCTGTATGTATCATGAGCTTTCATAATATATATAATCAGGCAGGGGGTACTTGGAATAACCTCAGATAAAAATAATAATAAAATGAATGGAGGGGTAAGTAGAAATTCAATACAATTCTCAATGGAAAGTATTTTATCAATTCAGGGCATTATCCAGACGGAAATGGCGTTTTGTGGGTCTGTAAAAGAACATTTTCCAAACCAGGTCCCAGGAAAGATCTCAAAACACCATTTGTGGCTCAATCGTTACGGCGTCTCTGCAACTTTTACTAAAACGATAACATCACTGCGCCATTGTGCCTGTTATCCATAATCTAGTGACCTTAGAATGAGTTTTACTCTGCGCCTCTATGCAACACCGCGGTCCGCGAGCCACACGTGACAAGTGGAAAAGCTTCCATTCAGTCTGTGTTTTTGGACTGACAAAAAAGTCAGATCACTGCTTTAGTCCCATTACGTCTGAAGAATAAACCGCCTCTTTGTCTCCTCTGGTCAACATAAGGGAACACATGAAAGGGAGGGGGCTTCACACACTTCATACAGATGGTGATAAGCTACATCTGTAGCCACAGTTTCCCCTGGGGCAGACTGACGGAAGCGAGGCAACCAATCTGTGCCAACGGTCCCTCCGACCACCACCAACTACTCACTCACTCCATTCACTAGGCTTCCTGGTGTTACCAAACATCCATCCAAGCACCGACCAGGCCCTTACTACTCAGCTTCCAAGGTCTGGCGGGATTGGGCAGAGCAAAGGCCATACCGTCTTTGCTCACATAAATACGTTTCACTTTCACTGTTTACATTCCACAAAAGTTTACTGCGCATGTGCTATCCACATCTTGTTCTATTTCTCTGCGTCACAGCGCAGCACACAGGCCAGGTGGATGAATCGCAGTGATTTTACAGACATGACTGGCTTCATGTGGACGCACACATTTACGAGGCTGGCTCTGTGTTTACAGAGAAATTTATGAAATTAAAAGTGTTTTGTCTTCGTGTGGATATAGTCCAAGTGAACGACTGAAGGGGTACACCATACAAGAAAAGGTTGGGCCAATTTAAACTGATACGCTGAAGGAGCAGAAATTTACTGTTCCCACATTTCATGGTGAGGGCTTGGGGATAAGGCTCAGAGGGAGAGGGTGGGTGGTGTGTGGGGGGGTAGCAGGTGGATGAGGGTGATGGAAGTATTGGGAATATAGTGTTTGATCTGAGCCTCGTGCCGCCCTGATCAGCCCCCGCACTCTGCTCTCTCTGATAGGCAGCTTTCATATGCTCATTATCACAAGCAGAGGAGAGCACTAATGGAGCCAGCTCATATGTTCAGCCAGGAAAGACTGCACTTCCTACCGAGTTCACACCTCTAGTCAGCCAGTCACAGCCTGCTATCGTTGTCACGTTTATCACCGCTCTGGACATTTATAGAGAGGAACGATTGCAATTGACTATTCTTTTAACTCGTTTAAAACACATTGGCCACAAATCGTTTACTGACTGTGTAGTGAATGTTATTAAAATGACACAGGATCATTGTTTTTCATGTAATTCACAGGCTGACGCTAAAAGAGGCTGTACAGTGGAGACAGAAACCAAAATGAAAACTTAGTGCTGCTAAATGAATGAAGCCCAGTCTGGTCTCACCGACCTCTCACACACAGCAAATTAGCGGATCTGTAATCTGTAAGTGTCTTTGAGTGTCCAAAAAAGCGCTTTACAAGGATGATAAATTATTAATATTATTATTAAAGGACTCTGGAGAGCAAGGGCCTGCATACTACTGTGCATGCTGCTCGTTGTCGGACAATGTTTTGAATGAAGAGGAGAGCTCCGTGGACCACCTCACGCTTTGAAGACCACAACACGCTCTGAGGACCATCTGACGCTCCGAGGACCATATGACGCTCCGAGGACCACCTCACGCTCTGAGGACCACAACACGCTCTGAGGACCATATGACGCTCCGAGGACCACCTCACGCTCTGAGGACCACAACACGCTCTGAGGACCATATGATGCTCCGAGGACCACCTCACGCTCTGAGGACCACAACACGCTCTGAGGACCATATGATGCTCCGAGGACCACCTCACGCTCTGAGGACCACAACACGCTCTGAGGACCATATGACGCTCCGAGGACCACCTCACGCTCTGAGGACCACAACACGCTCTGAGGACCATATGACGCTCCGAGGACCACCTCACGCTCTGAGGACCACAACACGCTCTGAGGACCATATGATGCTCCGAGGACCACCTCACGCTCTGAGGACCACAACACGCTCTGAGGACCATATGACGCTCCGAGGACCACCTCACGCTCTGTGGACCACAACACGCTCTGAGGACCATATGACGCTCCGAGGACCACCTCACGCTCTGAGGACCACAACACGCTCTGAGGACCATATGACGCTCCGAGGACCACCTCACGCTCTGTGGACCACAACACGCTCTGAGGACCATATGACGCTCCGAGGACCACCTCACGCTCTGAGGACCACAACACGCTCTGAGGACCATATGACGCTCCGAGGACCACCTCACGCTCTGAGGACCACAACACGCTTTGAAGACCACAACACGCTCTGAGGACCATATGACGCTCTGAGGACCACCTCACGCTCTGAGGACCACAACACGCTCTGAGAACCATCTGATGCTCTGTGGACCACCTCACGCTCCGTTTTGTACAGAAGAAAATAAAACATGTTTCTCATGTTCCCTGGTCTACAACATTGTAGGCAATAACCAGATCTTGATTCTACCAAGCTATACAGAAAACACTACAATAACACCAAGCCCTGAAAACGCATTGATTTTGAGCACACATTTCCATGTTTAGCAAAGGCAAAAGGACCATTTAAAATGATTTTCATCATTTACAAAACACCAGAACCTCGCACTTTCTTGCCTCCTTCAAAAACCCACTGCACGCCACTGAGCGCGTCCATCTTTATCAACTATTCTCAGGTCATGTTTTATTTTGTGCGCAGTATACTGTAAACATGTGAGCCATGCACAATTACTGTTGGTGGATGGGAAGATGAGCAAAAGACGAGCTGCCTATACGTGAAATGGGTTTCCGTTGGTAATGCCGATAGACTACATAGCAGCAAAAGACACAAAAACAGTTGTGGTTGTTTATTTATTTATCAGGGACAATACAATCAACATAGTTACAATTAATGTTTGCAGCTGATGCGATGCATGAAGAGCTTTTAGCTAGTGCCCTTACAAAGTATGCTAACAAAATTGTAAAACAAAAGTGAGATTTGGGATAAAGCAATGTCCGAAAACCTGTATGCTACTAAATAAATTTAGCTCATATGCTGATGGGGAGCAATTCAAAGATATTAAACTACTTTTAGGAGATCAGTTCACCAACGTGCCTATCCAGTACGCAGATGACTTCGAAGTCAGAACATTGAAACTACAACACAAGATGTGTGCTGTTTATTGCTAACATGCACTACCTGCAAAAGATACATTAAACTGTAACCAGCTCAGTGTTCTTTGCAACATCACCACTATTTAACAGTGTGGATATGGGAAAGTGCTTGAGCCTCTGGACAACCTTGCAGCCCATTCACTTTCAGGCTTTCAAGAGAGCTTTACAGTCCAGAACTTTAACAGAGTCTCAATGACATCCAGAACTGACATCCAACAACATGATGCATGCGCTAGCGTTTTTTTCAGATCAGAGACCAAATCAATGATGACAAGCATGTTCAAGAAGTCAGCAAAGACCCACAGTTTAGTCAGAACACTGGTGTAAAGAGAAACTGGAACATTTCCATGTTGTCAAGGGTTACCCTCCGGACATTTTACATGACGTCTTTGAAAGGATTGTCCCAGTAGAGTTATCTGTGTTCCTGTCAGATCTGCTTAGCCAGAAGTATTTCACTCTCGATAGGCTAAATCAGGCCATGACAACACTGGGCTGTCACAAACGGTAAAGGATTAGTCAAAGGGACCATCGGTGGTAATGGCCATGAAAACTGGTGTTTAATTGGGCTACTACCATTTCTCATAAGCCATAAAAAAGAGTCAAATCATGGGAAATTCAAATGCTTCTCAAAGATATTGTGGAGCTGGAAGCAATGCCGAAACATACTGAGGATACACTGTGTTTCCTTGACAGTAAACTGCAGGAACACAGAGAGCTGCTGCAAGCTACAGTGAGAACCATATGTTTACATACACTTCATAAAAAGACACATTTGCATTTTTGTCTCACTGTGTGACACCAGAATTAACTTTTGTTTTTCTTAGGTCAGTTATTATTTTAAAAAATATTTCTATTTGTCAAACTCCAGAAGAATGAGAGATTGAATTTCCGACACCATGTTTCCATACACTAAGATTGCTATACCTTTAAAACAATTTGGGAAAGCCCATATGATGATGTCATGATCTTGGAAGCACAAGTCTGGTTCATCCTTGGGTGTGATTTCAAGACGCTTGAAGGTTCAGGTTCATTGGTTAAAACAATGATGGAAATGTCCAGTCATCAAAGAAGGCGGTTTCTGTGTCCCAGAGATGAACGTGCTGTGTCTGAAATGTGAAGATCAACCCAAGAACAAATGCAGAAGACCTGGTGAAGATGCTGAACCTGGTAAGAGTGTGTCATTATCCAGAGTGGGCTGAGAGGGAACTCTGCCAGGAAGAAGCTCTGACTCCAAAAGAAACATCAAAAAGCCAGTTGGAGTTTGCAAATAAAAAAAGGTTAAAGACTTTAATTTGTATTTATGTTTTAATAAAATATTGTGTCGAAAATTCGATATCTCGCTCTTCTGGCATTTGACAAATAGAAATAACTTGAATTGACCTTAAAAAAAATGTAATCCTGGTTTCATGTCACACAGTGAGAAAAAAATGCAAATGTGTCTTTTTATTAGGTGTATGTAAACATCTGGTTCTCACTGTACCTAGCCTTCGACTGCGACCAAAGCACCAAACAGGTTCAGGTGAAGGTGCTTTATTTGTAATTTCACAACAACTGTACAACAAAACTGGTCTTCTACCTTTGATGCTGCTGTAGCAGTGCAGCACCCGGGGACCCATCTACAGATGTGGGGCCAGATTCACCTATTGTACATGTTATTAGTGGTAGGGGGAAACCTACGCAGACACGGGGAGAACATGCATATTCCTCACAGAAAGGCCCCGTCCAAGTGGGAATCGAACCTGGGACCTTCTAGCTGTGAAGCACAACATGTAGGACCGTGTCGCCCATTACGTAGAACACTAGAAGAAAATGTGGTCCATAAACTGATGTTTGAGGGGAATCATACATTTTTCAAAAGGGCAATCAAGGAATCGCAGAACTTCAAGAATGTGGCTCTGACTCTCGCAATGAAACACCTGGAAAGCTGTTGGTTATTTGGACTGCAATTCATTTTTCAGGCCAGCACTCGAGTTGACAAAAGCTGCCAAAGTTTTGGTTTCATATCATCCCATTGATGTTCTGAGACCTCTGCCTCAAAGTATATCTGCTCCTGGGTCAGTACTTGTCTGCACCAAAGGAATCAATATAATGTACATGATCCTCTGCATTGGATCTTGTTCCGGACTCTGTGCATTCGGTCAGATCACACACACTGAAATCATGTTTGTGTGCAGAAAAATGAGGAGCACGTTGGTTCCTACGAGCTATGCCTCAGAGAGTTCGTTTTGCCTGATGAAGTGGTCTGACTGAACTGATGTTTTCCCATGTGTGCTTACGAAATACATTTGCTAAAACCAAGAAACAAGAATGCTCGGGCATCCTGGTGGATAAATAATATAAATCTGATAAATCAATGCCGCTGATCATGTCTTGATTTAGATGGCCGACGTTTCAATGTTCATCCAAACTGGCTGTCTGTCCACTGTCCACTTTTCCATCCTATGGGGAGCCAAAAATTCTGAATTTGGATTTTTATTGGACACTGGAGAAGAATCTTAAAGCCTCGGCCATCTAACTCAAGACATGTCAAGCTCTATATATTCATGTGTCAGATACATTTGTAAACATGTTTTTCTCCTCCAGATGGCACAAGAAAAAGTGACCATGAGACTTAATGTGACTGAAGGGGACATACAAAATCAAAGAGTGAATCCAGCTGTAACGCTGTCGATGATTTAATCAACTGGATCAAGACAACCATTGAAGCTAATTACCAGTTCACTTTGCAATATGATGAGCCTGAGATCAACAATGCTCCTGTTAACCACACATGTATGTCCGAACTTCCAGAGAAGCCAACCACTCATGTCATCCCAATCTTAGAACTTGTACCAGTGCAAAAATTTGACATCTTTAGTGAAACACCCAGTCGTCATTCCAAAGTTTTCTGTAAGTGTAGCATACCAACTTTGCCAAGGGAATCTTACATACCTCCGTGATGCAACCTATGTCAAAATCTCAAACGAGATGATGATTGCATCCCTGACAGAGGCTATTTATAGTTCTAAAGCTGAACCAGAACCTGAGGACATAGATGATGGTACAAAGGCCTTAGTAGCAGAATATCCGCACCTCAAAGCACGAGGCTCATCATCTGGCTATCAAGAATGGATGAACGGTTTTATATTTAAAATGGAAAATTACACAAATGACATGCGCAAGCTGGGACACCCTGATGTAGGGCGAGCCAAACAAAACACAAAGAAGCCACGTAAAGAAGGAGTAAATTACCTCCCAGACTTCCCAGCAGAGGTGGGTAGAGCTGCCAAGTAAGAGTAACCTTACTTTGAAATCAAGTACAAGTAAAAAGTAGTGACCCATACAATTACTCAACTATATTTCAATTCTATTTCAATTTTATTTATTGAGAAAAAGCCACAATGTGGCTTTAAATATTTACTCTCAGTGGAAAAAGCAACAATTATTTTTTACTCAGTACTAAGAGTACAGATACTTTTATAATTTTACTCAAGTAGAAGTAAAAGGTAACGTATGATAAAACTACTCTCAGTACAATTTCTTCAAACAGTTACTCAAGAATGTAACTGGAAGCCTCTGCTTCCAAGGGGGCTTGGATGGTGCTAGTCTTAAAGGAATAGTTCACCGTTTTTCCAAGCTGAGATATGTTAGACGAGTTGATATGTTCCTGTCTGGTCTGTGTGTGTGCCTGTGGAGGAGCGTGGTAGCTTCTAACTTCACTCTATTTGGAGCTGTAGGAATACATTGGGAGAGGCCAAATGCTAACAACATCTTTGGTCGTTTTGCGTGACTGAGGGCACGCATAAAGACCAGACAGCTATGCATCAACTCGTCTAAGCTCAGGTAAGAACATGTCTCAGTATGGAAAAACGGTGGCCTGTTCCTTTAAAACAGCTCAAGAAGCCCTGGTTTATGAAATGAAGAAAGACTCCAGATGATCCCTTGACAAAACACGAGATCAACACCACATTTGCCACATTTTGTAAAAAACAAGGACAAGACTGACATTAGCCATTGGCCATCGCATTTTACTTTTTATATAGTTTTGTTATAGTTGTATTTTTTTTTTAACAAAAATGCTATAGCCTGTGGACGTCTGAGCTTTCCACTGATGTCAATCTGGGATCGCTTCAGCTTGAATTGTTCGGGGACAGGACACACTTTTAGAGCAGCATTTTGTGCTAAATGGATCAAGCACATTGCAGATCCATTCAGTTTTGAAAAATGTTGTGTGTTTGGATTCAGTGTAGCAGCGCCCTCGTCGTCGCCACATGGCCCAAACGTGGTGTTGTTCCATCAACATGTAGTTCCAAGATGGATCCGTGTGTGTTTGTGAACTCACAAATACCGTGAGAATTCAGCATGCAGGACAGGTAAATGAAAATGGAAAAAAGTTTTTCTAAGTGTATAATTGAACCTCCTTTAGTTTATAATGTAAAAGGTAAATGCAAAATTCTAGTTTTATTTTTCACATTAAAGCATTTAGACACTACAGTTAAACGTATTTATCAGTGGAAGCTAATGGAGGTGTTCCATGCCTTTCTTCTCCCCATTTGATACAGGTTTTAGCCACTGTTACTCTATGGACAATTCTTGCTACCCACAAACATGGCTGATTTCCATGGTAACAGTGAATCTATCACATTCCCTCCCGAACACTATAGGGCGGTATATTTAGTTGTTTACCAAGTACCCAGATAATTGCAATCGTTTGCGATTCACCGTTTGCATCCAATCAATTTGTGATTACGATTTGATTGCCATCAATTTCTATTTGTCGTTTTCTTGAGGTTGGTGCCACACTCGACAGTATGAAACATTAACAGGGCGACGGGGAGAGGACAGATGCCGTGTGCTGATTAGTACGAGCGCACGCTGAGAATAAAATGTCAGCTCTCACAACGCTCTCACAGACGGCGCTGGAATAAATGAACTCTGTGATCCTTTATGATTCCGGCTTCTACTGATTACAGAGAAGTTAATTCAAATCTACAGTTCAAATACATCCAAGTGTGTCAATGTTAGGATTCATCTACTTTGTGCACAGTCATTCACAATATGCACATGTACCATTAAAACAGCCTTACTCCCACCACCTCCCGCCTCCTTGCCCCGAAGACGGGCCTCTTGAGGGGAGGATGGACCACACGGTGATGGAGGAGGATGGACCACACAGGGATGGAGGAGAGGATGGACCACACAGGGATGGAGGAGGAGAGGATGGACCACACGGTGATGGAGGAGGATGGACCACACAGGGATGGAGGAGAGGATGGACCACACGGTGATGGAGGAGGATGGACCACACAGGGATGGAGGAGGATGGACCACACAGGGATGGAGGAGAGGATGGACCACACGGTGATGGAGGAGGATGGACCACACAGGGATGGAGGAGGATGGACCACACAGGGATGGAGGAGAGGATGGACCACACAGTGATGGAGGAGGAGAGGATGGACCACACAGTGATGGAGGAGGAGAGGATGGACCACACGGTGATGGAGGAGGATGGACCACACAGTGATGGAGGAGGATGGACCACACGGTGATGGAGGAGGATGGACCACACGGTGATGGAGGAGGATGGACCACACGGTGATGGAGGAGAGGATGGACCACACAGTGATGGAGGAGGATGGACCACACGGTGATGGAGGAGGATGGACCACACAGGGATGGAGGAGAGGATGGACCACACGGTGATGGAGGAGGATGGACCACACAGGGATGGAGGAGGATGGACCACACAGGGATGGAGGAGAGGATGGACCACACGGTGATGGAGGAGGATGGACCACACAGGGATGGAGGAGGATGGACCACACAGGGATGGAGGAGAGGATGGACCACACAGTGATGGAGGAGGAGAGGATGGACCACACAGTGATGGAGGAGGAGAGGATGGACCACACGGTGATGGAGGAGGATGGACCACACAGTGATGGAGGAGGATGGACCACACGGTGATGGAGGAGGATGGACCACACGGTGATGGAGGAGGATGGACCACACGGTGATGGAGGAGAGGATGGACCACACAGTGATGGAGGAGGATGGACCACACGGTGATGGAGGAGGATGGACCACACAGTGATGGAGGAGGAGAGGATGGACCACACGGTGATGGAGGAGGATGGACCACACAGTGATGGAGGAGGATGGACCACACGGTGATGGAGGAGGATGGACCACACGGTGATGGAGGAGGATGGACCACACGGTGATGGAGGAGGATGGACCACACGGTGATGGAGGAGAGGATGGACCACACAGTGATGGAGGAGGATGGACCACACGGTGATGGAGGAGAGGATGGACCACACAGGGATGGAGGAGAGGATGGACCACACGGTGATGGAGGAGGAGAGGATGGACCACACGGTGATGGAGGAGGATGGACCACACGGTGATGGAGGAGGATGGACCACACAGTGATGGAGGAGAGGATGGACCACACGGTGATGGAGGAGGAGAGGATGGACCACACGGTGATGGAGGAGGAGAGGATGGACCACACGGTGATGGAGGAGGATGGACCACACGGTGATGGAGGAGAGGATGGACCACACGGTGATGGAGGAGGATGGACCACACGGTGATGGAGGAGGAGAGGATGGACCACACGGTGATGGAGGAGGAGAGGATGGACCACACGGTGATGGAGGAGGATGGACCACACAGTGATGGAGGAGAGGATGGACCACACGGTGATGGAGGAGGATGGACCACACGGTGATGGAGGAGGAGAGGATGGACCACACGGTGATGGAGGAGGATGGACCACACAGTGATGGAGGAGAGGATGGACCACACGGTGATGGAGGAGGATGGACCACACGGTGATGAGAGGTGGCCGTGTAGAATTGCATCAGCATCTTGGTCAGCAGCTTTAGTTTCTGTTGCGGCGATCTTCCGTCTCCTCCGCTCTCCCCGTTTGGTTGCCGCCCTCCTCCTTTGAGGTCAAGGTGGAACCAATTTCCAATCAGGTGCACACACCTGGACTGTTCATAATGACGCTCATTCACTCCACTGTCATGCACCGGGAGCAGCCCAACACCACGGCAGGAGCACAGGAAAGCTCCTCAAATTCAACAAAAGACTCTAAACCAACACAAACTTAAAAAAATTAAAAGCATAAATAATGTAGCGTTTAAAATGCACTTTGTAAAATGGTACAAGTTGATAAGTTAAGCATTAATTCATAATTACAAGTATAAACGTTAAAATCCTTAAAGGCTAAAAAAAACAAAATTTATAAAAGGTAAAATGTGCTAAAATCCTATTTATCTGCTCCATATATAAAATGCTGTAAAAGCTACATGCTTGGAAGTATATGGTTTATTTATGTAATCTGATTGCCCCTGTACTCATGTTGATTCATGTATTGTATTTTTCTTACTTTGGGTATTTTTTTTCTGTTTCCACTAAGGTTTTTTACCTAAAAAAACACCAACAAATAAAGTGAAAATAAAAGGATAAAGACAACTTCCTGCCTCATGAGTAAATTCCAGTACTTCAGTAGTGAGACCATCTCACGTCAGGTGTGGGAACCCGCCCAGTAAAAAGCTAAAATAACCCGACAGTTTCCTCAGCTGATGGTGGTGCCCAGGAAACGGAAGGAGTCCACGATGGAGATGGGGGTGGGAGAGTCTGTCAGGGCGAGGGGGGGACGGTGGGGCTGTGTCTTTCCTGAAGTCCACAATCATCTCCACTGTCTTCTGGGTGTTCAGCTCCAGATTGTTGTGGCTGTATAAAACAGTTCTGTACTGGTGTTTGAAACAGGTCTCTTGCAAATGACATATTGACATCGTCATTGTTAAATTACAGCTTTTTCAGTGTTTCCCTCCATGGCTTTGTTGTTTATTTTGACCCTCAATGCACAGTCTTATTCTCGCCCCGAAGTTCATGCCCAATAATCACTTAGCTGTCGATAGATTGACATGACAGGCCACTGAAATGGCTGCCTCCTGCAGCTTACGCAGGTCACGAGTCGGAAAAAGGCCAATTCCTAAATACAAGAGAATACAAATGTAACTAAACAGTTTTCAAAATCTTACTTATCCCTGTATCTTTACTTTTACCTCAGCAACTTTTTTTTTTTTTTGCAGCTTGAAGCCAAACAAGGAGAGGAAACGAGTGACTTTACTTAGACAAAGAATAAGCCAGTGAGCGGAGGCGGCTGATCTTTGACTGCGGCTACAACAACAACACCGACGAGTGAAGGAAACACAACCTTAGAGGAAAACTAAGTTGTGTGAAATGTAAATGAAAACGGCAGACCCTCAGCAGGAAATCTGATCATTTCCATATTTTACTCCCTTCAGAACTGGAGCCTCGAGCACAGTGCATGAAGTTTGTGTTCATTAGAAAACACTTTTATAGACTTGTGGGGTGTTTTTAAGTGAAGCTGTGTATGTGTTCTTTTGTTGTTGTTGGTGTTGACAACTCTCCCACAAATGCAGACTGAAGGTTTACATGGGAAGTCTAGTCCGGCGAGGGTAAAGATTGGACTCTCATCCGTTTTTCCCGATAAGACCAGTCAAGCTAGTCTCGTCTGTTTCCTACAGTCACTGATGCGAATGTCCTTTGGGAGCAGCACAACATTTCCGTTTGACCTTTAGCTCGTGTTTATTTGTTAGCAAACCGTTAGCCCCAGTTAACCCGAGGTGCGTTGACACTGAACTGTTTGTTTGAATTTAACATCTCACTCACCCCCAGTCAAGTTTCTGTATTTTGTGGGGCCGGATACACATCCAGTAGTCACTAAACATCATCTTATAACAAAGGCGTACTGGTGGACTGCGGTACTTTTGAACGTCGGAAAAAAAATCTATTCATAATGGACTCTCATAGTTGTGCCATTCCAGGCCCAAAAGCTGTAACTGGGCTGCAGCTGGAGCTTGGACTGCTGTATAAAGGTGCGTTCACACCAAACACGGCAAAGCGTCAGGTTTACATTGAAAATACATGGAGGACGCGCCTCAGGGAGCGTCAAAATATCCCGCAGCGAGTCACGCGCCTCCTGTGCGGCGCGTTTGGAAGCTTTCCGCACGTGGTAAGCTTTTGACGCGCCTCCAGGGCGTCCAGCGCAGCCCACGCTAGAGTTGGGAAATGTGGAACTTTTTGGAGAAATTTGCGAGCGTCGACCAATCAGGAGCTTTCCCCAGCAATGACGTACGTTGTAGCTGAGCCACTGCGGCAGATTATATGTCACGGAGCTTCATTGTGAACCGGAGCTACAGCAGCTCTGGGACTTTTACACCGACGCACTTCAGTGTTTCTCTACCAAAACACCCAGGATTAAAAGGGGCGACAAGAAAACGTATTTCAGTGGCTGAATCTGCGCTGGGAATGTGTTTGGGCCTCGAGGCTAACGATGAACACACGCTGACGTACGGCCAGACAAGCGCCTGACTTCAGGTAAGCACAAGCGTCTTAACTACGGGCTTTAGCCTCGTTTTTGACGCCCGAAAAGCGTTTGGTGTGTACGCACCTTTAGACATAAATATAGTTTCACAAAAGTTTTTTGTTCGGAAAATATAACAAATAATGACTGTGTTGAAGGTGTTGAAATCGGAAAGAACATTCACATTGCGCTTTGCATTCAGTGCTGACGCAGGAGACGCCATTGGACGATGAACTGACTCGGAGCAGAGTTAAGTTGAACTCTCTGAGGGTTAGTTAGGACCTTGCAAATGGAACCACTAGAACACCTGAGCTCACCTGATGTGTAACATGTTGGTGACAAAACCCACTGAAAATCCACTTACGGTCTGGAGTTGTTTTTAAATAGAGCTTTGTGCATGTAACAGAGAAGGCTTATATTCAACTGGTGTGCATTTCATCCACACTGGTGTGAAAAGAGTAACCAAGGGATTACAGCTCGGTTCTGGAGCATTTGTAATTTTTTCACGTCATTGCATACAAACATACACAGGAATGTGCAAAGGGTCAGTCTTAGTTATCCTAAATTAACTTCCATTTTCACCCTTCTATTGGTCCTAATTCATAGCCTGGCCAGTCAACTTCTCGTCCCTTATGTTCAAAAGCAGGAGCATCAGGGGGTGGGCTCGCTGTCAACCTGTTCTGTGTATTGCTCGAATCACCAATGTAAATTTGTAACGTGTCACTCGAAAGTAGGAGACTGAAATCTCTCAAATTGCGTATCATTTAGAACCAATGTTATAGGTGAGAAGTCTTCTCTGTATTAAAAAAAAAAATCTAATAAAAAAAAGACTTTCCACCTGATGATTTGGCAGAACATGGCCATTTTTGTGTGCAATATTTCTTGTTGCACACCGTCAGCTGCCATGTTGGACGAGCAAAGTATTTTGTATTGGTAAAAAAACATTTGTCCACCACAGCATAGCACTTGTAAAAAGTCGGCGTGAAAATATATTGTACATGGATCATTGACGTGCATATTTTTGTGTCAGAGTGTTAAAAAAGTTGTAAAAAATAATTGGATTACATATATCACTTTATTCTACAACCTATTTAGTTTAAACACATCAAGGGCCCGATCTTGTGCATCAAAACGGAGACGATAGCGTGACATTTTGCGCTCAGTCGGGGCGCACTTTGTGATCTTGCCACTCCAGACTTGGCGCATTTAAGTGGGTGGAGACACACATTTTCCTCCAACCAGATCGACTCCGCGTCCAGGAGAGTGGTTGTGTGGGAGTGGGGGGTGAACATGTGCTTTTGTTTTGCTTCGCGTTCACGCCGAGCGCGGCCGATCCGCGCCACAGCGGACGCTGTAGCTCTTTTTCTCTCGAGACGTGAACATGGTTTAGCTCACGATGGGGTAAATAAAGTTTTTAGTTTGACCTGTGAGAGCCTAAGGCTTAAGAAAGAACACAAGACAGCGCAATGTAAACGAGGAAGTGAATGTCAGCCGTGTTTCCATCAGTGCAGTCACCTCCTCTTGTGACGCCCCCTCACAGGTGGCGGAGGCGAATGGCACATACAGCTCCGACATATTAAGAAAACATTTCTTGTCAGTTTACCTGCACCCTTCTGATACAGTCTTACAGAAGTCTTCAGATTTTAGAATATATAATGAATTTCAGCTCTTCGAGAGGACTGGTACTTCTATGCTGGTAGAGCTATGGTGCATGGCGGCCCCGACTCCAAACTTTCTATCATCCACACTATACAGCCTCATAGTTCATGGTTCAGTGAAGCCTAAGCTTGAGGACATAGGTGACTCTGAACTACTTGATAACATCAAAAAGGTAATGTACACTGACATAAAAAGTATGAAGAAAGAAGCAATATATGTTACAGTACCAATTTTTACTATTTGAGATGTAACTTGTATGTTCAATGTGTGCAGATTGCTGTCAGCCCAACTGAGGCAGAGACGTCAAAGGAGCCTCTTATTGATTATTTGGCTAGAGCAGGATGTCTGAGGCCAATTTGTTCCATTAAAGACAGGGATGCATTGGTTGAAGACATTATCATGTGTGTACTGCAAAGCCCATACACGAGGTTTGTTTTTCATGTTTACTTTAAGACCCGATAAATGATATTTCTGATATAAACAATTAAATGGAGCATGTGAAGCCTAGGAGCCAAAGGGGAAAACTATGTCTTGCCAGAGGGTGACGCTATAGGCTTTGTGTAACTATATTGCTTACCAAACATATTTAATGAAACTCTAGATTGGACACGGCTATAGTGATACATTGGAACAAATATCAAGCTCTGGCAGCCATGTTGCAATGGTCCTTTAGGAGCTAAAGTGCAATGTATATGAATAGGAAATGGCACTTATTTTGATGCCTTTTAAAATGATTCTGTTTCATTTCATGATTTTTCATTTCATGTTTTTTTTTTCTTTCTTTTTTTTCAAAAACTGATATATAATCGTTTTGCCGTCCCTCCTTGTTCTGTGATTGGTCCACAAATCCATGCTAAGATTTCGCCATGGTCCCCAGCATGGGTACTCTCAGGCAGTGTTGTTTTTGGCAGCCCTTTTAGTTTTAGTCTTAGTCTTAGTCCTTTGGACGAAAATGCATTTAGGTTTAGTCACATTTTAGTCATTTCAAAATGTGATCGTTTTAGTCACGTTTTAGTCAGACGAAAATTAAAAAGGTTTTTGTCAAGTTTTCGTCGGTTTCATTATAAGAAGTGATAATTAATTTCGATAAGTCTTGGAAATTGGGATAAATAATAGCTTCTATTGGCTTTTGACAAACAGATGACACCACGATAGGCACTGGCAGAAGTGGTCGGCCGACTGTGAACAGGACTTTTCCCAAAAGCGCCCGCTCTCCTCGTCCTCTGATCGCTTCGAGATTTTTTTTTTTTTTTTTTTACCAACAGTGCTGTCTGCACATACGTAGCCTACATCAACGTGCTTTCTGCGTTCATACGCCACGGTATTGAAAACTGTCCTGAGAAACAATAAAGTCCCTGTGACCTGGATGTCAGACGCTCCGAGGACGATGTACGCGAGCAGTGACCGCACGCCACGGGGAGAGAGAGAGAGAAAGAGGCGCCGCTGCCCGGTTACACCGGCCGCATCATGAGCATCACGGCGCCGCTCCGGGTCACGTTTACCGTGTGTCTCTCACTCCGCGCACAAACTCTGTTTGTGAACGATCTGACGAAAAACTTTCTCCCATTTTTGTCTCGTCTCGTCTCATTGACGTAAACTCGTAAACGTCTCGTCATGTTCTCGTCCCCAAAGAGCTCATTTTAGCTCGTCATCGTTACGTTATCGTCATTAAAAAAGGGGCGTCAACGAAAAGATATCGTTATCGTCTTCGTTGACGAAAACAACACTGCTCTCAGGCTAGCGGACTGTACAAAAAAGTGTGACAAATTAGCCCAGATCTCTCCTACATGTTGCTGCTTTGCTACACGTAGCCTAGCATGAAGTTTAAATTTACAACGTCCTCTTCCAAAAACTTACAGAAATAGCGTTTAGTTGTTATTGTAAAATATGACTGGGAATCTTCCGCACTGTGGCAAGTAATATTGGAAATAAACTAGCGAAAGGGGCCAGCGAGTAAACTTAAAACCATGGTTAACAATTTTGCATAGCGTGTGCCAACGTTTGTGTTTTCCTTGTCGTCCGGGCCTGCAAATAAACCAAACGAACCCGCCAGTGCTGGCTTTGCTCGGCGAGCGTCTCCGTATAAACCATTGTGAGTCGTTCAATAACATAAATATGAGGGCCCCATACCGCTCTGAGGAGGAGGGGCTCCATGCTGAGAAGGCATCTGCAGCAGCCCCTATGAGAGTGGTGTAATAATCCAGATCCACTCATTATTGCACTAATGTTCACGCTCCGCTGTGTGAGGAAGGTGTGGGGGCTGCAAGATGAATCGCAGTCAAATTGGAGTTGCAGTTTTAATGGCGGTGCGTGGCTTGGATCGATCAAGGGTTTCGAGGGCACAGTGTAAAGTCAGATAGGGTGGTACACGTCTGTATTCTCACGCAGTCCGTTTCAGTCTCCTAGTCTTCTGTGTCTCGGGGTGTACTTGGCAGGGTACTACTGTTTTTGGGGTGGTACCAGTGCTTAATTTGGTCCCATTTTTGGAGAAACGCATTTCCCCATCTCTCAATTATTCAGGGAAGATTATCCGGAAACTCCTTGTGTTCCGGTAACTGATTCAGTCTGTTCCCTGAATCCATCGCATCAATACAAAACTACTCATTTACAAATGAAGCACTGTGTGGGACCCTCCTGTTTCAGCGTGGTTAATGGTGTGAGGATGGGTACTACAGAGATTTAGGGTTGTGGAAGGGGTGTGGCCCAAGTAGTTTTTTTGTAGTTGTTCAGAGCAGGTTTTACTTTACAAAAATAGCTTTGAACACACAAATTAAATAAATAATTAATATTATTATTAATAATAATAATAATAATAATAATAATAATAATAATAATAATAATAATAAAATAAATCACTTGGATTCCCTCTCGTTTGGGGCAGAGTTAGATGTCTTCTAAACATTGTGTCTGAAGTTTCTTGCAATGATTAATTTGGTGTTACTCTATGAAAGAGCCCCACCATGGAAAGATCCTGTTTGCACAATGGTTAATTGAGAAGAGCCAACTTCTGCTTGTACGTCCCTTACGGTTGTCGGTCTATTTAAGCCCTCCATTGACTGACCTTGTCTTCTCACTTGGCATTTCCAGCTGTCCAGCGTCCAACCAGTTTCTGTCCAGCTTCAGGTTGTGTCTGGCACGTCACGGGCACGTCTCGGGTGGCCCAGCATGGATCAACTCTCCCTCAGCTCGTCGGACGACGATTTCCCAGAGCCTCTTCAGGCCTACCAGGTCCGCCCCCGGGACGGCACCAAACAGGAGCTCGTCAAATCAACTCGCATAAACCCTGTGTGCTGAATGACGGATTCTCATAATGCATGATCCCTCACCCTCACGATCTAGGGACCTCACGGCTCTGGAGTTTGCATATGCATTCCCTTTTCAGGGAAACATTGTGTTCGGCCTTTCCTCTACACCGTGAGGAATTGGATGCATATTTGTCTCTTGTGCTGGATTTGGGCGCTCCGTTTTGGAGGTTCTACCTTCCACCAGTGCCACGTCCTCTTCATGTCAGAAGCTGTATTGTTGCATTTTCGCGTCTCGTCCGGCCATCCCCTGTAAGTGTGTGTAGTGCGCCCCTCCATCCGGCATCACCAGTAACAGCAAAGCCATCCTCACCGCCCCCTCTGCCGTGCCCAACCCGGTCATGTCTGTCTCGGTCCAAGTGCAGGTATCTGCATACTTGCTCATTCTGCAGGGGCGGTCACGTTTGCATGTCCCCGTAACCCCACACCCTCGTGACTAGGCTAGGTTTCCACTCCGATCATCATTCTCGCCGTCTTTGACGCCCTCAAAGTCCATCCGGTCCCATATTTTGTACAGTTTCTCATCACCGGCTTGCCCTGAAAGGGTTCCATCCCGGCTTCATCTCGCTCCCATCGGAATCATTCAGCTGCAACAACCTCCAATCCGTGCTACAGGACCCCCTCGCCATTGATTCCCTGATGCTAAGGGGGTAACGGAAGGCTTCATGATCGGCCCATTTTCTCATCCACCTTTCTCCTCAGGAGAAAGGTGGAAAGGTTCAGGATCAACCCGATGGGGGTGGCAATTAGGAAATACTAATACTACAAGAAACAGTTAATTGTAGACCATTTAGCCCCTCATGACAGCCGGGTACCCAGTACAAAACAGTCTGATTCCCAGCGAGGATTTTTCCCTCAAGTATGCTTCCGTCGAGCACGCCATTTCACTCATTAAACTGGCCAGTTAAAACGTGTCACTCTCGAAGGCCGACATTACTAGTGCTTTCAAAGTGCTGCCTATTAACCTAACCTATTGGAGATTTTTCCGCGTTTGCTGGTGAGGCGTTTATTATGTTGCAGTCAGGCTGACCTTCGGATGCAAAAGCAGCCCTAAGTTGTTCGATTGTCTGTCCAGAGTGCTCTGCTGGGTCCTCCTGAACAAACATCGGGTCCCCTGTTTAGTGCACCTCCTGACAACGTCTTGCTTACCTCACCCAGCCTTTACCCCCCAGGTTGTAGGCTGAACTGGCAACCCCATCTGTCAGTCCTCAAACACGCGTTTGCCACGCTCGGTGTTCACCTTTCGGATGAAACTCCGACTGACTATCTGTGAGTCTCATTATATTTTATAACTAAAATCAACAGTTAAAATGGCAACATTCTTGTTTAGTGTGGAAATACCTGGCACGTGAGTTTCATTTGTGTAAAAGTCTGAATTATTTGATATAACCTTCAAAATAATAGAAATAAGGCCAGTCCTTAGTTTTGAGTTGGTACTCTCCTGTTTCAGGGCATCTATCCCTTATTCAGACAACCCGCCATTGCAACTTCCCCCCAATCCAACACTTTTTGACACCCCCATTCCGACAGCGTAGGGGGAGCGTAGGGTTAGGGGTTAAGGGGTTAAGGTCCTCTGTCTTGTGAGTGGATGTGAGTGTAAATATAGGTCCCATATATATGTGTATGTATCATGTGTACAACCATAAACAAAAAGATTTTATTTTGAATTTTTTACTGAAAGTTCACACACAGGTAACAGACAACTGTGAAGTGAAAGCAAAATGATACATGATTCTGTTATTTTTTTTAAAAATAGAAAAGTGAAAGGTGGGCCGTGCATAAGTATTCATACAGCATTTTTCTGAGTGCATTAAAATACATTTATAACATTCCTAATGACTGCAGAATGTTCACACCTTGCCCTCTCAGTATAATTACAGCTGTTCTGTGAGGGCCTCAGACCTGTGGTCACTAAACAGCATCATGAAGGTCAAGGAGCACCAGAGAGGTCAGGGATAAAGCTATGGAGAAGTTTAAAGCAGCATTAAGTCATACAAAGATTTCACAAGATTTGAACATCTCACGGAGCAACTGTTCAATCCATCATTCAGAAATGGAAAGAGTAAAGCTCCACTGCAAACTTACCAAGACACGGCCGTCCACCTAAACTAACAGACCGAACAAGGAGAGAAATGCAACCAAGTGCCCCAAGATAACTCTGGAGAACATGGCAATGTGCAAACCTGTTTTGGGAAGTTAGTTGTGTTTGGCTGGATACTAGTCAGTTTTGAGTTGGTACTCTGCTGTTTCGGGAAGTTAGTTGTGTTTGGCTGGATACTAGTCAGTTTTGAGTTGGTACTCTCCTGTTTCGGGAAGTTGGTTTGTGTTTGGCTGGATACTAGTCAGTTTTGAGTTGGTACTCTGCTGTTTCGGGAAGTTAGTTGTGTTTGGCTGTAAACTAGTCAGTTTTGAGTTGGTACTCTGCTGTTTCGGGAAGTTAGTTGTGTTTGGCTGTAAACTAGTCAGTTTTGAGTTGGTACTCTGCTGTTTTGGGAAGTTAGTTGTGTTTGGCTGGATCCTAGTCAGTTTTGAGTTGGTACTCTCCTGTTTCGGGAAGTTAGTTGTGTTTGGCTGAATACTAGTCAGTTTTGAGTTGGTACTCTGCTGTTTCGGGAAGTTAGTTGTGTTTGGCTATATACTAGTCAGTTTTGAGTTGGTACTCTCCTGTTTCGGGAAGTTAGTTGTGTTTGGCTGGATCCTAGTCAGTTTTGAGTTGGTACTCTGCTGTTTCGGGAAGTTGGTTTGTGTTTGGCTGGATACTAGTCAGTTTTGAGTTGGTACTCTGCTGTTTCGGGAAGTTAGTTGTGTTTGGCTGAATACTAGTCAGTTTTGAGTTGGTACTCTCCTGTTTCGGGAAGTTAGTTGTGTTTGGCTGGATCCTAGTCAGTTTTGAGTTGGTACTCTGCTGTTTCGGGAAGTTGGTTTGTGTTTGGCTGAATACTAGTCAGTTTTGAGTTGGTACTCTCCTGTTTCGGGAAGTTAGTTGTGTTTGGCTGAATACTAGTCAGTTTTGAGTTGGTACTCTCCTGTTTCGGGAAGTTAGTTGTGTTTGGCTGGATCCTAGTCAGTTTTGAGTTGGTACTCTGCTGTTTCGGGAAGTTGGTTTGTGTTTGGCTGAATACTAGTCAGTTTTGAGTTGGTACTCTGCAGTTTCGGGAAGTTAGTTGTGTTTGGCTGGATCCTAGTCAGTTTTGAGTTGGTACTCTCCTGTTTCGGGAAGTTGGTTTGTGTTTGGCTGGATCCTAGTCAGTTTTGAGTTGGTACTCTCCTGTTTCGGGAAGTTGGTTTGTGTTTGGCTATATACTAGTCAGTTTTGAGTTGGTACTCTGCTGTTTCGGGAAGTTAGTTGTGTTTGGCTATATACTAGTCAGTTTTGAGTTGGTACTCTGCTGTTTCGGGAAGTTAGTTGTGTTTGGCTATATACTAGTCAGTTTTGAGTTGGTACTCTGCTGTTTCGGGAAGTTAGTTGTGTTTGGCTATATACTAGTCAGTTTTGAGTTGGTACTCTGCTGTTTCGGGAAGTTGGTTTGTGTTTGGCTGTATACTAGTCAGTTTTGAGTTGGTACTCTGCTGTTTCGGGAAGTTAGTTGTGTTTGGCTATATACTAGTCAGTTTTGAGTTGGTACTCTGCTGTTTCGGGAAGTTAGTTGTGTTTGGCTATATACTAGTCAGTTTTGAGTTGGTACTCTGCTGTTTCGGGAAGTTAGTTGTGTTTGGCTATATACTAGTCAGTTTTGAGTTGGTACTCTGCTGTTTCGGGAAGTTAGTTGTGTTTGGCTGTATACTAGTCAGTTTTGAGTTGGTACTCTCCTGTTTCGGGAAGTTAGTTGTGTTTGGCTGGATACTAGTCAGTTTTGAGTTGGTACTCTGCTGTTTCGGGAAGTTGGTTTGTGTTTGGCTGGATACTAGTCAGTTTTGAGTTGGTACTCTGCTGTTTCGGGAAGTTAGTTGTGTTTGGCCGTATACTAGTCAGTTTTGAGGTAGGCTCTCCGCTGTTCTGGGGTGGTGGGTGGTGCTTGGCTGGGACTCTTGGATTCTGGGGGTGCGTTTGGGGGGAATGATGCAGAACAGCTGTGACCTATTTCTACGGTCTCACGTGCAGCTGCTGAAACGTGACTCAGGACCGGCCTGCGCTCACACAGTTCTACGGTACAGTGTATCTGAACGGGCCAGAGGAGGGACTTTACCACATCTGGACCTGATCAGGCATCAGGAATGCACTCACTCCGACAAAAAAAAAACACATGCTCACACACACAGAAGAGCCACAATTCACATTAATATTTTAGCTTCTGCAAGACAGCAATAACTCTGATGATTTCAGCGGAGACACAGCCATCAAACTCAGTTCTTTCCATCTTCAGGGCTGTAATGCCTTTTTGCGTTCGATTCGGATCATCAGAGTACAAGGAAACTAAGTAACAGTCTTAAGGAGCTTTATCACATTTTTCTGTTTTAAATGTCTTTAATCTTTCTGAATGACCTAGGCTGAAATATTTAGTTGACAAGCTTTGAAATTGGTTGATGATAAACAGAACCAGAGATACCTGAGGATACAACAGGATTCGGAGTGAAGAAACTAAAAAGAATTCTTCAGCAATTGTACTGGGAGGCTGACAATAAGAGAAATACCACAGTAAAACGCATTCCAGCTACAGCGCTGGAAGAGTTTCAGAAAATATTGTCTCTCTTGGGCTTACGATTGATTGATTGATTGATTGAATATTTTATTTCGAGCTACACAAAACAGACACAAAAGTGAGAAAAAAACAATAATAATAATTACAAAGCTCGAAAAGGAGTGGGAAGAAGACAAGCTTATTAACTCCCACCCCCTATTCACTTCAATAATAATAATAATGTGGTTGCAATAATAACATATGATTACATATTTACATCAAATGCAACAATGCATTACATTAAGTCAACAATCACAGTATGTTACACTTTATAACAAGTGTATACATTTATTTATTTATTTATTTTTTCCTTATGCGTTATTTATTGCCATGTTAGTATTACTGTTATTCATAATCCTCATCATCATCATCATCATCATCATCATCATCATCATCATCACAACCCATGTAGCATTACTTGTGTCAATGTGCATGAATAATACATAACACACTCTGCATTTATTCATGAAATATATTGTATTGCCTGATCGATGCTCATGATAACAATATTAATCTTAATGATGTGCACTTAAAAGGAATCAAGGTTCTGTTGTCTATTTTTTTTGTTTTCTCTTATGTTTTCATTTCTTCTGTGCTGGACCAGCTGCCAGAGGGGGGCAGCCCCCAAGCAACCGGACCATCATGTGTTAAGTGTCCTATGCTGTGCATTAAAAGAGACAAGATTTAGGAGTCTGCTGCCAGACGATGCTCTCCTCGAGCAGCCGGCCCCGCTTGCCTGCCCTGTACTACGAGTTATGTTGAATGCAGAAACACACGGTTATGTACATGTTATCACTTCTGAGAATTTACTTCCTTTTTTATTACCATCAGCACCAATACCAATACTACTGACTCAATTGATTTTGTTTGATTCAAGAATAAGACATAGGTTGCTATGTATATATAATGATGATAATAACACAACAGCAATAGCCATAACTGAGTTATAGATTCTGTCGTATAATAACAATAATAATAATCATTCATAACAACAATAATAACAATAATAATAACAACAACAGTAATTATAATAATAATAAACTTCATCATTTGCTTGATCGGTCCTTTAATGTATATAGCACTTTCCAAAACCCATTAACAGTCAATTACCCATTTCCTCTTTCCTGTACTTTGTCCAGACAATTTTTTTATATCTTGATTTGAAATGTTGAATATTTGGACATTGTTTGAGCTCTGACCCCAGTTTGTTCCAGAGTTTAACTCCACATACAGACACACACATACTTTTTCTAGTGGAAGACACTGCTTGAATCTTAAAGTTATCACACCTCCTCAGGTTATAACCCCCTTCTGTGCGTGTAAAAAGCATTTGTATCCTCGCAGGTAGCACACTGTTGTTAGCTTTATATAGAAGTTGAGCAGTAGAAAAATCAATTAAGTCATACATTTTTAACAGTTTAGATTGCAGAAATAATATATTTGTGTGATCACAATATCCTACTTTATGTATGATTCTTACAGCACGTTTTTGGAGTATAACAAGGGGGTGTAATGAACTTTTGTAATTATTTCCCCAAACTTCCACACAGTAATTTAAATATGGCAAAACTAATGAACCATATAATAAAAGCAATGCTTTGTAATTTAAAAAGAACTTGGCTTTATTGATGATTGAGATACTTTTGGAGACTTTACCTTGTATGTGTCGTATGTGTGTTTTCCAGCTTAATTTACTGTCAATGGTGACTCCTAAAAATTTAATTTCTGTTACCGTATCCAAGTCAACACCATCTATATTTATTGGGTCTAGTTTTCCATTATAATTACCAAAAAACATTACTTTTGTTTTATTTAAGTTGAGGGACAATTTGTTACTGTCCATCCATATTTTTAATTTCCTTAATTCACGGTTTATGTTAGTTACTAAACTACTTTGATTGTCATTAGAATAGAAAATGTTTGTGTCATCTGCGAAAATCACTAATTTTAATAATTTAGACACATTAAAAATGTCATTAATATATAAATTGAACAACTTTGGGCCTAAGACAGATCCCTGTGGGACACCACAGCCAATGTCCAAGCATCCTGATGTAAACTCCCCCATCTTCACATACTGTTGTCTCCCTGTTAAATAGCTTTGGATCCAGCTCAAAGCCACTCCCCTTATGCCGTATCTATCTAATTTTTTTAATAATATAGAATGATTAAGTGTATCAAATGCTTTTTTAAAATCAATAAATATTCCAGCTGCATGTTTCTTTTTTTCTAAGCTATTAGTAATTTCTTCTATTGCATCGATGATGGCCATTGAAGTAGACCTTGCTTCTCGAAAACCATACTGACTTTCATTAATTAGTTTATGCTTATTTATAAATTTGTCCATTCTGCTGTTATAAAGTTTCTCTAAGATTTTGGAAAACTGTGGGAGGAGCGAGACAGGTCTGTAGTTAGTGAAGATGTGTTTGTTTCCATTTTTGTGTATGGGTATTACTTTTGCAATTTTCATTTTATTTGGAAACGTTCCTGTCAGGAATGATAAGTTGCATATGTAGGTTAATGGTTTCACTATACCATGTATAACTTTTTTAACTAGTGTCATATCTATATCAAAACAATCAGTAGACAATTTATTTTTACACACGTTAACAACATCTATTATTTCTGTTTCAGTTACTCCAGACAAAAACATAGTTTTTGAATTAATGCTTATCAATGACTCCATTTCACTGCTACAGTCAGGGATTTTTGATGCCAGATCCGGTCCAACATTTACAAAAAAGCTATTAAAACTTTCTACAATTTCATTCTTATTGTGATTATCATTAGTCCCATCACTGAAATAGCATGGATATGAATATTTTTTTGCATCACCTTTGATTATATTATTTAGTATTCCCCATACCCCTTTCATGTCGTTCTTGTTTTTATATAATAGATTAGTATAATATAATTTCTTACTATTTCTTAATATACCCGTCAATTTATTTTTATATGTTTTGTATCTACGTTCAGATTCTACTGTTCTTAGTCTTAGGAACTTTCTATATAGAGTGTTTTTCTTCTTGCAAGCATTATGTAAACCTTTGGTTAACCACGGGCATTTTGTCCCTTTGCTATTTTTACTGAATTGCCGTATTGGACAGTTTTTATTGTATACTGCACTAAAAATTTCCAAAAAAGATTCAAAAGCACTATTCACATCATTCTTGTTAAATACATCATTCCAATCTTGTTTTAGTAAGTCACTGTAAAGTAGATCAATTGCCTCCTCAGTTCTCACTCGTTTATAAATAAATTTTTCAGATGATATTTGATTGATGTCATTATCATCATACACCGTGAATACGGGCAGATGATCCGTTATATCACAAACCAATAGGCCGCTGACATTTGTAAACTCCATATTATTTGT
The DNA here is from genome assembly GCF_951799975.1 of Gobius niger. Taxonomy (NCBI): domain Eukaryota; kingdom Metazoa; phylum Chordata; class Actinopteri; order Gobiiformes; family Gobiidae; genus Gobius; species Gobius niger. The sequence goes on from NC_136856.1 coordinate 34,667,836, forward strand.
GAAAATGTTGTCAATGAGGGTAGCACTGTGCGTTGTAATTCTGCTCGGTCTTGTGATAGTCGGGTATAAACTCATACTGTACATCCTATTAATATATTCATCAGTTATTTTATGTTTATTTGGATTTATCAAATCAATATTGTAATCCCCACAGATAAATAATACCTTGTTACTTATTTCTGAGAATGTTTTTTCCGCCCAGTTTGTAAATATTTCCAAGCTTGAGCCTGGTGACCTGTATAGACAAGTAACTATTATGTTCTTCTTTTTTTCATTGATAATTTCTATTGATAAGCATTCAAGCAAGTTGTTTATTGATGCTGACATACTTTCTAATTTTTTGAATTTAAATTTCTTGAGGACGTATATAGCAACTCCTCCTCCCCCTTTATTTGTTCTGTTTACATAGTTTAACTCATAATCATTTAGCTCAAACTCTATGCCTTTATCCTCATTGAACCATGTTTCTGATATTGCAATGATACTAAATGGTTGCTCAAACTGTTTTAAGTATTCTCTAATTGCATCAAAATTCGCGTACATGCTTCTACTATTGAAATGGATAATTGAGAATTTCCCTTCTGATTTAACAGAGTTTTTATATTCGTCTTCAGTGTAGTATTTGCAATTAATTGCTTTAGATGTTAGGAACATATTATCTGGGTCTAGCTGATCTTCCAAATCTAATACATTATGTTCAGTGTACTCTGAAGTTTTAAGTTCTAAGAGCTCATAGTCCAAGATCCTTTGGTGTAAACTTAGGTCACTGCTATCAGCAGTATATGGAGTATGAATGGATGTCATTGTATGAGTATAGACAGATGTTCTTTTTTTTTTCTTTTTTTTCTAACTCATTGACCCACTAATACGATCCACGATCAAACTGCAAGGCTTAATGCTCTATTTAGATTTTAAAAATAAATTAAAAAAATCTGAATCTTTTGCAAGGTCGTTCATATTATTACCAAACAGTTGGATTTAGGACAGCTCCAAGTGGCCTGGGTCACATTTGAAAGCATTTAATCTGTGATGTTCAGAAGGTCATGAATAGCCTTGGACATATTTGGTCAAAAAGACTGATCAAAATCCAAGGCTTTCTCCGAAGTTATAGCACAATTCAGGGTACAGGTGCTTGGCTTTGAAATGCACATTGATTTTGTAAATATTTTCGGGTATTGTCTTCATAAAAGTAATACGGCGGGTTTGTGAATCTGATCACTACCAAATATTCACTGTCCGGATCTGATGTTCATTATGGGTAACCGATCCAGGCATTTTGAGAGTGTCAGATCGGATTTAATGACTGGATCAGGTCAGATTTCCCAAAAGACGTCTGTGAATCTGTGGTCCTCAATCTGTAGCGGCTTAAGCCTGCAGGTTCACCACAGCGCTGCAGTAAACCTGCAACCCGGAGTCTCTGCAGATTCAGGACCGCAGCCACAATGCCATCGCTAAGCCAGGCTACTATCCAGTGGCGGCTGGTGATGTGAAAACCAGGGGGGGCTGTTGCCTCTACCTACCTTCAATTATATTTTAGAAGATACTTATAAACATTGTTTTTAACTTAAAAAAGAAAGTTATCTTTGGGGCATGTAGCAATATTATTATTTTATGTAGAATATATTCAAAACTTATTGTTTAGTTTTATTCAACTAAAAAATAAATAATTTCTGACTAAAGCGTAACAATAGTCACTATACATATTTGTGTTGTGCACCACTGATTTGTGTTTTGTACCAACAGAACCAGAACAAAGGCAGGAGGTGTTTCCTCTTTGATTTCATGTACAGTTTTAGTCCCAGACCTGCTATGGTTTCATCAAGAGCCTCAGAGTCACAGGTTTAAAGACAAATGATCCGCTCAGAATCCGAGGCACCTGGAGCTCCACCTGTAGCACCTGGAGCTCCTCCTGTAGCACCTGGAGCTCCTCCTGTAGCACCTGGAGCTCCTCCTGTAGCACCTGGAGCTCCTCCTCTGTTTCCCTCAGTGAATGAATGAGTTCTCCTCTCCTGTCGTAGCTCCTCCTCATGGTCCTGAATCTTCTCTCCATCAAATGTCCAAGTCCTGGGACATAACTGTCCAAGTCAGTGAGGGTTTGTCTCAAAGTGTAAGATAAACAAGCAGTAGCTAAAGCAGACGAGCTAGTTAGCATCGTCATGCTACCTCCAGGAAAGTCCGTTTAGACGTGACTTCTGACGGAAGAACGATGTCCCAAGTCCATTAGTTTGACTAAATCCTTTCACCTCCTCTCAGGAAACAACACGAAGCTCCTCCGGTCTCTCAAATGAGAAGTTTTTCCTCCGATCGTCCGTGAGCTCAGAGCTGCTCCAACAACGAGCTACTCGTGTTTGTTTACAGTAGCGCTTCCTCGTCTCTCACCTGTTAATTCTCCGATGGGCGCTTGGCCTCAGCGCCCATCAGAGATTTACTATTGCGCGTCTCTGATTGGTTGAATTAATGATATTTGGTGACGTTTTTATACCATAGTAGAGCGCCATTGGTTAGATCTCGTGGGCGCTGTTCCTCGCCGCCCCGAGCACAAAACTACACATTTATGAGGCTGTTACAGCGGTTACAGCACAAGATGAACCAGGCAGACAAATGACACCTCCTTCACCTCCGCTCCCCCTCACTCAGTGTAAAAAACACCTGTACATAAGAAAGTTATGATTTTGCTAAACTTAAAACTTTTTATTTTATTTACAAAATTGATAGGAGGGGCGGCGCCCCACCGCCCATAATGGACCAGCCGCCACTGCTACTATCGCTAAAAATGCTGCAATTAAACTATTTTTGTTTTCATGAAAAAAGCCCATTTTATCCTGTATAATACCCACCATTGCGTTCTAGTTTTAAATTCAAAGCTAAATCCAAACATTTTTGCATGAGTATAAAAATGCCAAGACGTGAATGTTCTGAAATTGATAGATACATTATAAAATATAATAATATAAAAAATATAATAATGCAAAAAGACTGTATTGGATTTGCATCGTCCAGCATCATGAAGTGTCAAAATATCGCAGCGGGAATTCATTGAAGTACAATATCTGTCAATTATCTGTTTGGAGATTTCTTTGGAAAGCTGTTTCTCTCCTGTAGAGTTGTATTGGCCCACCTGAAACTGAGCCGAGCTGTTCCCGTAAACAGCACAGGGCTGATCCCTTTAAGACGGAGTACAGGGCAGAGTTTGGGATGAGGTTACGCGAGCGCTCTTATTACCTCTGTATTCAAATCAATACAAATGTACAAATGCGCGCTACAACTTCAAGTCAGAGAGCACAGAATAATACAGACTAACAAGTGCTTCATAAACTGAGTGAGAGGGGGATATGTTCATGCCCTCACATAATAAGACGGGCGACTAGAGAATAGGAGAATAAACGACTTCACTAGGAAATAAAGTGAGAGATTTTTGTTTTGTTTGAAAGCACTGGCTCAGTGTTTTTTTTTTTTAACCAGGTGAGGCTTTTCTCTGTGGAATTTTCCTTGAACTCCCCGTGTCTGGGGAGTGGCGGTTTCGTCCATTAACCAGAGCACAACAGACTAAAAACATCCAGTTTGGATCTGGCCCAAAAGGGATTGCCATTTCTAATGTATCATTGAACATAAACAATGGCATCGAGTGCATTTCGGATTCTGTTTTAAATTATCTTAAAACAAGGACAGTTTGTTTATTCTAATTTTAATCATGATGAACAAAAACATTCATTCCAAATGTTAAATGGTAAATGGTCTCAACTTATATAGCGCTTTTCCACCTACATCAGGCACTCAAAGCGCTTTACAGCAAGGATCCACTCACCCATTCATACTCCCATTCATACACCAATGTACACAGACACTGGGGGCAATGTGGGTGAAGTGTCTTGCCCAAGGACACAACGACAATGTGCACTTTCAGGAGGTGGGATTCGAACCCCCGACCTGCCGATCATGAGACGACCCTCTCTACCATCTGTGCCACTGTCTGTAAATGTTGACTATGTATTCTGTATGATCGACGAAAAAGATACTGTATGTGAAAACAAATATCTGCTTTGCTATTTGTATAGATCTTCAGTATTGTATGGTGTATTTATATATATTTTTTAAACTGTATGACTTCAGACCTTGTCCTTTCCTTTTTGATTCTACGATGATAGACGATAGATATTAATGCAACATTAACACTAATATCATAGAATAATAATAGAATACTACACAACAAGATATATTTTTAAAGCTTTAATTATGACTGAATACATTCATCTTATTCCACTAGATGGCTCAAATGTTGAGAGTACAATGCTATATGCTCCCAAATGTTTGCACTTCAAACACCAGCCTATTGGACTTGGAGTAAACATCAACATCACCCTCCAACCCACAAAACAGAAGTGAAAGTATGCCACTTTATTTTTATGGTTTATTTGGCTCTCTTGAAGTGTGGGGGTTTTAGGGCTGACAACACATGACTAAAACAGTACATGCTGAGCAAACATGTTACAAGTTAGTGAACAAAAAAAGAGTATCACCAATTTTAAAACTGCACATCTTTCTTGTTTACATTTCTGTTATTTAAAGCAGTACAAAGTAACTTGTTTACCTTAATAAATCCTTTCCGTTTTAAGTCTTGTAGGTGCACTGAAGCTTCTTTCAGCTGAGGCCACAGGGACAACCAGCAACAGCCTACCTAGTTTTTCTACCTCATCAAAAAAGCCTCTAACTTCAGGTAACACTTCGACTTTACTGCGCGGACGTCGAAGTGCTCCTAAGGTATTGTTACGCCTTACAATATAGTTCCTCTTTTTATCCACTTAGAAAATCGACACGTTTAATTTTGTGTAACTAGACTTGGATCATGTAAAGGCTGACATAACTGTATTTATATAGGGAAAACGTGGAACGGCTTGGTCCATTCTAACTTCATCCCAGTTTGTAGCTATAGGAATATGCTGGGAGAGGCTAAATGCTAACAACGTCTTTGGTCTATTTGTGTGACTGAGGGCGCGCACAAAGACCAGACAGTTGCGCATCAACACGTCTAAGCTCAGGTAAGAACATATCTCAGTATGTGAAAACGGTGGCCTGTTCCTTTAAACAGGTGTGGAAACTTTTCCTCACTCCTTTTCTCTTGCAGCGTAGACTTCACATAGCCAACAGCGTTTTTGCAGTTAGCGGTTTAAGCACTCCAGCTCTCCTAAAACCTCTGAGGCCACTACCAGTCCAAGAACAGTTTTGGCCTTAAACCTCTTAACTCCCACATGACCAGATCCCATTTTCTCCAGTTTGGCTTTACCCTAATCAAAAAGCTTCTTGGGAAAAAAGCACCAAAACAGCCACAATAAATGAGAAGAAAACAAGGATGTAAATGCAACAAAAATGTGACAAAAATTCTACAAAAATGTGACAAAAATTCTACAAAAATGTGACAAAAATTCAACAAAAATGTGACCAAAATTCAACAAAAAAATGACAAAAATTCAACAAAAAGTGACAAAAAACTCAACCAAAAAGTGACAAAAATTCAACAAAAATGTGACAAAAAATCAACAAAAAAATGAAAAAAATCAACAAAAAGTGACAAAAAATCAACAAAAAAATGACAAAAAATCAACAAAAATGTGACGAAAAATCAACAAAAAAATGACAAAAAATCAACAAAAAGTGACAAAAACTCAACCAAAAAGTGACAAAAATTCAACAAAAATGTGACAAAAAAAAAAAAAAGGTGACACAACACAGCAACAACGCAAGGAAAAAGATCAGTTTTGTGGGTCTTAGCTTTCAAATGAGGTGTTACACAGGCCTATATAATAGCCAAAGAGGACAGAATGCATTTGGTTTAGGCGGGTGGTACGAGGTTAAGAATCGCTCCAGGAAAGCGCTACCTCTAGGTGCCAGTGTCAGAATTAAATGAAGCCACTTGACAATACAGCCTCATATTGTTGAAGCACTGTATCCACAGCCTGACCACGAACCATCAACCTAGATGGACACAATGGTTTCACTGATCTGGCATTTCCCTCACCTATTCTCTGTCCTGTCAACAAACCTTTGAGCTTACCGGATTGATGAAGTACCCACTTCAATGCAACACGTACTGAGGAGGAGGCACTACATGCAGACTGGGTCATAAGATTGACACAATGTGGCCACAATGCACATGTCCCCAAGGTCTCCATGCAAACCTACGCCCACGGAGGGCACTGAGGCTCTCCACTGGAAAGACCTTGAATGTTTCTCTGAACACACGAGACTCAGGCAACGTATAAACCTAATAAACCGATATTACACGCAAGTTCCCATTTAATCTACCGAGAGTATTACGAATTGATATTTCTGAATAAAAAGTTACTTAGATCCACCGTTCAGAACTCCCCCGGCAGTGTGCTTCTGAAGGTACCAGTGAATTATTCTTTTTGCTACTGGAGACCCGCGCCTGTCCTCGTAGACCCCTCAACCTGTGATCACAGCCTCATCACACTCATGCAGCTCACTCTGAAGCCAGTCCAGCTCAATCTGTTTGAGATGTTGCAGTCTGGATCAGAGACAGCATGGTTTATACTCTCTTCATCTGAGGAGACCCTGCCGAGGCCAACGACTCGCAACTCCAGATCAAGCAATGTCAAAATCAAGCTGTACAATTTTCATCAATGCAAACCCCGCCCTCGTTACAGGAGATGTTTTCCGCTGGTGTAGCTTCGGGACCCACCTTCAACGCACCACGGAGCCATGACCGAAATAAACATGTTCCTGTACACTTTGAAATGTGAAATTTAAGACCTTTTGAAGACCTGGAATTACAAAATGTATGACCACTGGCACCTAAAGAAGACTAACATTTTCCTACCCCTAATAAAACTCTCTATTGAAGTGGGAATCTGCCCAAAACAATTTACGTATGTGCTTTTACGCCTTACCAAATGACCCATCAAACCTCTGTCAAATGCATCCATTTCTTTCAGGCTGGCGAAGTTGAAACGACGTTACGCTCCATTGCCTGGTTTAATGAAGGGAGCGGCGCTTGTATTTGTTTGTCGAGCATGTTTCTCCAGTCTGGAAGCTCTGGAATACGTTCACGTCCTGGTCTGTTGGCGGTCCTGGTCATCAGCCTGGTCATAAAGGTGTCCTCCTCTTTGCTCCTCATGCAAACGGGGAGGCAAATCTTCCACTCCTCCCACTCCCTACCACGAGTCCATATGATCAGCTGTGTGTTTCAGCCGGAGCACAGACGGAGACCGTGTTGAGAAGTGTTCAAGCGGACCATTCAGACTCATCCTCCGGCATTTGCGATCGGTAAAACGCTACGATGCTTAGAGACACAGTACGCACGTGTCATTTTTTTCTTTTGCAAATGCTGTGTTTACAGTGCGGAGCTATGGTGACACAAGAAACATATGAATAAAGACATAAATAAAGAATAAACTGACTACTTACAAGCTGGTTAGCATTAGTTCATTCAGCTGAATAAGGCACACACTTCAAAAAGTAATTACCTGGATTAGTTCAAATGTTTTAAGATTTAGTTGGGGATTATGCTGTACTGATACTTTCTCGTTTCAAGCGAGATGACCTTAGAGCCAGTCTGAAATGTCATCAAACTATTAAAGTAAACTTGGTCAGATCAGGTAAAAAGTCTAAATGAGTGAAAACCGCTCAAAACAAGATTAATATCTCAATTCAAGTCTTTTAACCAATGCTTGGTATTCACTTTTTGTGGTGCACATACAGTAGTGCAATATATATACAGGGGTGTGCTGTTCGTATTTGATTATAAACTCTAATATTATTTGAAATAGCTCAAAATAATATTTTCACTCTATTTTATAACGTTGCATTGTCATCCAATCAGAGCTTTTTGCCCATAGTTGCCGAGAGCGGAGAGTTCTCTGTTTTGTCCTTCAGAGTCACTTCTGAAGGCTCTGCTCCGTATAAAACAACACACTCATACATATGTGGACCCTCCAGCCAATCAGATGAGATCCAGATGCAACATGTAGGGAAATGATAATTGACCAGAGTTTTCGGATGGCTAAGGCCAGGCTAGGTCCCTGGTGATATGGAAAACTTTATGGGTGAGACGGGTGGAGTACATGTCCTTAATGAAGGGGAGGGGGCTCCGCAGATCTTCTAACGTAGGATCTTCAGTTGAGCTATTGGACAAATAAGTAAACTGGTATGTGTCCAGGGTGGGATACAGAACAGACTTGATAAATTAAGTTATACTTTATTAATCTCTGTAGAGAAATGTGTTCTCTGCATTTGACCCATCCTCAAAGTGGGCGACCTGTAGGAGCACTGAGCTGCCAGCATGGGCTGGCACTCAGGGACCCGTCTCCATGATGTAGAGCCAGGCTGGTGGTCAGAAAGACCTGGCTGGAAGATTGACCTATTGCACATGTTGTTACCACTAACCTACGCAGCCACAGGGACAACATGCAAACTCCACACAGAGAGGCCCCGTCTAGGTGGGAATCGAACCCGGGACCAGGAGGGTAGCGAGGCAACCAGCCTGCGCGATCTGCATGTCCGACCACTACCAACTACTCTCTCACTACCTTCACTCAGGCTTCCTGGTGTTCCCAAACGCTCTCAAAGTGCAACAAAAAGCAATTTTTGAAAACAGTTTAAGATGAGATGAAAGTGTTTTTGAGCACTTGAAATACAGGAAATTACTTCTGAATCTTTAAAAATTTCCTGGGGGAGGACCCCCAGACCCCACCCTTTATAGAATTATCCGGACCTTGCAGTTTTTTAAATCCTGGATACGCCCCTGCCTGGACCTGTCTGTTCTTGGATTTCATGATGCTGTGTGCTCCCCAGTAGTCTGTTAAAGGGGGGCCCATACTTATGCAACCCACTGTAAATACTGTGAGGCATTGGCTAGTTTCACTAAATAAATAGTGATATTTAAAGCTTGATGCTCTTTGCTCTGCCTTTAACTCATGTCCACAGGTCGACTCAGGGCAGGAGGGGGCAGGGAAAGGTCGCGTGTATAGGCATATGTAAATGTGCTTGTGAACATTAAAGTACAGACTGCGTTCATTATGCCACAGTATATCAAACGCTTATGGCCTAATACATAAAGATGTATGTAACAACAGGACTAAACTCGATCACAGCCAAGAGTGGAAGTCAATAAGCTCTATAAACCTGTTTGCATAAGGCCTCAAGGTCTAAACCAGGTCCAAACCAGGACTAAACCCGGGCTAAACCAGACGGCGTGCGGTAAAGCACCAAACTAAGCCTTAAACCTGTTTGGTCGCTGGAGTGTGTCTGCATAAGCCCTCAGCACAAGAATCCTGGAGAGTCCGCCGCGCAGTAATCTCCTTTCCCCTCCCCAGAGCCAACAGAGCCTCCGAGACTGTTTGTGATGCTAATGCTACAAGAATGAATCATGCTCCAAATTCACAGGATGCGGCAGGAGAAAGAGTGAGGTGCTGCTGCTACAGGGGGCGGTCTGATCCGGGAAAAACAGCATCTGTCGACAGGAGCGCAAGGAGAGAGCAGGTATTATAGAGGTTTGGATGAGACGCAGGTATGAAGCACTACCTGTGTATCTGCAGGACTTCTGATTTCTCTTTTCCCAACTGTCTGGTCTGCTGATTTAGACATTATTATGGGGACAGAGGGAAACACAAACTCATTTGTCCAGGTATGGTCATCGGAAAAATTGCCTATATTTTCAGCGACATAATCTGAATAATGGAAAGACCCAGATTTAAAGGAGCTATATCATGCTATTTTAGCCATTCCAAAGTTAAGTATAGGCATTTATATGATATATTGTACCTCTACCATTATGGAGCACTCATTTTTGTGATAAATATAAGTGTTTTCTGGAGGTATTTTTCAAACCCGGAAGACACAACGCTTCGATTCAGTTAACTCCGCCCCCTCTCTCAGCGCATACAACTTTACCGTAATATAAATAAACAGCAATAAGTGAAGTCACTTCACGATGCAGTTATACGGAGTTGACATCTGCAACACAGCTTCATAAATGGCTAACACACAAGCTAATATGCTAACACACAAGCTAACCCGCGTTTGGATTGACTCACCGCTCTGGTCCATCGCTGTTTACATTATGGGACTCGCGTTGGTTATAAAAGTTAATCCACTTTGGTTCTGGCGAAGGTTCCCCAAACATCCATCAGAGACAGTCACAGAAAAACACCATTTTGGCTGATAGTCGCTGAATCCCGGAGAAAAAAACAGCTGAGTGGCCTCTTCTTGAAAAAGGTTGAATATAAACTCCTCGTCCTCGTAGCCAAACGCGTTTCTTTTTCTCCGTCCGTGACATGATCGTTAGTTAAGAATAAAGAACAGGTGTGTCCAGAGTAGGTAACGAGCTCCATCTTCAGCTGCAGCGCAAACATGACTGATCTGTTCAGACGCGATGTGTTTGTTTTGGCCACAGCTGACCTGGAAGCACTTCAGGCACTTCCTTTTTTTTTTTTTTTTTTTTTTTTTTACTCTTTGTTTCTTTCTTACGACAGAAATAATGAAAACGCTGTTTTACAAATTAAAATCAGGCCGTAAGCATAGAATTAAGACATTACATTACAGACGTCGAGCACTTCCGTTCCGCTGTTACGACACAACTGAACACTCAGTCGTTCACCAGGAGAGGGAGGAGCAGCTGCTCAGAGAGCAGGATTCAGGAGGATTACTGAGAGCTGCGTGAATGAAGCCACAAGCCACTCTGGGGGTGTTTTTGATGAGGAAATAGCATAACAACATGGCTAAAAGCACCAAAAAGTCGATTTTGCATGATATAGGACCTTTAAATGTATGTGTTACTGTGCCGAAATATGAATGAACAGAGTCAGAAGAAAGGTTTACGTTATTTATTCTTGCAGGGTTAAATAGCGGGACCACAGCCCATTTTACCCGCTGGACAACAGAGTGCTGATATGATCCAAATTAACTCGTAACATAAGGCGGGCAACCCCGCAAACCCAACAACATGCGACACTGAAAACTGAACATGCAATATTGAAAAGGCACCTCAAGCGCACAGCAAAACACTGCAATGTGAACACACCATGCGATTGGATCAACTCTAGTCTGACTCTGACGTACGCAGGTTTTTAACCCTCGTGTCGCCTTCGCGGGTCTTTTTGACCCGCTGTCATGTTCCGGGCATTTGGATGCAAGGTGACACAAGGGGGCGCCCTTCCAACCTTCTCAGCGTAAATGTGAATTGACTTTCTTCAGAGTGAGACTTTCGGTCAGACACCATGAGTGACAGTAACATGATGCTAAATACAGTGAGCTCTTTGTTTCTAGTAAAAAGTCAGAGGCCTCATTGCTTTTCAGTCACAGACTGAGAAGTGAAGAAGGAAGTCATGGAGCTTCTGCTTTAGGCAGAACTTCAGACTTCTGCTGCATGTAGGGGTCATATTATATCATATCAAATGTTGTAATCTGTAAAGCACTTTTGATACCTTTCGGTATGCGAAGCGCTTTATAAATAAAGATTGATTGATCATAATCTGAAACTCAAATCTGTAGTAAAAACATAATATATGGAAATAATTATTACAATTACAAAAAGAAAATATAATAATAAAGAAAACATATTTGAAAATCATGTATCTAATCAAAAAAATTGTTTTATTTACTCTCATTCTAAAAAAAAAAAAAATACAAAAAAAAAACCCAAACAAACTGTTACCATTTGTATCTGCTGTAGAGTCATGTTTGTCCCAGTTCCTCTGAGTCGTGGTGAGTCATGGTGGACCGTGACAGATGTGGACAGGACTGTAGTAGATCTACTTTTACTTTGGAGAAAATAGTTACTATAGTAACTGTTGAAGAAATGAACCTCATGAGTCAGTCCTGCTGCACCACGACTCAGAGGAACTGGGACAAACATGACTTTACAGCAGATACAAATGGTTAGGGTTTGTTTGGGTTTTTTTTTTTTTTTTGGGGGGGGGGTTTCTTTTTTAGAATGAGAGTAAACAAAAAAAAATAAAAAAACATTTTGGATTAGATACAGCATTTTTGTAATTGTAATTATTTTCCCTATATTATGTATTTACTACATATTTGTGTTTCAGAATATGAATCAATCAAACTTTATTTATAAAGCGCTTTTCATACCAAAAGGTATCACAAAGTGCTTTACAGATTACAACATTTGATATGATATAATATGACCCCTACATGCAGCTGAAGTCTGAAGTTCTGTCCAAAGCAGAAGCTCCATGACTTCCTTCTTCACTTCTCAGTCTTTGACTGAAAAGCAATGAGGCCTCAGCCTTTTTACTAGAAACAAAGAGCTCACTGTATTTAGCGTCATGTTACTGTCACTCATGGTGTCTGACCTAAAGTCTCACTCTGAAGAAAGTCAACTCAAATTTACACTGAGAAGGTTGGAAGGGCGCCCCCTTGTGTCACCTTGCATCCAAATGCCCGGAACATGACAGCGGGTCAAAAAGACCCGCGAAGGCCACACGAGGGTTAAGGGAAGTGACCCGAAACAAAACAAAACAAACAAAGTATTGAGAAAAAACTAGTTAGTCCGCCCTTACAGAATGAACTCCCAAGCACGGGCTACAGCGGGACGGACTAACTGGAAACACAAACTACAAGGACAGCAGGTAGCAACACTGTCAAAACAGACAAAAAATAGCACATTATAAAACACACCAAATTTACTTTCAACAACTTTAATATTATTAAGCATATCTAAAATATCTAAAAGCTACCTGTGCGTCGTGCACGCCCCACACACAGTCTGCTCAACAACCCCCACGCCGCTGGTCATCAATCGGCTTTGTGGTTGGCGTCGTAGCCTTGTACGATCCTACCATTAAAATAAACAATTAAAATCAAGCATTGTTGCTACCATACATCAAACAACATATACATTCTAAAAATCACTCACCAAACAACTTCCGCCCTCACGCCTGGCGTGGGTGAGCCCAGCGTGAGCCCAGCAATCTTCCTGGTCGCCCACGGAAACTAGCACTTCGCTGCAACCAGGCCACTTCCTATCTAAGCTGTCACCGGCCCGAAGGGAAACAGCGACACCCTGAGGTACCACCCGTTACATATGGTTGTGGACATACCGCCCTTGCTCTGCCCAATCCCGTCAGAGGGGCCAATGGCGCAGACTGGTTGCCTCGCCGTCAGTCTACGAATAGTGCAATGTAAAGCGTCTTTGAGTGTCCAGAAAAGCGCTATATAAAACCAATGCATCATTATTATTATTATTTTATTATATTGACATATTATTTTGATCGTTTTTGAATAAGCTAATCATAAGGGGAAAAAATTGTAAAATTTTGTTTTGTTTTTTGGGGTTCAAAGCTGAATAAATCAAGCTGGGAATTACATATTAAATGTAAAATCTGACAATATTTGTGAATGAATACCTGTGGGTAATACCCGGGTTATCTCTGCCTTACGACAAAACGTCATAAAATAAGCATGGTACGGGGTCAGTTTTATCAATTTTATACCTTTTATACTTCTTACTTGAGCTTAGACGAGTTGATGTGTACCTGTCTGGGCTTTATGCGTACGCTCAGTCACGCAAAAAGACCAACGATGTTGTTAGCATTTAGCCTCTCCTCCTCTCCTCTATGGGGCCACACTGGGGTGAAGTTAGAAGCGACCAAGCTCTTCCACGTTTTCCCTTTTTAAATATGGTTACGTGAGTAGTTACACGATCCAAGTCTAGTTACACAAAATGAAATGTGGATTTTCTGTTGCAGTACAATATACGCTTTACAATATAGCTCCCCTTTTTATCTGCTTTCAAAATTGAGGAGAGGTTAAAGCTAACAACAGCATTGGTCTTTTTGCGTGACTGAGCGCACACGTAAAGACCGGCCAGGTACAAATCAACTCGTCTAAGCTCAGGTAAGAACATGGAAAAACGGTGTCCTGTTCCTTTAAAGCAGGGATAGGCAAGTTTACGTTGGTGGGCCGATTTTCATCATCGCCAAAACACCAAGAGCCGAACCACAACATTGTGGCCTAAAGTAAAGAACTTTTTCCTGCAAATGCCAAAGTTTTACATCAGTGGTTCCCAACGTTACCCTCGGATGACAGGCCCAAATAACCCAAATAAAGCCTTTATATCGAACAAAATATTGTGTTTTCCCACACAAGTTTTTAATTGAACAAGCAGTAGATATGCCTTTAAAACTGAAATTCCATGCAGTTTCAAATGGAAAATATTGGAGAAAAAAAGTACCCCATAGACTCACAACCCACTTTTGGGCCCACCAGTTGAGAATCACTGTTTTACATTACATACTGTAGGAACAAGTGGGATATTCTGCCAGGGCATTTTTAAAATACTGACACTATATCTTGCATGTTTAGAGTTCTGTAAAAGGAATTTGATCTCTTTTTTGCATAATAATGTTTCTCAAAATCATCTTGAGGGCCAGAGGTTCTGTGCTGGAGGGTCGGATTTGGCCCGCGGGCCTGACGTTGCCTACCCCTGCTTTAAAGTAATGGGCCAATCTCCACTTCGACCACTGCGTGAAAAATCAATACTTTCACCTGCCGTGTCTCGCCTTAAAGAAAAGGCCACCGTTTTTCCAGACTGAGATATGTTCTTACCTGAGCTTAGACGAGTTGATACGTACCTGTCTGGTCTTTGTGCCCGTGGAAGAGCGTGGTCGCTTCTAATTTCACCCCGTTTGGAGCCATAGGAATACATTGGGAGAAGCCAAATGCTAACAGCATCTTTTGTCGTTTTGCGTGACTGAGGGCACACACAAAGACCAGACAGGTACACATCAACTTGTCTCAGTTCAGGCAAGAACATATCTCTGTATATTAAAATGGTGGCCTGTTCCTTTAAGAAGAGAAACCAATAGAGGTTTCAAAGATTGTATGTAATTATTACTCATTTCCGTGGCATTTCAAACCAACTTCCCAAATTCGGAAACCAATTCAGAGTTCTATCCGTGCCTTTTTCTCCATCCTACTCTTTTCCAGTGTCTTTCCACATTAACAGTATAGTATTAATATATTGACTGAACTGGTTTAGCCTCATCTGACCCCTGTATGAGCCCGCCGGGCATGTGCACAAAGTACTCCCCCACCATCAGTGGGAATATCTAAGGAATCGCAGCGAGACAAATGCCCAATCAGAGCCCGGCGCTTCTCCCTGCACTCATTTAGATCGCCCACATCAGAGGAGACGGACTGAGGCGCGCTCCCAGGTGAAAGCCCCATCTATCAGCCGAGGGAGGAGGGCGAGGGTGGGGAGGGGAGAGATGAAAGGAGGATGAGTAAATGTGAGGGCTCGGAGCTCATCCCGCAGAGGGGCGCAGGGAGACGGTCCAGATAAAAGCCACTTCCACCACTGCCATGTTCGACAAAACGCTCCACTTAGACTTGCAAAACAGGCTCGGGAAAGTCATCAAATAGAATGAATAAATTAAAGGCGGGGTGTGCAGCGCGCGTGCTCTTACAGATGGAAAAAAAAGAAAAAAAAAAAGAGTCTGCAATCACAACTCAACCTGGGCAGCTTTGACCTGCATATTGAAGAAAGTTTACCTCCGTACCCGCAGTAGTATGTGGACATGCCGTACCTCAGTCTCTCAGCTGAGGGCCTGATGTGAAATTAACCTGGAGCAGGGAATTTGGAGGACAGTATTCAGATCAGATAGTGAAACTATTCATTTTACATTCATTTGTCAAGAGGAATCAGCTGAAGTGGCTCGGGCACCTGTTTCAGATGCCTCCTGGTCGCATCCTTGAGGAGGTGTTCCGGGCGGGATCCATTGGGAGGAGGTCCCAGGGAGCATAGGACTGGAGGGATCTTGTGTTTTTAACAGCAGACAAATTTATAGAAAAATATATGTAACAATATCTCTACTCAGGATGAAAATGAAAGACATTTGATTGACAATTACATTTTTATTTACTCATAATCATCGCTTAAGAAGATAACAGTAAAAACACGGCCCCAGAGACGCACGTTTATGTGAAGAAACTGCTCAAGACGTTAGCATGCTACTGGTTAGCATTTAGCTTCAACAGCTCAGTTCTGACCTCTCCAAGAGAAAGCCCTGAACCACAAACATCTAGCCTTGGATACAACATGTTTAGTTTAGTTTATTTATTTATTTGAACAGGGACAGTGTACAATATACATTAACATGTGACAGAGGTCAGAGCTGAGCTGTCACTGTAGTATTTCCTCAGTGTTTATAGATGTGAGCCACACATGTGTTTATCTTGTTGAAGCCATTGACAGTTGATTGAATCAACTGTCAATGGTTGAAACTAAATGCTAACCGGTAGCATGCGAACGTCTTGAGCAGCTTAAAGCAGCTTGAGTAGAGAATATTATTGTTACATGTTGTAGTATTATTCTACTTTAGTATTCAAAATGCCCACCGGAACGATTTGTGATGTCATTAGAAACGCATGTATACGTATCGCAGGGGTGTCCAAACTTTTTTTCATGGGGGGGGGGCTGCATATTGAAGCATACCCGGGGTTAAGGGCCATAGATCGATGGTTAGTGCCACGAAACCTTTGACCAGCAAACGTTCATGCCAGCTCTGTCTCACAATAAAATGTTAGTTTTTAGGTTAGAATTGTTTAGAATTATTACATTTCAAATAAAAAGGACCATCTCTGACAATGTGTACCGATTCAGCTGACTGATTTTAGCCCCCAGGCCGCACTTTGGACACCCCTGACATATAGGATTGGCCCCTGAGTTTGTTTGTGTATTTGGTCGGAACAGTGCATGTTAATGAACATACATGGGACTCATGAATGTAAACACGCCACAACGGATTGTAGCCTCAAGCCTGGTTTATGGTCGTGTAGTCAGCCCCGCCCACCGTACAGCCGCCTTCCTCACACAAGGCAAAATTATTCCAACTTCTCCGTTGCTCCTCTGCGTTCACATTCCATCCATCCATCCATTTTCTTCCACTTGTCCGTTGCCGGGTCGTGGGGGCAGCTGTTGGAGTTGCCCAAATCACATTGCGCCGGCCCCTTATGGCTCCTCCTGCAGGTGGTGGGTCCACAGGAGGACGGCCTCACGATTCTCAGGCCTGTTGGGTCTCATAAGGAGCTTCTGAACCGCTCTCTGTCTGACCCGTCACCCAGGACCTGTTTGCCATGGGAGACCCTACCAGGGGCACGAAGCCATGGGTGACCATAAACCAGACTTTAGGCACTCTCAAACACTCTCATTCATCCTGGCCTATTGTACATGTTTTTAGTAGTAGTGGAAGCTGGAGTACCCGGGGGAAACCAGACACAGGGAGAACATGCAAACTCCACACTTCTTGTTGCAAAGCATGAGCGCTAACTGCTGTGTAAGAAAGAGAGAGCGAGAATAAAAGAGAAAGAAATAGAAAGAAAGATAAAGAAAAAGATAAAGAGTCAGACTGAAGAAAGAGAGGCAGAAAGAAAGTGTGAGTGTGTGTATGACAAATATTACTGATCCAAACAAAATGGGAATCTGATCCCGGTTTTTACCGCCCCTGAGGAAAACTCGATCAGGTCCCAGACATCAGTGCAGACAAAGTTAGTCTCAGCTAAACACAGGCCAATGCAATTCAACAACATTTCAAAGCCCAGGCGACTAAATCCAATATGACAGCCGCACCTGACACATGATCAATACAGGCACATGTCACACACGGAAACAATCACCTCTCCACACGCTCAGGCTGTAGTGCGCTGTCCCGCCGCCTCCCTCTGCGGACAGTACGAGTGCATTCAACATCCACCATCTCCGTTGCTCTCCCTCTCTTCCTCTCGGGGCGACGGCATGAAATATTTACCAAAGCAATCATTTGTTTATCCCTGACAAGTCTAATTGCGCCGGATCTTTTATTCATGTAGCATAGTTTACGGCTCCGGCGGGCGAGAGCAGGCGTCGCAGGAGCTTCAGCCAATTAGCCCTGTGTGATCCGCCGCCTCGCCGATTCCCCCGCACGCGCGCCTTTGTGCTGCGGCGTTCAAACAGGCGGGAGCGCGGCCACGGGAGGAGTCCTAATGGGCTGAGTGAGAGCCAGGCTGATCAAGAGGACACAGAGTGGAGGACGAGAGGACAATCTTTAGATACAATTCAGCCATTTCCAAAAGCAAAATGTGTGGGGGTTTTTCAGGCAGCGAAGAACCATCCGAGTTTTGAGTGTTCGACTGCACGTGTGACTAACAAACCTTGTCTTAACACGTCTGGGAGAGCAATCAAGAGAAGACAGGAAAACTGCTACACTAATGCATTGACAAGAACCCATTGTCACCGTGTATTAGAATGTTTGCCCTTCACACACACAGTCAGGAGTGTTGTGACCTGAAGCGCCTCCTCTGTACACACCTGTCTCACAGTAAACGGCAGATCACCCTGGGGCCCACAGCCAGAGGTGCACAAGGTGAAGCAGGGCCTGACCTGCTTCTTCTTCTTCGTCACACCACATCACCAGGACGCCAAAGACGTGACCTACTTCAGTACATGGAGGTAGTTTGGCGCGGACTAGTATCAGAAGAAGTAAGGTTTCAGCTCTGGGGCTTTTTTTCATTTCCTGGTACATGCACCTCTCAAACTATTAACAATCTGCAGCAATACTCCATAAGAACAAGTTATTGTGCTTTGTGACATAGCACATTGCATTGTACTCAATTTGGCAGGTGCAGTGTATCCTGTTTCAGGGTCGTGTAATCACCGTTCCATTTGTTATGGAAAAAGTAGTTTGGAATTTGTATTACTGTCACATGAAATTATTTTCATCATTCAGCTCTTTTCTATCTGATAAAATTGCCTACCAGACATAGACTTTGTTGTAGGTCGACCCGAGACCGCTCTAGTTTTGTAAAATTAAGGCGAGACACGGCAGGTGAAAGTATTGATTTTTCACGCAGTGGTTGAAGTGGAGATTTTATCTATTTTCCTCACTTTAAATCTTAGATTTCATGTCAGAGTATAAGTAGCTGCTGCGCTGCGTAGAAAGTCCGTCTCTCCCGAGGGTATTCATTCATAAATATTGACAGATTTTACATCCACGTGTCCTGCTAAGGGGCCCTGTTATGACGCTATCACCCAAATATGGTGTTTTTCCTCCTACGAGACGCTGGTGCGGAAATGCGGAAGAACGGGCCGGCATGCGCAGTCGGGGTGCGTACCGATGTTCCCCGGGTCCGATGTTCCCCGGGTCCGATGTTCCCCCACTTGTATTGACGGGGGAACATCGGACCCGGGGAACATCGGTACCGCGCATATTAAAAAGTCCCGATGTTCCCCCGTCAATACAAGTGCCAACGCTGCATGCGATCAGGGTAGACTTACGCACTGGCATAATGCAGCGCTCTTCATTCATCAGGCAAAACGTAAAACAATCATCAGCAAATATAAGTAGGCTACTCATGCCCCAACACTACGTTAGCCTGTAGTGTTCTCTGGAGCCGGTCACAGCGGAGGGTGCAAGCAGGGATGACATGTCGAGGCACAAGGAACTGGTACACGATGCAGCATCTGCACAGAGACAGCCAGATGTGCGCGTCCTGCAGACAAAGGTACAGACCGCGCAGATGTTTCTATCCTGGGAGAGGCAGTGAACACTGAATGATCAGGACCGTGGGGTGGGCTTGGACAAAATTGGGTGTTCACAGGTCCACCCGCGGTGCCGCGTAATTGTGCCATAAGCCCCGATCACTTTTCCTTTGCTGCGCTTCCTCAGCGTTCTCATTTAATATAGGCTATGGATCGTTTTTATTATGTCAAAAAAACAGTGGCACAAATACAGTTCAACGTCATTCAGTGTCAGTGGCCTCAGTGGTGCCTCTCAGAGCGTCTGATGGCCAAAGCACAGTGCGTAATGCGCGCATGACAGGCGGCGGCACTGGGAGAGGAGTGAGGACGCAATGCATCGTAAAAAGACCCCTAATTTAATGTGCATAAGGCTGGAGTGCAGCCATCAGAAAAGACTTGCTGAGAGTTAGGAGCGGCTATGGCACGAGCCGCTGCACTTGGCTCTCCGCACGCCGCGTGATGGACTACGCTGGGGCTCATGGACAATCACAAGAAAAAAACATGGATTTACGCACGATCGAGCTACAACAACGAACCAATCAAGCAAGCAGGTTGCGAGGATAAACGGGGGGAGATCTGTTTACAAAAAAGAAAAGCAGCTGTGGGTGAGTTTGGTGTTGCTAAACTGCGACACGCTCTTATTCTGAGGTTGTACAAAAATGTTGTAGGCTATTACAATGCGAGATCTACAAGACTTATAGTATGTTATAAAGTAGCCTAATCAGTAGGCTAGTTATGAGCGAAACCAAGCCGCTTGTTGCTCCATTATCCGCGCGCATAGGGCCGCTCTGTGCCAAGCGGTGAAGAGAGAGGTGGGGGGCGTGTTCACTGCTTGCGTCGGTCGGGGAACACCGGGCCCTCCGGCGTTCGGAGGGTCCGATGTTCCCCGAGGTACGGGGGAACATCGGACCCGGGGAACATCGGACCCGGGGAACATCGGGCCGACCCCCGCAGTCGCTACAAAACTTCAGGGCTGGTTTTCTCTGAATGTTAGAAGCCGCACTTGGGCAGCAGGTGAGCCCTTATAGAAGCTCCCACAGACTCCAAACTTTCCAGTCTTGGACTTAATAATATTTTGAAGGTTTTTTCAGAGGGATTTTTTAATATCTAATTCCTAGCCTGATTTATTCTGCTTTGAAACCAAAAAAACAGGCGAAATTTGAGTTTTTACAGATTTTTTCACTGGTGATTAGTTTATTGAAAAACTAAACAAAATATCCAAAATCCCCTCTGAAAAAATCTTAGTTACTAATATGTCAATAAAATAAAACCATAAAATTTAATCTGGCTCAATTCATTATTTTGATTTCGTTGCCCAAAATATAGGCAATTTTGGCCATTTTAATGCTCAAAATGCCTTATTTTTTTGTGAAAACATAAAATGACAGAAAAAGTGCAATAAATTTTTTTCTCATATTTATATCTGTAATGTTCAGCAAAAGTTTCAAATTGATATCTCTACATTTTGTTTTCCCCTATTCACCTGCAGTGTCTCGCCTTAAGTAAATAAATGGTCCCATTTATGAAGTGGCTTTCTACCTGCTTCGGGCACTCAAAGCACTTTACAATCACGAATGAATGGGTGAGTGGCTCCTTGATGTAAAGTCGTGGGTTCGAATCCCAGCTCCCGCAAATGCGCACTGTCATTGTGTCCTTGGGCATGACCCTACTTGCCTCCAGTGTCTATGTATACTGGCGTATGAATGACAGTGTGAATGGGTGACTGATTCCTTACTTTTTTTATCTTTATATAACTGTCATTGGCTGCTGCTTTCTGTGTGTTCACTTTGGGGACGGTAAAATCACCCACGTTCCTCCTGTGCGTCCAAGAAAATCGGGCTTAAAAATCAAATATGTTTGATTTCGATTTTGAGTCCAGTCATGACCCCCCCACACTACGCGACCTGACTCTGTGTGACTGCCTTCGACTGGCCACGACTCGAGAAGGCTCAGACTGAGAAATAGAGCAAAATCTGGCATAAAAGTCGTGTAGTGTGTGCTGACCTGTAAAGAGGGGGTATTATGTAAGGATTAAACAACTCGGAGCCGTGCATTCGACGGTTATAATGCACGACGCGGAGTCAAGAAAACCACGACGCGCAGCGGAGTGGTGTTACTCCACGAAGTGCATTATAACCGTCTAATGCACGGCTCCGAGTTGTTTAATCCGCTTATACCATGGTCCCACAAACGTAACATTTATAATAAATATTTGTTTCATTTACTAAAGTCACTAAATATGCCAGACCACCGGGACTATTTTCTGTGGGTTATTAGCCGGTCACTGAAGGCTCGTCTCAGAGCGAGTCATTCTCCGCAGCTATTACGAGGATCTCAGTCAGGCTCAACGAAACAACATCAGCACAGAATCACAACACAACAGGACTAACCCGGCACTTTTCCGTGGAAGTAAACACCGATATGCGGCACTCGTGGGCAGGAGTTATTTCACTTTTACGCTGTTTAACCTGAAGCTAGCTAGCTAGCTCAACGAGCTCAACTGTTTATGGAAACAGCTGCGGTGGAGTCCGCTTACACCTGGGCCCCACGAACTGAAACTTTTATGTTTGACTTTACTAATCCAGCCAAATATGCTTAAATGCAGGATCATTTTATGTACGCCTGAAAATCATGAATAGTGCCTTAACCGTTTTCAATAGAAATGTAAAGCTCATATTTTATTAACAGTAGCTAACCTAGCTGCTCACTCTCCTCTACTTCCCATTTATCAAACATTTTGTTTTGGCCAAAAACGTTGAAATTAAACAAAATCCATCTCATACGTTCCTGTCAGTCACTAATTACTTGTTTATCTGATTCAGCTGTGTCATGCGTTGCTATGGCGATGCCACAGCGGAGTGATATCCCAGTGATTTAACTACCGGACTACGTGTGCGGTTATACCAAAATAATGCACGCTTGTTAGCACCCACCAGCCAATCAGAATCCAGTATTCACCCAGACCATGGTATAAGCTTTTTTCAATCACATAGCACCAGTCTATATCACACTACAATGATGACGAAACCTTCTGTTGGTCTATAAATGCAGTAAATTAGAATAACTGCCTTGTATAAAATTGCTCTCTCAAAATGGCTGTAGTGAATGTCTTGAAATAGGCCTCTGTGTCTTAAAGAACCTCTGACCCTTTCAGACACGCCCCCTCCACACGCTGTCTGTGGCATCAGTGGGGAGGGGGTTCTGCTGAGGAGCAGTGTTTGGTTACTCGGCTGGTGACGAAAGCTCGGAGGCGTCTCCAGGAGGTGGGGGCGTTCCTAGGAGGACTCAGGCAAACCTATCCCTAAAATACGTGAATGTGCCAAGGCAACACTTCAGGCATGTTTTTAATGAGGGAATGACATAATAACATGATGTAAAGCTTGAAAAAGTCGAGTTTGCATAATACCCCCCCTTTAATCATCCAAACTTCCTGAAAGAGCCTCATATTTAAATTATCTGCCAAAGGAATTAGGATTTAATACTAACTATTATCAATATAATGTTCACTAAATTCATTTCAAATTTAGTCAACTAAAACGAGATTAAAATTCAAGAGAATTGTTTGACCAGGCCTTGACTGAAATTGAATGGCATTTTTGTCAAAAACTAGGACTAAAACTAAATTCCTTCTTGTCATTTTATGTAACTGTGACACTTTGAAATATGTTGTGTGCGACTTGTGCTCTACAAATAAACGTGCCTTTTCCCCTGAGGACCAGATCTAACCTCATGAAGTAAAGATGGCTGCCACTCAATGATCCTTCACAGCGCACAAGAAGTGCCAGCTCCAAACAGGTGAAAAGTGGGTTTCTCTTTTTTGCTTTATAGACCTCTTTACAGTAAGAGCACACAGGCTGCTGCCGGAGTCCCGGAGTCATGTGGGATTAGCTTGGCTGCTGTTTACCTCGTGTACAAGAGTTTGTTTTTGACAGCGCAAAGGCCGGATGTTTGCCGTGTCTGTGATAGCGCTAATCCCACAGAGAGCAGGGAGTCAGCTCTGTGTGTGTGTGTGTGTGTGTGTGTGTGTGTGTGTGTATATGTGTGTGTGTGTGTGTGTATATATATATGTGTGTGTGTGTATATATGTGTGTGTGTGTGTATATATATATGTGTGTGTGTGTGTGTGTGTGTGTGTGTGTGGGTGTATATGTGTGTGTGTAACAGGTACTGCCTTCATCATCATCACATACACAGAGGGGGAAATAAGCATCAGATTTGACACCATTTCCTTAGTCAATTTAATTCTTCTTCTTCGGCCCTTTTTGATTAGCGGATCCAAATGATCTGGTTCACCAAAAAGAGCATTGCTATAACTCAGCTTGGCCTGTGATGGAAGCATTGAGTGTGTTTACAAGGGCTCAAAATTCCCGGTCATGGCAGTTTTCAGGATATGGTGTTTATGTCACTGAGAAATCGGGAAACCCGGCTTTTTGTATTGAAGCTCTGTCCGCGCAGGCGCAAACATCATACTTTTGAGCACAACACGGTGAAAATATTAAAAGCGTAAATGTGTGGCTTGGCTAAATGTTTTGCTCATCCTCTACATCCTGAGCCACGACAGCAGTGGCAGATTGTGGATAATTCCTTACCTTTACCCGTCCTGGGTCTGTCTTTATCACCGATGCTGACCAGGCAGCACTGGGTTAAAGCCGGGGCTGGTGTGACAGAGTGGAGCTGATGGAGTTCATCGATAATTAGTGGAGGAAAAACTTTATCCGTCTCTGTGTTGTGGTCGACTCCTCTCTGCGTCCGGAGGAAAACCAGCCGCCTTGACCCTGTCACCGACTGTTTCGCATAAATCCACACTACGATGCTTCTTTCCATCTTAAATATTCACTACCTTTAGTTCTTTCATGGTTAAAATAAAATAAAAAACACAGTCTCCTCCTGACGCCGCCATGTTTGTTTAGTATGAAATGGGAAGTTTCTTGAAACCGGAAAAAGACATACTGTTATATATGTATATAAAAAAGTGCGCTTTGTAACCCGACCCACCTGCACCTGAAGTTTGGCGTAATTTTGAGGTACCCGACCGAATCCGCGGGTTTCGGGTCATTATTTTGTAAGGCCAAATGCTACGAGGCTAAATCCTCTCCGAGCGCAGCGTTGACACACGCCGCAACATCGGCACAAAGCTCGTAATGTGCTATATGCACAGTGACCCCATGTGATTTCCGCCTGGAAAAAAATTAGCAGTGTCCCACAGAAATGAAGCAATAGCTCAAGATTTGGTAAAGGACAGTGAGTAAAAGTTCGGATGTGGCTGGAGCAGGTTAAAAAATATTACGTGAGATGTAACGACTTCACTGGAGGAAACCTCTGTGTTCATAACGTGGATGTTTTTGTCTTGAGGCTAACGCGGCTAACAAAATGAAGATTAAATCTAAAGTTTTGAATAAGCCTGCGCAAAAAAGAATCGTCCTGCTAGTAGTTTAAATAATATTTACTTGTGTACATGTTATATTATAATTTTTTAACACTAGCCTTCAGTTCTAATATAAAAGCTCCTACCTGACGACAGCTGGCGTTTCCTTTGGGGGCGGGGTTCACAGTGAACATGATGTTTGTAATACGTTGCTGTGACTCCATCAGTAACTCGTTGTCCTTAACCAGATCCTGAGCTTTCTCTTTATTTGTGTGAGAGCCTGCTAGTTGTGAATGTAAACGATCGGCGACAGGAAGTCCAGCGTCTGTCTGACTGTCCAGGAAGACGTCATGTGGTAAAACTGTGCACATAGCCTATAATCCAGGTCTCTGTTTTAGTTATAAAAGCCCAAGTGGGGCCAAATGTAAAGTTTTAAAAGAGCCCCGGAGCGTCTCGTAGCTCTTTCTTTTCCATAGAAGATTCTACTGTTACGCAAGTGGGGCGTGGGGTGCACTGCCATCTAGCGGGCGGGAGTAAAAGTGCAGGACCAAAGCGAGATGCTGCAATGAATCTTCCCCCAAACATAGATGTTTAAATATCAATACGGCGCTTTTTGGATCTATATGAGAATCACGCGACGTAATATTGAGGATCGATATTTTTCAACACCTCTAGTGAAGACCCTTGTACGAAACAAGTGCGTACGAGGGTCTGGTAAA
The DNA here is from genome assembly GCF_951799975.1 of Gobius niger. Classification (NCBI taxonomy): domain Eukaryota; kingdom Metazoa; phylum Chordata; class Actinopteri; order Gobiiformes; family Gobiidae; genus Gobius; species Gobius niger. The sequence goes on from NC_136856.1 coordinate 34,693,445, forward strand.
ACCAGGCTAGGCGAATGCAGGTCTCGCACCGTGCTTGGTCGCTTAATAGTGGTATACCAAAAATAAAATGGCCCTTTTTAGCAGATAATCATATCTTATATATAAAATGTAACACAAATTCACAACGTGAGCCATAACAATTTTCGGCCCAAAAATATTTATCCTTAAAACAAAAATTATTTCTTCAAGTGCAGGTCATTTCAACGACACTAACAGTCTTCGAAGCAGAAGAAGTTGTCTGATGTTTGTGCATTGTAAAAGTAGCTCACCGGGTAAAATAGGACCCCTGCTCGAGCTGAACAGTGATTGGCTGCTCCTCTCCCTCCCCTCCACATAAAGGGCGGGAAAACGGAAGGACAGTCACAGAGAGTGGCTACTGCTGTCAGTCAGAGCTCCCTTTAAACAAAACAAATCAAAAATCCAACATGTTTTAGTGCAATAAATATTTTATACCTACTTCTCTATTCCAGTGAGGGCTGATACTCACAACTAAGTGATTGTTGGGGAAACACATTCAGAACCAGCAAAAGTCTGACAGAGTCAGCCAGACTTCTCCCTCTTCTTATGTTGTTCTCCGCACTCTGTGATACAAGGCAGAGAGAAGGTGGGGAGAGACGTCATAAAATGAGAGTAGACTACAAAAGTTGAATGTTGAATATTGAGTTGGAGTTTTAAATTTTGGGGGAAAACAAAACAAAAAACCCTAAGAAACAAGACTGTTTACATTAAAATAGATAAACACATCTGCTGTAAGTCAGAGCTGTGAGCTGCTGCCGGGGTTGTTTTTTTTATCTAACAAATCAAGACTCCTAAATGATTGTTTAAGCCTCCCGCCACTGTGTGTACCGCATTATGTGATTACCTGCCCTATATAAGGGGGAGGGAAGGGCATGCAGGTGTTGCAGTGTAGAGGTATACAGTTGTAAGGTAATGCCAATAAACCTTTCTGGAACACAGTATTTTTTATGGACTTTGTTGGAAGACACGCGTCCGAGACGCCTTAAAACACTGCGATCAGAGCGGACACTGCACTGGGCATTTTGGACGTTACAGAGCTTTTTCTCCTGAATGCTCTGGAATGATGAAGCATTTGCAAACTATGGCCAGGTAAGAATGTCCACTTCATGGCATTTATATAATTTATGAAGTTTCTTCATAATAAACAAATTATTAGATGATGTTTAGTGGCCGTTAGACGTGAACCCGATCCACAATTGTTTTTTAACATTTGGACCAGAAGCCACTTCTGAATGACTTCTAACTAGGCTTTGACTTCATCTAAACCAGGGGTGTCCAAACTTTTTTCACTGATGGAAACATACAGAAAATTATACACAGAATGAGTTGCACTCAGTAGAGGTCAAATATATAACTTCACCTCTATTGTATTAAATTTAGCAAATAAAGTAAAATGTTAACTATGCTCAGTGTTTCCTACAGATTTCAAGGGGACTGTGGTGGGAGAGAGCGCCCCCTAGGGGGGTTCTGGGGGCCGTCCCCCGAGAGATTGATTTTTTTTTAATTTAGATGCGCTTTCCTGCATTCTGGTGCATTTTAAGCAATACATTTTTTTAGTACAAACTAATCTATTAGTGTGAAACTGATGCTTTATAATTGAACATGCTTAAAGTTTAAAAGAAAAAAAAAGCCTTCATCACAGCTTTCTATTAATAGATTTTCATTTATTTCATATATATTTAATTAAAGCAAAAAATATATATATATATATTTTTAGATGGGAAGCTTCACTGTGGGCTCCAGGTTATTCTGCCGTGGGCTTGGCTTGAAGCACTAATGCTGTGGGCAAAACCAATCGGCAGAAGCTGCACAGGATGGATTTTTGCAAGTTCATGGACTTGGAAATCTCGGGACAATCCATTTTGCAGTGCTAATCTTTTTAGACGGGTAAATAGGATGAGCCAAATGCCAAGGACAAATCTCGAAAGGAGACAACAATGCCAAAAAATAGATTGAAAACATTGTCCTGCAGAAGAAGAAACGAGGAAGGATGGTGATAATGAATGTAATAGTGACACTGATCTCTGTATCGATACAGGGCTTTTTATTATTACAGTGAACCAAATAGAAGACCTTTTATTGTCACAGGCGTCTTTACATAATGATTGATGCTTCCTTCTTCGGTATGACCAAACTTTTCCACATCCCTCCTCATCAGCGTGCAGTAGTGAGAGTCCCACAGTGAATCACCTGTTATTATCGCCGTCTCCCACTCACGGCTAATGGCTCCAAAGTTGATTAAGGTCAGTGTGTAATGGTCTTCTACGGTCTTACAGTAAGTATGCCCCCTCCCTCCGGCTGACCGACGCTCCTTTGTCTGCTTAAGAGCTGACCAGCTTAGTATCGATCACATTTGCAGTAAGCACAGAGGGCGCTGTAAATCGCCGGAGCTGCCGGACCTGACGACGGCCGGGGAGGGAGGTGGGAGAGAGGGTCAAACGCTGCACTGTTGCTTTGGAGGGAAAGGCTTTTTCGTCTTTGTCACATTTTAGTCATTTCTAAATGTTTTAGTCGACGATTACTCAAAACGTTTTAGTCCAGGTTCATCTGCACCTATGTTTTAAGATGCCTGGTTTATGTCATGCTTTTCACAACAAAGGCTCCTGCTTTGATTTTGTAAAGCCAACTGGAAGCACTCGGAAAGTTTTACTGTTGTTTTGGTAAAGGATTTAACATTTCCAAGACATGGATAAACAGGTCATCTGTGACGCGTTCCACAACTGCAGAATGAGCCACAAGAGAGCGAGAGGTGGCGCTGATTTGTTTGCTCCTCCTTCTGCGCAGGTAAACAAATTCTGTACGCCGTGACAGAGCGCAGTTTAGCGGACAGTCAGTAAAGACTATTGATATAATATAATAAAGATGAGTGAGTCCCATTCATTGAAAAAGGTTCCCGAGTCCTGTGTGAAATGTAATGGCCGCTCTGTCTCCTCCTGGGTAGCCTGTTCCTTAAAGGAATAGGCCACCGTTTTTACATACTAAAATATGTTCTTACCTCACTTTAGTCGAGTTAATATATCCCCGTCTGGTCTTTGTCCGTGCGCTCTGTCACGCAAACGGAGCACATACGCAGCCTCTCCCACATGTCATACAGCTCCAAAAAAGCTCACGATAGAAGCTACCAAGCTCTTCCACGTGTTCCCTTTTTAAATAAAGTTACGTGAAGTGTTTTCATGCGAAGTATATTTACACAGAAATGTAACATGTCGATTTTATAAGCAAATAAAAAGGGGGACTATATTGTGAGGCGTAATGATACGAGGAGCAAAACGTCCGCGCAGTAACTCCTAAAGACTTCCCCCGCTCACTTCCGTCAATAACCTTTAGGAGTTACTGCGCGGACGTTTTGCTCCTCGTATCATTACGCCTCACAATATAGTCCCCCTCTTTATTTGCTTATAAAATCGACACGTTACATTTCTGTGTAAATATACTTCGCATGAAAACACTTCACGTAACTTTATTTAAATAGGGAACACGTGGAAGAGCTTGGTAGCTTCTATCGTGAGCTTTTTCGGAGCTATGTGACATGTGGGAGAGGCTGCGTATGTGCTCCGTTTGCCTGGCAGAGCGCACGGACAAAGACCAGACGGGGATATATTAACTCGTCTAAAGTGAGGTAAGAACATATCTTAGTATGTAAAAACGGTGGCCTATTCCTTTAAAAGGGCAAAAAGGGGGGAAGCCCTGCGCTCACGGGGCGGAGCCTCCACAGAGCTCCAGAGCTTGATTGACAGGCTCTGGAGCCAGTCAATGCACTGAAAATGCTTACAAATTTCGGGCTAATAAACAAAAAACAGAATGGTAAAATAGTGATTTTTTTAGAAAAACCCAAATTTAAGGCGTTCTTGGGACGTTTGAAGTCCCATTAGAATCAATGCTCCCAAGTGTCTCTTGGAGTCACCCCTGGCCTCCAGGGGGTGGTATTACAGCAATGTCAGCTCCCCGCCATAAGGACCATAGAGAAGCTCGTTCCTCGGCCATTGGTAAAGACACACGGGAGACCCGCGGGCCGCATCACAGTTTGCAAAACTGCGCCCTTAACATATAGAAAGAAAGTTCAGGGACAGAGGGCAGATCAGACTCTGTAAGTTACATTTAGAGAGACTAGATGTAAGTTGGTCATTTTGTACTCACTACTGCCACCTCAGGTCATACGTGCTGCTGCTCTCTCTATAATAAGCTCGTGCATGACGGCACTTTGACCCAGAGTAACAACTTTTTTAATGGCAGTGATTTTAAGGCAGTTGTGGTGAGGTCTGGGTTCATTCTACACATCTGTACATGTAGGGCGAACACGCGGCTCTTGGCCAATCAGATTGCGGCTCTTTGCATGATTGGATATGTTTAATACAATGCGGCTCTTTGTAAAATAATTGGTAAATATTTCCCATAAACTGTAACAGTCTTTGACCAAAAATCCAACCATCGTCCTACAGACCCTGTTTCCATCTCTACACATGAATGAGAGTCCGTATCTCCCGAGGCGGCGTGTAAAAGGAGCCCGTGCAGCCTCACTCAAAGCGGGATGTAGGTTAAACAACAGGCAGGCAGATCGTGGCTCTAGGATCAGCTTCTGTGCTTTTCAGGTTTCTGATCAGCCTAATCTTTATTTGATGTAATTTGGCCTCATATTCACAGAAAAAGATCAAAATTAGGAAATGGAAAAAAGCGGAGCTCTTTTGAAGCACATGATGCGAAGCGTGACATCGTAACGCGGAAATACGCAAAGTCATTGACTTTATTCTCACATGTGACAGTAACTGTAACAGATGCAACTTAAAACACAATCTCAGACGTCCAGAGGCTCCTGATTAAAGTTTATGAACTTTGTGAAGCCTACAGTGTGTTTTCTGAGCGCACAGGCCAGGGGCGAATCAGAGGAGGGGGCTCAGTGGGCAGGGCCCCCATACAAACACACCCCAGCATTAAAAAAAGGTAAAAAATCTAATTCTGTCTCAGTCAGAGCAGAAAGCACAACATTTCAGTTAATATACACGTATTTCAATCTTGGTGAGGAGTAAAACCATTAAATCCAACACAATTATTGAACAAAAAAAGCAAAAGGCCAGGCATAAAGTTATAGTTTATTGTGATTAAATATAATGGTCACATTCTATTTAATCCCAATAAACTACCGCCCCTGGATCTCGCAAATGGTCGGTGCCTTTGTGGCTCTTCACAGGATCAAGGTTGAAAATTTCGGCTCTTGGTCTCTGACTAGTTGGCCCCCCTGATGTAGGGCGAGGAAAATACTTATTTTTTTAAACATTTTTAAACTCCATATAGTCCCTTTAAGTGATTAACCTTCAACACGTTTGAGCCCACGATGTAAATATTGTCAGACCACTGTTTTGTGCATAAGGTGAGAGAGCGCACCTCTCCTCCCTCCCGGTATGGCGACTGTACCGGCTTAATCTGAGTCAGATGGAAGATGTCAATTGTTCTGCGACATATCTTGAGGTGATTGCTTCCCCGATTACTGCCATGATAATCATTTGCCAATATCCATCCATCCATTTTCTTCCGCTTTATCCGGGGCCGGGTCGCGGGGGCAGCAGTCTCAGCAGAGATGCCCAAACTTCCCGATCCACACACACCTCCTCCAGCTGTTCTGGGGGGACCCCGAGGCGACACCAGGCCAGCTCGGAGACATAGTCCCACCAGCGTGTCCTGGGTCTTCCACGAGGCCTTGTCCCACTAGGACATGCCTGGAACACCTCCCGACCAGGAGGCATCCGGAAACCAATATCCGCAAACAGCAAATCACTGGCAGTATTTGTTGGAAAACTCACTGTTGGGTATTTTACAAAAAGCAAAAGAAAGAAAAATTGACTCAACTCTTGGAAGTTTGAGGCCTTTCTATTAACTGCTGAAGCCGCCAAGTTCCTCGAGACTTCGCCCTAGAAATGCGGCGCCAATTGTCAGCTCGGGCCTGAGGCGTCTGCGCTGCGATCTGAGGGATGAAAACAAAGACAGGAGCGCTCTGATCCCGCTCATTTAGGTGGGACACAATGCGCGCGCTGCAAAAGGCCTCTGAATGCCTGCGCGTAGGCTGACGGAGGCTAATCCCGGCGATGGCAGATAACAGCGGCGGGACGTGATGCGGGCGGACACGCGCAGATAACGCCGGCACAAACACTGCGCCGCGTCCTCGAAGTGGGTTAATTGAAAATCGCACTCCTCGGTATGTCCTGCGGGGCTGACATGATAAAGCTGTTATATTTAGACGCGCCGCACAGGCCTGTCGGCAGTCGCAGCTTGTGTGTGAAAGTGCTTTGAAAAGAATCTTTGACGGATTGTAAGCACGTCTTTGATCGCTGAGAGCATTCCTCTGCCTTTTTTTTGTTGCAGTGCTTTTAAAACGTAAATGTGATTATACAGGGAAAGAGACAGCCCTCACCTGAAGCAGCCAGGCTCTCCTGGGGCTCCCTGAGGGCCTGTTCGACAGCTGCAGCGCATGTGGCCACAGTGGCTCAGCGGTAGAGCACTTAAATAAAACACAGTGTCCAGTGTGGCCCTGTTAGTGTATAATATCAAAGATGGTAAACAGCACCGCTTTTTCAGTAACACTTTAGACAACAGTCCTGTGTGGGAAATTGATGATTTTTAGCAAATGTTATATTTTATAATGCTATTGAATGTTTTTTATGAGTTTAATCAAAGTGCTTTAAGTTTCACATTGCTGTAACAATACCCCATTTCTTGCTCTTGCATTGTTTTGCTCAAACCTGTGGAGACGTTCGGTGCCCTCACCGGAGTTGTAAAAAATAACTCCAAATAAGGCAACAGGAAGGACCTGCTGACTTTGGCGCTCCACTCAGCTTCTATCTCTTCGTGAACGTCACATTTTTTGTGATATATATTTGCAAGAGCGCAGGTACACGGTGCCGTTTAGCATTCAGATAAATCTGTGTTTAGAAATTGTAATTGTTATAGGGAATAAAATCTTTTTGACTAAAGCTACTGAATTCTGGTGGTTTCTCTTCGGACCTTGGGATCAACGAATATGCTGGCGAGACCTTTTTGATACTTTAATATTTTAAACTTAACTGTTTAAATGTGTTTAAATTGATCTTATGGAGTCAGACCTTATGTAAATTTAGAGTTTTAATCTTTCCTGTGAAATCGCTCACAGTAGGTACAGGGAACAATAAAGTAATTACACATGTAACTACAGGCAATTACACATTAAAGTGCCAGGTTCAATAAAATGTGTGGGTGTAGGGAGCACGGTGGCGCAGTGGTTAGCACTCATGTCTGACAGAAAGAAGATCCTGCCTTTCTGTGTACACCTTTATTACACCTTTGTTACTCTTTGTACTCCTTTATTAAATCTTGCACTTTAATGTGTAATTTTAATTCATTCATGTGGCAAACACTGACTGCACCAAAGAAACTGCGTTCACATAGCCCACACTCTTCAGGGATGGGATTTCTGTAAACGCTTTAGGGTGTATGGGCAGATAAGAGGCATTTTTATTTCTCCAAGCTGCGACTAACTTTAGGAGCTCACCGGGGTCACATGACCCAGCATCAGCTGTAGCCGCTGCAATGAAAAACAAATAACTAGAAGAGAACAGTAACCAACCAAGAAGAGTAACTATGACTCTACTCTGCCTCTTCTTTCTCCTTCATTACAGAGTATACAATCCTATCTTTTAGGACCTGGGCCACTATGACAAAATCGTCGCGCTGGTGCAGACTATGACCATAGCTTTTCAGCTATCTTAAATGTCTCACCTTCCTCTGTTAGAAGGAGGAAGTCTGCTTTTCGATGCCTCTGATATTCCCTTTTTTGAGAACCTGTGTTGTCCTTGCAGGTTCAGCCATGGTGATGAGGGTCAAAACATTTCCAAACATGTGGCCTTTTAGGTGGTGCCACATGTTTGCCCTCCACTTGTTCAAAAAAAGTGGATTCCCTCCATAATGTCACTTGGAGTGATGTCCCTGCGTGGTCAATGATGATGTCTCAAATTGGGACACCGGTCTTTGATTCCCACTTAACTGGGAACATCTTCCTGGCACTGTGACAAAGCACCGCCAGCGCCTCTCATAGAACAGGCTCTGGGGCAGAGAAGTTCCTTGCCCGCTTTAATCACATCGTCTGGGACTGGGAACATCCCTGCTTTGAAGATTTTCGCCGTATTTTTTATTTCTCCAGACCCCAAAGTCTTTAATTGCATAAAACCTTCCGCCATCAACTTGGGGCCCACAGCCTCGCACAGGGTGGTGCATGAGACAGCCGAGCCAGCACACACTATGACTTTGTTTTTCTGGATGTTTCCTGGTTTTGCACTGTACGTTGTTCTGTCCCACAAAGTCCCCTCTTGACGATACTCCTGTGATTACAAAAACATTTTAGCAGCTAACTCGAACTTGAAGGACTGATGAACTCTTTCACAATAGAGTTTGGGAATGTGATGTCATACCGCTAAGCATCATGGGATTAGCAGCAATTCGGGCGTTCTGCTCTCCCAAAATTTCATCCGATAGGCAGGGGAGCAACTGAATTTTGCGGTGCATTATGGGTAACAATAGTCTTCGCAAGTTTCGGTTCTGCCAGAGCGTTTTCGTTCGCTCTGCTTGCTTCATCTTCTGCTAAGAGAGGAATACAATTCTGTAGCTGATATTATATGATGCAGACTTCGACTGTTCCGACTCCCTACATTTGGGGCTCGTACCTTCCGCCCCCTCTCCTGCCTTCAGCGGACACATTTAGCCTGCCCGGCTCGGAGGGCGTGATAGCTAGGCGTTGCCCCTGGGGTCTGTGAGCTGTCCCTGGGAGACTATAGTAAAAAGCACTGACAGCCTCTGATTATCTCTCTGTATATCTCCAATACAACTTTATCGAGTCTGTGTTTTCAACGTGTGAATATCAGCCATGTCAAAAAATAAGTCTGTAGCCGAGCTGCTAACTGCTCGCCCGGAGCTAACTAGCGCCTTAGCAGCGCATAGATCCGGTGAAAACAAGTATAATGCACTAATAACGTAAATAAAGCAGGTAACTATATAAAGCAGCCTTTGAGATGATCACACACTGAGCCGGGCTTGATGCATTTGTGGTTTATTGCAGACTTTTCATCAACAATGAGCTGTAGGCGATTGTAACAAGCTAACGGGGCAAACCTGGAATAACCATTGTCCACTGGCACAAATAATAGTCCTTTATTCGGACATATAGGCTGGATATGTGCTTAAATACTAGGGAGATCCTTGCGTAGATCGTGTGTATAGCTATAGTTGAAGATCCATAGGACAGGGCAGTAACAAAGAGCAACAAAGATCAGTCAAGAGCTCCTTCCTACGCTTCAGAACACATTCAAAATCACTCGCCCCTGACGTCTAAATCAGGTTTTGTATAGCCCAATATCACAACAGGAGTCGCCTCACAGGGCTGCACAAACCATTAAATCGCCTTCAGTCTGAATGCAGTATAATAGCAGCAGGAAGTGTGCTAGGCAAGAAACAGTGTCATTTTTTATCACAGCGCCGCTCGGTGGATGAAATTTTGGGAGAGCAGAACGCCCGAATTATAAGCTCATGGAGTCATTGTTCACATTAAAACATTTGGAGCTTTTTTCTCCACTTTTTATACTGTTTTTAGCCAATGTTAGTCAATGGAAAATGTATGCTCACAGCTGCAAAGATGGCGGATCTCCATTGTAACAGCAGAACTGTAGCAGTAATCTAAAGCTGACATCATTGATTCTCACTGAAGGCGTTCATTCGTGAACAAACACATATGGATGAACATAAAATGTGGGAAAAGTCAAGAGGATTAAATACTCTCTGTATGCACGAAATGATACGAGGCTTTTTCAAACTGTTTTTAACCCTTCTTTTCATTTTGATTTAGTTTTTATTAGTCATCGAATAATAAAAACTATGTGTCTGTACATGCGCGCACCCCTCAACAATCAGGACGCACATGAGGTATTGTGAGAGCTAGAAACGAAATGGAGCAGCAGCTAACAGCGTATACTCAACTAAATCTCAAAGTCATTAACGTGAGGGGAAGTGTCCTGTGATCATGTTAGCACACACGCTACATACGTGTAAGTAAAGTCATGAGAGCGTTATGGAAACAGTGATGGAGTGTCACAGGAGCTGCGAGTTCTGTCATCAATAATGCACATGGACCGACAGCAGAGGCCGGGGCCGACCGGGACAGTGGGGCTGAGGGTGCGCTCTGCTGCAGCTGCCTCACCAAACACCGTAACACCTGCACGTCCTGCTATTCTGCAGTTTTTGTCACAGAGCTGAAAGATGGAACTCAAATGTATTTGAAAATGTTTCATTATGAGTGACCTACAGGTCCATCCATCCATTTTCTTCCGCTTTATCCGGGGCCAGGTCACGGGGGCAGCAGTCTCAGTAGAGATGCCCAGACCTCCCGATCTCCGCACACCTCCTCCAGCTGTTCTGGGGGGACCTCGAGGCGACACCAGGCCAGCTTGGAGACATAGTCCCACCAGCGTGTCCTGGGCCTTCCACGAGGCCTTGTCCCACTAGGACATGTCGGGAACACCTCCCAAGGGAGGCGATCAGGAGGCATCCGAAACAGATGCCCGAGCCACCTCAGCTGGCTCCTTTCGACGTCAAGGAGCAGCGACTCTACTCCGAGCTCCTCCCGGGTAACTGAGCTCCTCACCCGATCTCGAAGGGTACGCCCAGCCACCCTGTGAAGGAAACTCATTTCGGCCGCTTGTATTCGCGATCTTGTCCTTTCGGTCATTACCCAAATCTCATGGCCATAGGTGAGGGTGGGAACGTAGATCGATCGGTAAATCGAGAGCTTTGCCCTGACTCAGCTCCCTCTTCACCACGACAGACCGATACAGCGACCGCATCACTGCTGACGCCGCACCGATCCGTCTGTCCATCTCACGCTCCATCCGTCCCTCACTCGTGAACAAGATCCCGAGATACTTGAACTCCTCCACTTGAGGTAAGGCCTGACCTACAGGTGAAACTCGGAAAATTAGAATAACGTGAAAAGTAAATTTCTTTCTGTAATATACCTTAAAATGTGAAACTAATATATGACATAGACTCATGACATGCAAAGTGACATGTGAAGCCTTTGTTTCTTCTTATTTTAATGATTTTGGCCTACAGCTTGTAAAAATCCCAAATTCAAAATCTCAGAAAATTAGAATATTGTGAAGAAGGACAATATGGTAGGCGTGCCACAAAAACATTTCATCAGCCAGGCGTTTATCGCTTGATTATTTGGGGGTCACTCGCTTCTATTGCAGGGGTTACTCGCCCCCGTCACCAGAGTAAATTCTTCTCCATCTCTTCAGGGCGACCTACTGTGACCAACTTACACACTCGGGGCAGGTTCTGAACAGGCTGCTCTCGCTTCTTATTCTGTTCAGATTATTATTTAATGCTCATTGATCTAGCACTAGTTGTGTAGCTGATATTTATAATGCAAACTTTGACTTTTCCCACTCCCAACATTTGGCGCTTGTATCTCCTCACGTCCCCGCTCCAGATGCGTGTTAAACGCTCCTTACGCAACATTCGTTACGTTCTGGTCGTTCTACTCGCCCTCATCTCTCATCCATCGCACCGCCAGCCTTTCATTCGCTCCTTAGCGCACCCTGGCATAGGGATAACATGTAAATCACTCGCCCCTGACTCCTCCATCGCATTCGGTCTGAATGAACCTTCACACATCAGCTAATGAAAACACCTGCAAAGGGTCCCTGAGCCTTTAAATGGTCTCTCAGTGGTTCAGTAGAATTCACCATCATGGGTTCAGACTGCTGACCTGACAGTTGTGCAGAAAACCATCACTGACAAAAGCCTTAAAAGGTAAAAGCAAAAGAAGTTGGATGTTCTCAAAGTGCTGGATCAAAGCACATTTATAGAAAGTAAAGTGGAAGGAAAAGTGTGGAAGAAAAAGTTGTACAAGCCGCAGGGATGAGCGCAGTCTGGAGAGGACTGTCGGGAAAAGGCCATTTAAAAGTATGGGGACCTCCACAAGGAGTGACTGAGGCTGGAGTCAGTGCATCAAGAGCCTCCACACACAGACGGATCCTGGACATGGGCTTCAAATGACATATTCCTTATAACAACTACCGTTGTTCGGTTTCATGTCTTGAACAAAGAGCTGAAGGAGCTACTGAAGCATCCTGGTCTTCCATAACACCTCAGCAGTGCCACAGGCTGAGAGCATCCACGCCACACAACCGCATCAAGGCAGTCATTCAAGTAAAAGGCCCAAACCAAATACTAAGTACTTATGCATGATTATGGTTTTCAGAGGACCAACATTTCTCAGTTTTTTTTAATTAATTTCATATATTATAATTTTAGAATTTAAGAAATAAAAGCTACACAGATGTCATTTTGCATGTCATGAGTCTATATCATATATTCGTTTCACATTTTAAGTTGAATTACAGAAATAAATGAACTTTTCACAATATTCATTTTTTTTTTTTTATTTGATGATGGAAAGTGCTTCAAAACCATTCAAATGTTTTAAAGGATCTGCATCGTGCTATTTTAGCCATTCCAAAGTAAACTATATATACAATATATGATATATCGTACCACTACCACTATGGAGCACTATTTTTTGTGATAAATAATAGGTATTTTTCCAACCTAGAAGACAAAACACTTGGATTCAGTTAACTCCGCCCCCTCTCTCCGCTTATACAGTAGAAATATAAATACCACAGCAAAAAGTGAAGTTACTTCACGATGCAGTTATAAGGAGTTGACATCTACAACACAGCCTCGTAAATACATAAATCATAAAACACACAAGCTAACACAGGTTTGGATTGACTCACCGCTCTGGTCCATCAGGTGTTTACATTATGGGACTCACGTCGGTTATAAAAGTGAATCCACTTTGATTCTGGTGAAGGTTCACCAAACATCCATCAGAGACAGTCACAGAAAAACACTATTTTGGCTGATAGTCGCTGAATCCTGGAGAGAAATTCCAACTTCTGGCGAGTGTCCGCTTCTTTAGGAAGGTTGAATAAAGTCTTGTACTTCTCGTAGCCAAACGTGCTTTTCTCTGTGACGTTATCGTTAGGTAAGAAAAAATAACAGGTGTCCAGAGTAGGTTAGAAAGAGCTCCATCACAGCTTTTGGAGCAAACATGACGCCTGTTCAGATTCTCAGGGGGTGTGTTTGTTTTCTGAAAAAGCAGTTTTACTAATTAAAATCAGGCCGTAAGCAAAGAAATTAAGACGTTACATTACAGACGTCGAGCACTTCTGTTCCGCTCTGACGACACAACGGAGCAACTCAGTGGTTTTCCAGGAGAGGGCGGAGCAGCTGCTCAGAGAGCAGGATTCAGGAGGATTGCTGAGAACTGTGGTGGTGGTTAAAAGCTCAAAAAGCCGATTTTGCATGATATTGGACCTTTAAGCAATGAAATATATAACAAAGGCATTTCTATATTACTTACAGCCCCCAACCCCCCGTTTCTTGTGCCACATTGAAGAAAGTGCCATCCCGGAACTCCCCAGAAAGAACAGTCTGGACACGCCACTGGATCCAATAAATAACTGTAAAATGGATCAAGCCTTTAGCAGGACTATTTTATTACTGTGTTCTCACCATGAATTGTGTTAAAGGTTTTGACATAGTCCTGTTTTTGAGAAACATGTGCAGCCAATGGTATTTAGTGCCTTATCAACTGAGAAACACTGTACAGGACGTACTGGTATATATTGGCTTTTCTATTCTCTTTGCTGTATTACAGTGTTGTTCCCTCGCCATAAACGTAACCTGACTGGTAATTAACTTCATTCAGGTAAGTTACTTTTTTCTGCCGTTTTCGGGCAGAATAAAGCCCGTTCTTTTGTTCTTGTTGCATTTTGTTGTGTCAAAGTCCATTATCATCAGAGGCTTCAGAAACAATGGTTTTAAGACACAGAGCTGTTCAGAGATGGGACTGGTGACGGGGAACATGTGCATGAAGGCTGAGTGGGGCAGGGCTTTGTTTGGAAATGTGAGTTTAATGTTGGGAGGCATCCTGCCCTTAATGTTCACACAAGTTATTAACTATGTATGAAGAAGCTAATGACTGCTGGGCTTTTGTTCTCACACACACAGGCACATGTACTTGTGCAGAGGTGGGGACAGAGTTCTCACTGCACTCACACATTCTGATATCTGCTCAGTGTTATTAGGCCTGTTCTCACAGACGCACTTTGGCCTGGGAGTCAAAACTAGCTTCTGATGATCAAACCTGTTTCTGAGAAGATCAGACCAAGTTTATGTTGGTTTTGAGAAATGTGCGAAAGGGACAGAGGAAAAACTGTAACTGAAGTGTCCAATCACTCATCGTAATGTTAATCAAATAAAATGTTTATTTTATGTTTATGTTTATGTTCATAAAAAGATAAAAAATCAGAGCAGGCTGGTGATTGTTGTTGTTTCTAGGCCTAATGGGCCAGTATTCTTTATTCCTTTCTTCTTTCCTTCCTTTGTTTCCTCCTTCCTTCCATCCTTTCTTTCTTCTTTCCTCCCTCCCTCCCTTCCTCCCTCCTGCTCTTCCTTTCTCCCCCCCTCTCTCTCTCTCTCTTCCTTCCTTCCTTTCTTCCTTCCTCCCTCTCTTCCCATCCTCCCTCCTTCTCTCCCTTTCTCCCCCTCCCTTTATTCCACCCTCTCTCCCTGCCTTTCTTCCTCCCTCCCTCTCTTCCCTTCCATCCTCCCTCCATCCCTCTCCTCCCTTCTCCCTCCTCCCCCCTCCTTCCTTCCTTTCTTCTTCCAGCTTTTGGTCGATGGGTTTTCACATTTTTGTTCAGGCTGTTTCCTCTTACTTATTCTCTTGCACAGCACTTTGTGATATTCTTTTTAAACCTGCGATAGGCGCTTTAGAAATAAACTTTACTTCAAATCAACTGGAGCTAGTTTTCATTCATGCTCGAATACATTTGGTCAAATTGGTGTGAACACTGTGAGATTAACTAATCTAAAGCACTATTACCGGGCTCCCCCACAGTGATCCAAGTGCAGCGTTGTTCTGCTCCTCAGTATGGCAGACGGTGGATGTGTGTTGACTGCTGCTGACATGGAGCTATACGCCTGGTGTGAGCACAGTCGATCCGGAGGAGGCCCAGACGTGACTCTGAAAATGACACGAGCAGATTGGACCTCCACAGACGCGCACAGAGTGAGCCCCGCGGCCCGTGTCAGCCGGCTTTGTGCTAACCGGACCTGGCTCCCAGCATGCACTGCTCTGTGTGGACACCCTTTTATAGAGTGAAGGCGCGAGTCGAATAACAAACACCCGGAGGTCTCCAGCTCACACTGCCCCCCCCCCATTCGAACACACAAACACACTTCTCTGAGTGCGATGTTTCAGACAGCGGCGTGCATATGTCACAGTGAGTCTGAGCGCAAACACTCCGCCAGTGCTGAGGCTGATTCTTTGCTGTGACTGGAGCTGCTCTTGATCAGGGCTCTCTGACACGGCCCGCAGGCTGATTTATTATGTATGTTATTGGTGACCTGCAGGTAAGTTGCATTTCTGAGTAAATTTCTGTTAACACATCTGTGTCTTCAGGCTAAAAATAAATGCCCAAGGCTACTGAATGATCCGCACCGGTGCATTAACAGCACAGTGGGGATGATAAGCCACGCCTCATTAATAAGTGTACCACTGTATTAACTCGTTATTAGCTAATATGAGAGAGCGTAAATTGTGTGTGAGTTAGAAAACCCCTGCAAGCTTAAACAAATCTAGATGCATACACCAGATGTTTACATTCACTATTCACCTTATTCGGCCCCGCCCACTTTTGACTCTTTCTGCCTTGTCTCGGCACTTCCGCTGTCCTGACACTTCCGGTCGAGCACGAAGCCCGTTCATTAAGCGGAGAACGAAGGGAAAAGTTCTCCGCTCAAATCGGATGTTTAGTCCAGTGGTTCTCAACCTGGGGGTCGCGAGACAAATTTGGGGGGGTCGCCAGATCATGTAGATAAAATATATATATTTTTATTGTCACATGTGTGTAGTATTTTACCAGAGTGCCATTATATGTTCGTAATTTGATGAATTTTAATTTAGCCATTTGTTTTTTTCTTCCAATTTCTCACGGTGTGACCCGGGCGGGGGTCACGAACCCCTTTAACTGTTATAATGGGGGTCGCGGCTCCAAAAGGTTGAGAACCACTGGTTTAGTCAATTGTTCATTTGCACCAACATGTCAACTCTGCACCGTTTCTCAGCGCAGCCTGAAAACGGCTTTGTTTTCGTGTAGTGACTGATTTTATCTTGACTTCTCGCGAACAAGGTGAATATAAAAGACACATGCATTTTTTTTCTCAGTGTCTGACATGAAACCAGATGAAACCACTTTTTTTTTTTTGATCAATTAGAATTTTTTTTTAAACTTTATTCACCTTATTCCGGACGTTCGCGTGGGCGCTGCCATGAATTGTGCCCGCCCCTTTTCTCCTATCTGTTAACATGGGGCTGGAGAAGTCACTACACAAAAACAAAGCTGTTTTTCGGCCGCGCTGAGAAACGGTGCAGTGTTGACATGTTGGCAAATGAACATTGGACATTTTACACAAATCAATCGACTAAACATCAGATTTGAGCAGAGAATATTTTCCCTCGTTCTCCGTTTAAATGAACGGGCTTCGCGCTCGACCGGAAGTGTCTGGACAACGGAAGTGCCGAGACAACGCAAAAAGTGGCAAAAGTGGGGGGGGGCGGAATAAGGTGAATACAAAGTCATAAGTTTACACACACTAAGATTACTATAACTTTAAACAGCTTGTTAAAGCCCAGATGACGATGTCATGACCTTGGAAGTACAAGTCTGGTCCATCCTTGGGTGTAATTTCAAGACACTTGAAGGTTCAGGTAGCCTGGCTATCACCACCAATTCATTTTTTCATAGGAGAGGTGTGGTTTACAATCGTCCATAGCCATTTTTTGGTGCTATGAATTTTTATCATGTGTGTGCACGTAAACATAGTCAATCGTATCATTGTATCCGATGACGTATGACGTACCCGCTGTAAACTTTCGAGCTAAACTATTTAGAACATGGTCTTTTTTTAAATTTTTTATCTGTAGACAAACTACAAGCTTCCGTCCGATCCATTTCCCACAGTGGTAGATATGCAAACAGGAAGCGGAATCAACCAATCAGCGAAGGGCGGGCGTCTGCCGTTGATGCGGTGTTATTAGCGGTTTTGCCTTAATATTTGCACAGGATTATGAATCACAAAAGTCACATACTGTCGATGTGTATTTACACACTTTCTCTCTCTCATGTGTCGTTCATAGATTCTTATTGAGGGACTTCCGCCTCCCGTTCGCTAACAACACGTCACGGCAAATAGAAAAATCTGATCGCACGGGATCGATTTGATTTTGTGGATACAGCCGGCGGGGGATCCAGAATGATCCCCTGCTTAAAAAAATACAGAGGGGAATCATTCTGGTCCCACCAGGCTAGGAAATGTCCAGTCATCAAACAGTTCCGAAAGAAGGCGGGTTCTGTGTCCCAGAGATGAACGAGCTGTGTCAGAAATGTAAATATGAACCTAAGAACAAATGCAAAAGACCTGGTGAAGACGCTGAACCTGGTACGAGTTTGTCACTATCCAGAGTGAAACAAGTCCTGTTCCGACATGTGCTGAGAGGGAACTCTGCCAGGAAGAAGCTCTGACTCCAAAAGAAACATCAAAAAGCCAAATGCAAACAAGGATTAAGACTTCATTTTTGGAGATATATCCCATGGTCTGATGAAAAACAAAAATAATGTTTTTGGCCATAATGACCATCATCACAGGAAAAAGCTTCATGCTGTGGGGTTGTTTTGCTGCGGGAGGGGCTGGTGGACTTCACAAAATAGATGACATCATGAAGAAAGAACACTATGTGGAAATATTGGAGCAACATCTAAGACATCAGCCAGGGAGTTAAAGCTTGGGCGCAGATGGGTCTTACATGGACAATGACCCAAAGCATGTGGCCAATACTGGTTACAAAGTGTTTTATGGGAACACAAAGTCAATGTTTTAAAGTGGTCATCACAAAGTCCAGATCTCAGTCCAGTTGAAAATGTACGCAAGGTGGACTACAAGGTGTTTCAGTTACACCAGTTCTGTTTGGAGGAATGGACCAAAACTCCTCCAACTATTGTGAGAAGCTTGTGGAAGGAAGTCCAAAATGTTTGACCCGTATATGTCAACTTTTGGTTTTGTAAAAAAGTACGCCAGCTCAGCAGTCGACCAGTTCAAAACAGAGTAATGCTGCCTTCGTGTGCCCTGATGATGATGATCCTTTCCAGTTGAGAATTGGAAATAACGAGTGCATTGTGTTCAAGTGCTTTTGTGGTTGTAGTAAAGTGGAACACTAAAAATCACACACAATAATGGACTGTAAGCCAGTAAATTCAGTCGCCTACAAACCGCAGACCGACTGCTACATCGTCTGCGTTGATCGGTGAAACATATCATATTACGTTGTTTTTTTTTACCTGACACTAAGGGGGAAAGGAGACGGCATTAAATTTGCGTAGCTTATGAAACAGTGTAGGCCTTAGATCAGGGGTGCCCAAACTTTTTGTCTCCGAGGGCCAAAATGAAAAAGTGCCTGTGAGTCGCGGGCCAAACACGGCGATGTCAAGCACGAAAAAGACATATAACTGCAAATTACAAAGCTACTTTATTTTATTTACTTTTTATTTTTCAATAGCCTTCATTTGCATTTGATTCTATCTATGCAAATAACATGCTATATTAAAACAAATGGTAACTATGGCAAAAGCCTAATTTTAGTAGAACAAAACCAACAATTATAGCAATTTAGTTGGAAAAAAACACCTGTATCTACAGCACCTACAGTAACTTTACCTCATTCGTTAACTCAAAGAAAATGCCACATTAGATTATTTTGAAATGTCAGTTCAGCATCAATTCTTTTATAAGTCCATTTTTAACATATGCTGTTGTTGATGTCAACAGCCTTTGCAATAAAAGTTG
The DNA here is from genome assembly GCF_951799975.1 of Gobius niger. Taxonomy (NCBI): domain Eukaryota; kingdom Metazoa; phylum Chordata; class Actinopteri; order Gobiiformes; family Gobiidae; genus Gobius; species Gobius niger. The sequence goes on from NC_136856.1 coordinate 34,712,453, forward strand.
GAAAACTGTGAAAGTTGATGCTACAACGCTTTGTAATTGATAAATACCAAGACACCACAACAGTGTTTCCTTAACTTTGCTAAAGGAGTGAAACAGCGCCCCCAATTTGAAGCTGGTGGCCAAAAAGTGTACTGCATCCATATTTACCATTGAGAATGAATGGAAGAGAGTTAGTATTAACCATAAGCAGCGCAAAAGTAGATCATTCTCTGGCGGGCCAACAGAATTGTTTCTCCACTTTGGGCACCCCTGCCTTAGATAAAAGGCATAAATCAGGCTTTTTTTTTTTTTTAAAGGCATGTCGCTACTCTCAGTTGTGTCATCTCAGGAACTCCAGTGGAAAGTACGAGAAGAGATGGCGTTCATGTGCAATTTTCTACTCGACAAGTGGTATTTACCATAATCACAAGGCCACATGTATTACTGCTTCCCCCATTACCACAAAGATAATCGATTAACTTGAGAAATTAGCTTTGGAAGCCGATTTCATTCATACATCCCTCTAAATACTGCTTTTGCCAATGTAATGTGTGTCGACATTACTTATATTTATAACCCTAACCGCGGGGTCACCAATGTGAAGGATAATGACAGAGACGAGGAAGTGATGAGTCTCTGCTCATTTTTATTTTCTCCAACATTCCGACAGACTGAATCGTACGACGGAAAACCATCACGACAAAAGCGTTTTAAGTAAGTACGGTCGGAGAAACCGGAGTAATGCCTTCAGTGTTCCTCTGATCATCTGAAAGGGTGGTATGTCCCCGTCTCAGAGCGTGGTGTCCTGCACTGGTCAGCTCCTCCTCCTTTTCCTCCTCCGCAGCTCCCTCCGCCCCACAACAGTCCTTCTCCATCGTCTGGGAAGAGCTTAGCAGATGAATATTTACTGTCTCATTCTCCAGTGAACAAACATTAGTCAGAACAATAGCTTCTACGAGTCTTGCCCGGATACCTCTGTCAAGTCAATCAATTTTTTGACAATCCCCCTGACTTGCTTGGGAAGGGACTCACTACTGGGTATAAACGACTCCACTCAAGTATCTTTTGGAAATTTCCTCTTCCTTTTATTTCCTTATTTTCATCAGGTGAAAACCTTCAAACAGTGCACAGAAAAACCAAGAACAGGTAAGTACAATTAACAACAACACAGCTAAAATGTTTACCTTGGTCAGTACTACTAACTTTAGCAAATCTTCCATCCATCCATTTTCTTCCACTTGTCCGTTGCCGGGTCGTGGGGGCAGCGGTCTGAGCTGCCCAAATCACATTGCACCAGCCCCTTATGGCTCCTCCTGCAGGTGGTGGGTCCACAGAAGGACGGCCTCATGGTTCTAACCGGGCCTGTTGGTCTCTCATAAGGGGCTTCTGAACCGCTCTTTGTCTGACCCGTCACCTAGGACCAGTTTGCCATGGGGGACCCTACCAGGGGCACGAAGCCCCCGACAACAGAGCTCCCAGGATCATTCGGGTGCTCAAACCCCTCCACCACGTTAAGGTAGCGGTTCCAGGATGGGTTTAGCAAATCTTATACAAAATAAATCTATACAACCATTTCCATCTCCAATTATTTAAAGTGCTTAATAAAGTGCATTGGATCTCTATTCTTTAAACGTATCAATAAAGGTCTCTGGCGTTTATATCTCCCTCGTGAGATGAGACCCACACCCCGGCGCCACATCCCCGAGGCACCTTTGAGAATCGTGCGCACAAACGTCGCCTCTTACCGGTAGTCCCCCAGTACTTGATTTGAGTCCCCGCTTTGTCCAACTTTCCCCCCGATCTCAGCTCACAGACGTCCTTCTCGCCCGCGGTAGTTTGTTTTCCCCTCCAAGGCGGAAGTGCTTCGCTAAAACCCGTCCGGGCGCACGACGCAGGCTGAGAGTTAGTTCCGCTTCCCGCCGCGACAACCTCTGTGCTTGTCCGTATTTTGTTTGCTGTTGGGCGCTCTTGAGTGTTTCAGAAGAAGACATTTGTAGGACTCAAATGTCTTTAGCTCATAAGCTAGCTGTTTGTTTACTTCGACTGTACCTCACAAAACACAGATGTACAAAAGTATCCAGTAAAACAATGTGGAACACAGAAAGTACTACTACTGTGTTTGTGTGTGAAAGCTAAATGACGGCGCCACCACAACGTAAAGTATAAATAGAAGCCTGTTTTTAAACTCCATGTGCACTTTAAACAACAGTACAGTGGGGCAAAAAAGTCTTTGGCTGAAATCCAATAGGAATTGACCAAAAACCTTTTTGCACTGCACGTGATGAAAAGTCTGAAGTAAAGGCACTTCTGTCCATCCCAAAGTGAGCAATCCAAATGCTGCTGGGAGACATAACTCCAACCCTGCAGCTGATCAACTTCGAGAACAAGGGCCCGAAACTTGGCTTTTACCCTGTAACTTTGGATCGAGTTAGCCACTGGAGCCCACAGCACCAACGGAAACACATTAGTGCAAAATAGTTTCAGAGCTGAATATTGGAAACAGATGAGGCGGCTTACAGGAGGATATTTGTACGCAGACATCAGCTCATTGTCAGTCCATGGTGTTGGGAGATTGGATTTCTGCGAGAGTGATGAAGCCGAGAAGGCAGCAGTGTGGGTCTTCTGCTGTACTTGGACAGGCACAGATGATGTAGCCCGTCCTGTAAAGCACCGAGAATGGTCATCGATTTGAAATCTGAGCGGTTGTAATTAGCAAACGGCAAAGGCTGCAGTTAATGTTGTAGTAAGTAAACCTTTCGATAGTGTCTTGAAGACAGTTGGCTTAAAGTTCTGAGATGCAACATGGCGCAAGGCCAGACAAACTTTGGCCATTTCTCAATCTGCGGACTTGTGCGCCCAAGTTCGGTTCCAATTGAAAGTTGGCTTCTCGATTAAATGCCTATACATTAATGACATGACGCCAATGTTTATAAACTTCTATAAAGGGACAACTGAGGAAACGCAAAAATGTATTGAGTGGCGAGGTAGGCAACAATTTAAACTATAATGCCTTATTGTATTATTCATCAGGAAGTTTGTGTGCACTTCAGGCCTGGAAGTAACAGCCACACAGGCATAAAAGAAATAGAACAATCTGCTAAACAAATATAAGGTTTGATTATCAGTTCTTCACTGGACGTCACAGCTCATTTATAATTAGCCATACTGGGCATTGTTTCGATGCTGCGTGACCAACCCACAGGCGCAGGGGTGAAGCCTGGGACACTCACGGCAGCCACATGGGCATACTTATGGGGACATGGATGTTGTCTGCCGGGGCAGCATTCCATCAACCTGCCCAATACCTCTGCAACTGCGGGTGGAATAATTGTGGCCTCATCCACAGCCCCAGATACTGTCCCAGCTGCTGCCTCTACCTCTGATTCAGAGCCTGGCCCCTCACAGAGAGGGAACAAACGGTCAGCTTCTGAATCCCTGCTCAATTTCATGAAAGAGCAGGCAGAAAAAGACGACGCTGCCACAAGGGATGCTTTGGCCTGGGAGGAAAGACCGAAAGAGCAGCTGTTACTGTTTGAAAAGTTTATAAATAAAGAATCACTTATGTAGAGAAATATATAAATGATTGTGTATTTCTCTACATAATAGTTTATTACTGCATGCCTTGCCTCCTAAATACTGCATATGCACTACTCTCTTTCACGTGTATATTTGTAAATATTCTGAATGATTTGTCTGATCTATTGATATTACATATTTATATGAAAATACTATTTGTCATGTGACAATAATCACATGACCTGACCGAGTATTTAAACCTGAATCAGGCGCAGCTGTGGTACATTGTCTTGACAAACACCTAAGGGTTGGAACGCTTTGAATTTGGTGTATTTAGCATTAAAAATGCCAGACATGCCTTGGAAACCTTTTTTCTCTGCAAACAGTGAGAGGAAAATATAAGTGAAAGCTTCTTCACGTTTCCGGTCCTTGGTGACGGGTCAGACAAAGAGTTGCCTGGCTCTGCCATACTCTTCCCTGTCCATTCCACGCAGGGAATTAGTCTGGTCACGGAGCAATTGGAGCAGTTTGAACGGGCAGGTCAAACGCACACAGATTGTCAGTGAAATAAACCAATTAGCGATTAGCAGACGTGACGACAACTGTAGTCCAATTCACAAAATATGAACTGAATATAAACTCACACAGAGAACGCGGAGGCAAAATCCTCGACTACTTCATCCATGATTATGTTAATGCTAATTGAACTAGCAACATAGTGGTGCAGCGAGTGACGTAACCTTGTCATTTCTCTGTGATCGTCGTCATTGGTTCAGTCTTAGCCGCCGATCAGCAACTTGTTTACCGTGTATGGCCAGACCCACCTTCTTTCGCGCAGAACAGAAGTGGGTGTGGCTTATCAGGTTAGACAAAGAGCGGTTCAGAAGCCCCAAATGAGAAACCAACAGGCCCGGTTTGAATAGTGAGGCTGTCCTTCCGTGGACTCACCACCTGCAGGAGGCGCTATAAGGGGCAGGTGCAATGGGATTTGGGCAGCTCCAACAGCTGCCCCCATGACCTAGAAGGGTACAGGGACTCCTTGTACATAGGGGATCTCCATAGGACGAGGGCATCATGTACAGATGATGCTTTACGGGGCTTTACATCAAGGAAAGCCCCGTGTTCATCACAGATGCCCTGAAGGATGATGGGGGGGGGGAAAGCTTCCTATTGATGTATGAAGCTCGTAGTGGCTCTGCCGGAGGCACGATGCGCACATGGCCATGACCCATCGATAACCCCAGCAGCACAATCTTTACCCCTGGGGAAGTGGATGACTGTGTGGAGATTGGCCATCATTTTGTCCAGGGTGGTGCGAACAACCCTGGTGGCTGTGGATGTGGGGATGGCAAAGGTTTGCCCTGTCTGCCGGTAGGACGCACCACATGCCAACCAATGGTGACCAGCACCTTGACCTCAAGGCTCCATCCGTGGCTTTTGGAGGACTTCAGCAGTTGGAAGACTTTGTTGAGGCTCTTCCTTGAGAGCCGCAGGGACACTTTTGTTTCCTCATTATTAAAATCCGCCTGAAGGGCCAGGACTGAATAATTCAATTGTGCATAAGTAGCACTTGGCTCCGGTGGAAAGACAATACATGTTATTTATCAATTAGTCTTACTGTACAGACAAATGCAATCTGTTTGGAGTTGTGATATGATGTTATAATAACAGATAAAAGATAGCTTTAGATAGATAGGCTTTGTTATTGTAGTGATTTTTCTGTAGCCTACTTAAAAGATCATGTTAATGTAGCTCATCTGTAAGCGTAACATTCCATTATACGCATATTCGTTTTTTTTACTTGACATGGGCTATAGATGTCATTATTGCCAATATGGATATTGTATATACCCAGGAGTTCATAAGTACTGCACTCTAGGAATTGAGAAACAACCTTATCTTAAAATAAATTCTAAAATACACTGGAGGCTTACGCCGGAGTCATGTGATGTTGTCAGAGGAAACCAGTGAGAAGCCACACTGCTGTGTGTGAACCAGGCGAGAGACTGATTTACAGCTTCAGAGTGACAGTGATCAAGGCTCGAGATTAGAAGACTTGGGGCACTGATAACTTACTCCAGATTGGGGTGAGTGAGGACAGGTTTGATTTTTTGTTGTATTTTGAAATGAATCGTAATTTCAACCTGGACGACCTACCTGCAGCACACCATTCATCACTTCATCACCTCTGGAGCCCTTCGTTCACTGTGTCATGCTTCCCAGCGTGCTGCGACCCTCCTCCACCCCTCCTCCTCCTGGCCTCATCACTACTCCACTCGTTGAGGCTCGTCATCCACTGACCACCTCAAACCTCATCTTCTACCACCACCAGTGCCTCATTGTGAAGTGGAGATTATAAGCCTGGCACAGTCGTCCCCACGACTATATCCACAAGATCAACACTTGATTCCAGACACATATTTGTTTAGCTGTAGTGGCTTGCAAAAATAGTAAATAAAGGAATAGTTCACAGTTTTTCCACACTGAGATATGTTCTTACCTGAGCTTAGACCAGTTGATTCGTACCTGTCTGGTCTTTGTGCCTGTGGAAGAGCGTGGTAACTTCTAACTTCACCCCGTTTGGAGCTACAGGAATACATTGGGAGAGGCCAAATGCTAACAACATTTTTGTTTTTTTAGCGTGATTGAGGACACGCACAAAGATCAGACAAGTACGCATCAACTCGTCTAAGCTCAGGTAAGAACATATCTCAGTATGGAAAACTGTGAACTATTCCTTTAAGTCTTCACTCTTTTTATTTTCAAATAAAACATCACTAGCTGAGACCCGGCCTTTGACCGGGCCTCGCTAGTCTCCACATTTGATATTCTGAGATTATGAGTGATTACAAAGAAATGTCCAACCCGTCACACAGTCCAGCTGTAGACCAGTGGTTCCCAACCCATTCCAAAAACTATGGCCACTACAAATGAGTAAAAGAATAAAGGCAAAAAACAATTTCAAACAAACAGCAATTGGAGTGTTTGATGCACCCGTACTCCTTTCTTATTAACTACAACGACAATATGTTCGCTAAACTCGGGGAATAGAATTCAAGAGACAGTGGAATAATTATGGATAAATATTAGGGGTTCAGCTCTAACGGTTTGGTTCACGGTGCAGGACCCGAGGTTTGGTGCATCACGGTAGTGTACAATAAAAAAAATAATAAGTAGGTTTAGAACTGAAATAGCCTAATGATCGTTGTTAGACAGTATTTATAACCTTACAATAAAATTGGCAATGCTTTCAAAGCTGCTTTAGAATAAAATGTACCTTTGGGCTCACAATACGTGAAAGCAAAATAGAAAACAAATGGTACAGCAGCAACGTAAAAAAAAAGAAAAAAACTACGCAGTGCAGGCCATGCGCTCGTTAAGTGGTAGTTTCATTTTTGCTTTTACTCACACGGAGGATAAATCAGTCGGAGCAGCGCGTTTGATTAGAGGCTTTTGGGCAATGTTTAGCGTGTACTTTTTTTCGGAGACAAAGCTTTGGAGACGGAATGCGGCCAGGATTGGATCTTATATGCATTTGTCTGCGTCTCTGACATTACGCAGCACTGGATCCATAATGAACCAAAGCCTCGGTCACTGCAGGAGAGACTTAAACAAAGTCACGCAGATGTGTGTTGGAGGAGGTAACTGTACCTGTGTGGAGCGTCTTCAGCTGCAGTTTAGGGTGAGTGACGATGGCACACATCGCCCTGTTTGGATGCGCGCGCGCACACATACACGCGCACGCACACACACACGCGCGCACGCACGCACACATCGCCTTGTTTGGATGCGCGCGCGCACACATACACGCGCACGCACGCGCGCAAGCAGGCGCACACACCGCCCTGTTTGGATGCACGCGCGCACACATTCACGCACGAACGCACACACGCACACACACACACCCAAACGCGCGTGCACGCGCACACACACACACACACACACACACACACACACACACACACATCGCCCTGTTTGGATGCGCGCACACGCACGGCAGTCAGATCTCGTGCACTCGCGTTGTTGTGACGGCGGATCAGCCCCCAGCACCAACCACGCACACACTCACTACTGTCGCCAGGCTTCCTGGTGTTCCCAAAAGGTCTCCCATCCCAGTCCTAACCAGGCCCGTCCCTGCTTAGCTTCAAAGTCGGTATGGGAAATAAACATGGCGGCGCCCAGGCGGCGGCCATTGAGATTGCGTTTTCTATTATAGATTGTGTAATGTGACCAAAGTAATAACTGCTCACACTTGTATTGCGCTTCACAAGCCTGTGTTACTGGTTATTTAGTTCAAACAAATCATAACTCCGGACAAGAATGGGCAAGAGAGTTCCTTTTTTTTTTTGACCTACTCAGGTCAAGTCAGGGCCGATCATTTCGCGGGCGGGATTTGGCCCACGAGGACCCCTGGTTTAAATCATAGCTCACCTTTCTTCACCCGCACATCTTTTTATAGGTTGAAGCACAGTTTGTGCTGTTTGTATTTTATTTCACTTTACTGTTACAATTAATTACTGAAGAAAATAAGACTTCGCTGACAGGAGTTTGAACCCGGGGACCTTTGGGCTACAAAATCTGTGCTGTCTCCACTATCCACTAGGCCACCAAGCACAAGACAGTAGCCACACTGACAGCAGTTGGAGGCACAATCATTCTCCACCTGGTTCTGCTGTGGGCCTGATTTAAGGAAAGGGAGGGGGGATATTTCAGTTACTCTAAAAATCCAAATCTGCTCTGGCACTGTTGACAGAAATATGTTGACAGAAATGTGTAAAATACACACCATTAAGGAGCTTAAAGAGGGGGTATTATGCTTTTTTCAATCACATAGCACCAGTCTATATCACACTACAATGATGACGCAAACTTCTGTTGGTCTGTAAATGCAGTAAATTAGAATAACTGCCTTGTATAAAATTGCTCTCTCAAAATGGCTGTAGTGAATGTCTTGAAATAGGCCTCTGTCTCTTTAAGAACCTCTGACCCTTTCAGACACGCCCCCTCCACATGCTGTCTGTGGCATCAGTGGGGGGGGGGGGGGGGTTCTGCTGAGGAGCAGTGGTTGGTTACTCGGCTGGTGACGAAAGCTCGGAGGTGTCTCCAGGAGGTGGGGGCGTTCCTAGGAGGACTCAGGCAAACCTATCCCTAAAATGGCTGCCATCAGAGTTTTTACAGATTACTCAAAAATACGTGAATGTTCCAAGGCAACACTTCAGGCATGTTTTTAATGAGGGAATGACATAATAACATGATGTAAAGCTTGAAAAAGTCGATTTTGCATAATACCCCCCCTTTAACACACTGTCAAATACTTAACATTAATTCAGGCCAGTGTATCAGTTTGGTATGGGCAGATATTTTGTGTCATTTGTTGAGTCGTGAAATAAAAGTATGGGTGAAGAATACATGAGTACACGTCTGCTATTACAGAAGTACCCAGTAACTCCTTGCACTGGTTTCTTTCCGCAGCGAGCGGAGCAGTCAGGCAGCAGTGAGTGCTTTTCACCTCACATCAGTGCTCCTCTGTCTCATCCAGCCCCGGGATGCCAAGTCAGGGGCGGGGCCGTTTGCATGCTGATTATGGGAGTGAGGGACATTTCTAAATAAAGATTCGCGTTTTGAATTACAAATGAAGGGGACGGGCCTGTGTCACCCGAGGAGCATCCTCCGACGCAGTGGCACTGAAGCTGACGAGACGCCACGGCAGATAACTGTTTGATACTTTTTAGACGCAATATTGCACTTTCTTTTGGGACGGTTTTGATTTTCAAACCTGCCAACACGGGGGGACCATATTGAAATGAGACACGAGACTATTCTTATGCGAGATTTATTACCAGATTCAGGCCATTTTCACATGTGGAGGGTTCGTGTTACTATAATTAGTGTTTCAATCGATTAAAATACTTCATTGTGATAAATTCACGATTAATTGCAAATTAACCGTACATTTTTAAATATTCTAAATGTCCCTTGAATTATTCTTTTAATGCTCTACTCTTGTCTGGTGCCTCAAATATGCGATAGACTTCGGGTGCGGGTGGATTGGGTCAGAGAGCACACTTTCTTTCTTCCTTACATTGTTGTCTCACAACATAAAGTGCATTTTTATTGATTGATTTATTGACCTTTATTTAACCAGGATGGTCCCACTGAGATTAAGAATCTCTTTTTCAGGGGAGTCCTGGCCCATCCATTATCCATTTATTCATTAGCGCCTCTTAAACTACGCAATGTCTTGTTGAATGTCCAGTTTTATGGGGTAAACATATCATTTGCATGTTTTGTTTTCTCGTTTTTCAGCTCCGAATGACTAACATTGTCATTGATCCATCGGCAGAATGTGAGATACGCTCATTGTTTGTGATTGGTTTATTACTTCTGAGTCTCGTATCTCCGTCAGGATCAGGTCATTTCTTTTACTCTTGTTTAGCCGTATTAGCATTTTCTACATTTATCCCCAGGGTTCAGTGGTTAACATTCACAGTATCACTGTCCCATGTTCAATAAATACGGGATATATTAAAGGATCTATATCATGCTATTTTAGCCATTCCAAAGTTAAGTATAGGCATTTATATGATATATTGTACCTCTACCATTATGGAGCACTCATTTTTGTGATAAATATGTGTTTTCTGGAGGTATTTTTCAAACCCGGAAGACACAACGCTTCGATTCAGTTAACTCCGCCCCCTCTCTCCGCTCATACAACTTTACCGTAATATAAATAAACAACAATAAGTGAAGTTACTTCACGATGCAGTTATACGGAGTTGACATCTGCAACACAGCTTCATAAATGGCTAACACACATACTAATATGCTAACACACAAGCTAACCCGCGTTTGGACTGACTCACCGCTCTGGTCCGTCGCTGTTTACATTATGGGACTCGTGTTGGTTATAAAAGTTAATCCACTTTGATTCTGGTGAAGGTTCACCAAACATCCATCAGTGACAGTCACAGAAAAACAATATTTTGGTGCAAGTCGCTGAATCCCAGAGAAAAAAACAACTTCTGATGACGAGTGGCCTCTTCTTGAAAAAGGTTGAATAAAGTCCTCGTAGCCAAACGCGCTTCTTTTTCTCCGTCCGTGACATTATCTCAAGAATAAAGAACAGGTGTGTCCAGAATAAGTTGCAACGAGCTCCATCTTCAGCTGCAGCGCAAACATGACTGATCTGTTCAGACGCTCAGGGGATGTGTTTGTTTTGGCCACAGCTGACCTGGAAGCACCTCGGACACATCCTTTTTTTTTTCTTTTCCTCTTCACTTTTTTTTTTTTCACTTTGTTTCTCTCTTACAACAGAAATAATGAAAACGCTGTTTTACAAATTAAAATCAGGCCGTAAGCATAGAATTAAGACATTACATTACAGACGTCGAGCACTTCCGTTCCGTTGTTACGACACAACTGAACACTCAGTCGTTCACCAGGAGAGGGCGGAGCAGCTGCTCAGAGAGCAGGATTCAGGAGGATTACTGAGAGCTGCGTGAATGAAGCCACAAACCACTCTGGGGGTGTTTTTGATAAGGAAATAGCGTAACAACATGGCTAAAAGCTCCAAAAAGTCGATTTTGCATGATATAGGACCTTTAAAGAAGGAAACACATGTTATATTTGACACAAATAGAAGTGAATGATTTGAAGTGTTTAACAGAGGAAAATCCATGAACAAATGCTAAAGTCAATGCGTCCTGTAAAAATGAAAAGACAGATTGCCAGATATGAAACAAGGTCAGTCACAATGATCAAATATTGAAAATAGATCAAAACAATATGGAGGAAATAAGTAGCGATCGCATTTGGTTACATTGCACTGGGTTAGGGGGTGACAAGATGGCCACCAGAATGAGGGTTAAGGGTTACTTTATCAAAATTCATCCTCAATACCACGGGGGCGACCTGTAGGAGCAGTGAGCAGCCAGCGTGGGCCGGCACTCAGCGACCCATCTCCATGATGTGCAGCCAGGCTGGTGGTCAGAAACACCTGGCTGAAGGTTTCACCTATTGTACATGTTTTTAGTGGTAGGGGAAACTGGAGTACCTAGAGGAAACCTACGCAGACACACAGAAAGGCCCTGTCCAGGTGAGATTCGAACGCGGGACCTTCTAGCTGTCAAGCACAAGCCCTAACCGCTGTACAACCGTGCCGCCCGAATAGTTGGAATTGCCAGTAGTTCCAACGTATTTTTATGACTTTTGCTGCAGACTGTTCTACAAAGAAACCACCAGTGCAACAGAAACTAAATATTCCAAAGTCAACTGTCTGTGAGATTAAAATATAGTGGATGAGATGCTGCATACTGACTTCCTGCAAAGTCAATTTCTACAGACCTCCATCTTCATGTGGCCTTCAGGTTTGCTCGAGAACAGTGTGAAGAGAGCTTCAGGGAATGGGTTTTCATGGCCGAGCAGCTGCATCCACGTCCTACATTAGAGGGTGCAATGCGTTGGCTGCAGTGGAGCAGTGGACACATGTCTCCGGAGTGACCGATCACACTTCTCCATCTGGCTCTGATGGAGGCTGGGTTTGGAAGGAGAACGGTCCTCTCTCTTTTGACAGACAAAATGGCTGGTTTTACTCCTGTGTTGTCAATCATACATCTGACTACAAGAGCGGAAGAGAGGAAGGATATTAGCCGGCTGCATATATGGTTTGACCCCCAAAAAAATTGCTCCAAAATGTTTTTCAAGGGTTTTCTGTAGTATCAGGTGTGCTTATTAACATACTAAAAGTCTACCAAAATCTGACCACTGGAAAGGTCTAATTTTCAAGATGGCGTCCAAGAGGGTGGCGTGATCCTTAAAATGCCCATTACTCCTTTATTATTCATCCTAGACAAGTCATTTTGGTGTCTAACCCCATGTTTTGGGTGTCTAGGAATCCAATGGGCTTGTTCAAATTGTAGTGCCATGATCACATAATTATGATATACAAATCGTGGACAAAGACTCTGGGCCCGATCTTGTGACTGGCGCAAGGATGTCGCAGATCAAGGCGAGGCTCCGAACCTGCACGCACACCATGCATGCGCCAAGGTTTGCTCCCAATAGCTAGAGGGCGTCACTCTAAAAAACGGAGGTGGACTGAGGCGTGGCCTGTAAGCCCAACGAACCATATAAGGACTAGCTCAATAATAATAATAATAATAATAATAATGATAATACTAATCCCCAGGAGCCACCCAGCTTTAATAATAATTCCCTTGAGTTGTGCTCTACAAATAAATTTTCCTTGTCTTGATCAATATTAAAAGGCTAATGACTACAAATTTAGAGCCAACAGCGAGCCAATGAGACACTTGCGTGTGGCTACAAATAGGCAAGGCCCACCAAACCAAAGCGCGGAAGTCAATTCACAGAAAGTGTAAGTTGAACGCCCTTATTCTCCTTAAGTATGCACATAATTATGACGTATTCTTGTTAATATTTCTCACAGAAAAATGGAGTATGTATTGGCGCTGCGAAGGCAGAGGCGTGAACGCGTTCACCGGCCGCGAATCACGTTTTTAAACTATACAGAGAACGAAGCAAAAAAAAAATTGAGAATGAGCAGGGCAGCGGTGGCCGACTTGTGCCATCTGCTCTCAGAAGAGCTGGAGACCAGCTCCGTAAATCCCTATGCCCTCCCCGTTGCTGTCAAAATCACCGCAGCGCTGCATTTTTATGCAACTGGGTCGTTCCAGCATGCTTTGGGATCAATGGGTGGCATTGCACAATCTGCCATAAGTTCAGCAATACATGCAGTAACGTCAGCCTTAGTCCGACATGCCCACGAATACATCAAGTTCCCCGTATCTCCTGACCACCAAGAGCGGGTGAAGGGTGAATTCGGGGCTAAGTTTGGGTTCCCTGGGGTCCTCGGTGCGATTGATTGCACGCATGTACAGCTACGTGCGCCGTCAGAGAACGCTCTGATCTACATCAATCGTAAAGGAACTCATTCAATCAACATCCAGGTAATTTGTGATGCAATGTGTAACATAACACATGTATTTGCGAATTACCCCGGATCCACCCATGACTCCTTCATCCTGGCCAACTCAACCATTCCAGAGCTCTTCCAGGGGGATCCCCCTCTGGAAGGGTGGCTACTGGGGGACAACGGTTATGCTCTGAGGACCTGGCTGATGACAACATTCATCACGCCGGGAACTCGGAGTGAGTTGGCCTATAATCGAAAACACTCGCGTACGCGTAGTGTGATCGAGAGAACATTTGGGTTGCTAAAAATGCGCTTCAGGTGTTTGGATAAGTCTGGTGGGACATTGCTATATAGTCCTCAAAAAGTCGCAGCATTCTTTGTGGCGTGTTGTGTTCTGCATAACATGGCCATTCGCCATGGGTGTCTGCCCGACATAAACGAGGAGAGAGTGCAGGACTATGTGCGACATGATGCAGAACTGCATGTGCTGATGCCCATTGACCCAAATGCACCACAGGCAGCACGGGCGAGGAGGGAGGAGTTGGTCCAGGAATTCGGCCGCCGCTAGCCAGGTATGTTCTGTAATATTGAATTGTTCTTGTATTAATCAATTTATCATTTAACAATTATTTTGTTTTGTTTTCAGAGCTTGAGATCCAGGAGAATGTTCTCCATGGACATTTTATTTCTCGCTTGGCTCTCACTTGGCACTTCAGCTTATTGATCTGTATTTATTTTATTTCGTTTATAAGTTATGGACTTTATTTTTCAATAAATTATTTCAAACGAAATAAGCCTGTTTTACTTTGTCCAGATGATGATCTCCTTTTCAGATGCTTCTATAACAAAATGTCGAATGTTTATGGTCAAATTTGTTACACATGGCCTATACAAGTATGACAAAAATCATTTTGTACATTTGCTATATTATGCATTAACCAGAAGAGACAACTGTTGGAAATATGGTGCACTGTGCGCTCAAGTGTTTGTGATGCTGAGGCGGCACATGCGGTGTGGGCGTGTGCACGTGCAGAAGTGTATGCGTAAAGGCTTACACCCGTTCATTCATTCATGTTTGGTCCTCTGTTTTTATTTTGTGGATTATTGCTAATAAAAACCTACCAAGCCTCATCATTGGATCGCGTATCCCTGTGGCTAAACGGTTGGAAACCGCAACCGCCTCCCATTAATTGTTACATTTTTCCACTGCACTGTGTCCTTGGATGATTTAAAACAACAAAAACGCTTTTACATAAGCTCATGGCATTAAACACATTTAACCACACACACAAATAAAATGTAGGGGCATAGCACGGTATTGAGTTTGGAAACATTTCACTAGGAACCAGAAATGATTTCGTATTTAGGCATAGGCATAGTTTTGCAGTATTTTTTTTTTTTTGCCTCAATAGGCTATAAATTATACCAGACTCAATTCCAATCGGTGGGCTAGGCTACTCATCACCACACGTAGGCAAATCAGTGAAGAATTTCTTTATTAGCCTACAATTTTCGCCCTCCTCGGGTCCGCAGGCGTGGGGTGCCACGGCGGCGCGGCTGGTCACGGGAGGCGCTGGAGGTAGCAGAGGCCAGCGAGCTCCGAGTCCGACTCGCAGGTGGTGACCACGATGGACTGGGGATGGGGGCAGCAGCGGGCAGTGTGGATGGAGTTTCAGGTGGCGGCGGGGAGCTCTGCGAGGCGAGGCGCTCCACTGCTGCGGCTAAACGATTTAAAGGCTCCAGGAGCCGGGCATTGGAGCGCCTGATTGCCCGCAGTTCCCGCTGCAGCATGTCGAAGCCCCTTTTCTGCTGCAGCAGGAACTGGTCCTCCCCACCTGCCGCCACCTGTCGCGGTGTTGGGCGACGCCGCTGCTGCCCATCACTGCTCGTTCGGGTCACTGGCCTCTGCGCGCTTGGTCCAGCCACAGGATCTTCCAGCGGAGCTGAAACAGTTTTGACGTTTTAGAGAATTCGGCTAATTATCAATAGGCCTACTCGCATGAAACTTTGTTCCATACCTTCATGTCCAACCTCCAACCCTCCGAAACCCACCACGCTGTCTGGGCAGAGAGTGGAGGCGGCTATGTCCTCCGCTGGGGTCAGAGGATCCTGGGCTGGACTTGGTCCTCCTCCCGTGGCCCTGAGCTCTTTTCGGGAGGCAGCGACCTTTTGTTTTCCCCGTCTTCGGACATCATTATATCTTTTTCTGCATTGCAGCGGCGTTAGACTTCTGCCCGAAGACGAGGAAACAGCGGTCGCTACCTCCTCCCACGCCTGCTTTACCTACGAATACAAATTATTATTATTATTATTATTATTATTATTATTATTATTATTATTATTATTATTATTATTATTATTATTATTATTA
This sequence comes from Gobius niger, assembly GCF_951799975.1. Classification (NCBI taxonomy): domain Eukaryota; kingdom Metazoa; phylum Chordata; class Actinopteri; order Gobiiformes; family Gobiidae; genus Gobius; species Gobius niger. The sequence continues at coordinate 34,728,256 of NC_136856.1, forward strand.
TTATCATCAGGCCAAATGGTCTCAATTTAAACCCAAGAGGTGGAATTTTCAGTGGCCTTAGAAACTTACATTGGAAGCTATGCGCACTTACCTCAGAGGGCTTTGGGCATTGTTTTGGCAGTCCATATATAGTGCATTTTCTTTTGGTCACCTCTCTGACCAGCACCATTGTCTCCTGCTCAGAGAAACGCGTGTTTCGGCTTTTTCCTGGTAACATCTTGCGTCATTTGAGTCAGAGGACTCCCTTTTTGTAGACACATGCCTTTCTCAGATTGGTTTATTACTTAGCCAATCGAGGCATTGCCACAACCCACGTACGGCCCACACCCAACCCACATTTTGCGCCATGTCTGTGCAGAAGATTTCACACAGCGCGACTCGTCTGCGCGTTCGCCTCGGGTACAGCCTGCGTTTGGATCCACAAGATCGGGCCCTCTATGTATTAACATTAGCGAGTTGTCACGGCAACGGCACACATTTTCAACGCAACCTTACATTGCTTCCCAGAGGCTTAGAGGGGCATGGATGGGCTCATTTGAAAGCCCCGACCCTCTTCTTCCCAACGCAATACAAGTTAAGTCTCTACGACATTTACTCGCACTAAAGTCTGCGAGGAAAGCGGCCACGGCGGCCCTGACATGGTAGATCTGGAAGGTTAAAGCCCTTCCAGGTCCACCATGTATATTGAAACATCTCCACCGTTTCGTCCCAAAGTTACTCGAGCAAAAGTGGCAACCATAGGTCAAACCTGGGCACACACAACCCCTTCTTCAGCAAAAGCAAAGGAGGCTGTGACTTGAGTCCTTCTCCCCCTCCGCAGGCTCCCTCCTCCTGCTGCATAAATGTATTTTAATGTGTGAATAAATAAGTGTGTCGCGGCGCTCGCTGGGATTTACCTGTGACAGAGCGCCTCCCCTATCAGTGCGGGCCCGCCCCGCCCACCCGTTGTCCCACTGTCCGGAGGGGACGGCTGCGCTCGCGCTAATATGCTAATGTTAATATTATTGTGTCGCTTTTGTGTTGTTTTTTAAAAAGGAACCTATTCCACTCGAGGCTTTCATGTGCAAATGAACGCAGCACATCACAGGGCTCCTTCTATTATGAGGACAACCATATGAAGGAGCCGGGGACAACAATGAAGAAGTTTGGTGCGACTTTGAAGCCCCAGGGTGGAAATAATTTAGGTACTTGTGACCCTGGTGACAAAACCCCTGGCGTCGTAAAGTCACGGTTAGGGTTGACATATTACTTGGTAGTGACTTGCCGAACGAGAGGGGCACTCTTGTTTATTGTTTGCTGCAGGCATGTTTGTCATTTTTACGCCTATTCCGGAAAAAAAAAAGTCATTCGGTCTTGTGTTAACGCTTAATTATAAATCAGACCGGAGTGTTGTTTTCATACCTGACAGTTTCGACTGCTCACTTTCTGCAGTCTTCCTCAGAGTTTGTCGCATGATGTCACTGTGATGTTTCTTAATAACATAAACATTACATAGACCTGAAAGGTAACGCTTTAGAATACAGCCCGCGAGTTTCAGGTGAAAGAATGGGTAACAACGGGTACATGTAAGTACAGGTACTCTTATATAGGGCTGGGTACCGTTCGTTTTTTTTTTTCGATACCACTACTTTAACGATACCTGCTTTTCGGTACCGGTGCCTTAACGGTACTTTTTTCGATACCTATGTTATTTTAATTGAGTTAAAATAATGAGCAGGAGAAGTATCGTTCAGGAGGAAGTCCAAACACGGCACGTCAGAAAACAGGCCGCAGCAGCGTCACCTGTAACTTCATTTTTTGAGCAGAATTCCCACTAAAGCAGCGATAAAAAGAGAGAAAGGACATTATTACCTTCTGAGCTGAAGGAACAGACCAGATCCACATCAGGCACAGTTTTCTTTCAGATAAACTTTTCTAAACACACTGTGCTGTTCGACAGTGAAAGCTCCTCACACGTCAAAGATCTGTTACATAGTGAGAGCGCTCACTCTGTCACTGAAAATGCACCATAACTGTTCCAAAAATGGCTAATGCAGAGTGAGCCTCACCTTTTCCAGTGACAATCTTTGATCCCAAATGCTCTGGTGCAGCCATTTGGTGCAGCTGGAGTTGTAAACAACAGCAGTAACTTCAGGCTCTGCGGGGCTAAAGCTAAAGCTGATCTGTTTCTTGTTGTCACTACCGTGTTGTCACTGCTTTTCTCTTTGTCTAAGAGTCTAGTTTCTTATTTAGTCCTGGTTTAGTCCTGGCTCAGACGGCGGCTCTGCCATCTCTGATAATGACTGAAGTGTGAGTAAGTTACAGCTTTTCTTCGCTTCTGCATTTGCGCTGAAGCTGCTCATGAGTTCAGGCTTTTTTAGACTCACTGCGGATCATTTATTGACGTTTGGAGAGAAAAAGTACTGAAAATTAGCACCGCAAAAAAAAGTTTTTTGATACTGCCCCCTACCGGAGCTTTTCGGTCGGTACCAAGTAGGTACCGTTTAACGGTACCAGCCCTACTCTTATAACGTGTAACAAGGGGGAACAATGTGCAGCAAGGAAGTAGTCAGTATACTTCAGAGGGTGGCAGTAGTCAGTATACTTCAGAGGGTGGCAGTAGTCAGTATACTTCAGAGGGTGGCAGTAGTCAGTATACTTCAGAGGGTGGCAGTAGTCAGTATACTTCAGAGGGTGGCAGTAGTCAGTATACTTCAGAGGGTGGCAGTAGTCAGTATACTTCAGAGGGTGGCAGTAGTCAGTATACTTCAGAGGGTGGCAGTAGTCAGTATACTTCAGTGGGTGGCAGTAGTCAGTATACTTCAGTGGGTGGCAGTAGTCAGTATACTTCAGAGGGTGGCAGTAGTCAGTATACTTCAGTGGGTGGCAGTAGTCAGTATACTTCAGTGGGTGGCAGTAGTCAGTATACTTCAGAGGGTGGCAGTAGTCAGTATACTTCAGAGGGTGGCAGTAGTCAGTATACTTCAGTGGGTGGCAGCAGTCAGATACTTCAGAGGGTGGCAGTAGTCAGTATACTTCAGAGGGTGGCAGTAGTCAGTATACTTCGGTGGGTGGCAGTAGTCAGTATACTTCAGAGGGTGGCAGTAGTCAGTATACTTCGGTGGGTGGCAGTAGTCAGTATACTTCGGTGGGTGGCAGTAGTCAGTATACTTCAGTGGGTGGCAGTAGTCAGTATACTTCAGTGGGTGGCAGCAGTCAGATACTTCAGAGGGTGGCAGTAGTCAGTATACTTCAGAGGGTGGCAGTAGTCAGTATACTTCGGTGGGTGGCAGTAGTCAGTATACTTCAGAGGGTGGCAGTAGTCAGTATACTTCGGTGGGTGGCAGTAGTCAGTATACTTCGGTGGGTGGCAGTAGTCAGTATACTTCAGTGGATGGCAGTAGTCAGTATACTTCAGTGGGTGGCAGTAGTCAGTATACTTCAGTGGGTGGCAGTAGTCAGTATACAGTATACTGCAGTGGGTGGCAGTAGTCAGTATACTTCGGTGGGTGGCAGTAGTCAGTATACTTCACTGGGTGGCAGTAGTCAGTATACTTCGGTGGGTGGCAGTAGTCAGTATACTTCGGTGGGTGGCAGTAGTCAGTATACTTCAGTGGGTGGCAGTAGTCAGTATACTTCAGTGGGTGGCAGTAGTCAGTATACTTCGGTGGGTGGCAGTAGTCAGTATACTTCAGTGGGTGGCAGTAGTCAGTATACTTCGGTGGGTGGCAGTAGTCAGTATACTTCAGTGGGTGGCAGTAGTCAGTATACTTCGGTGGGTGGCAGTAGTCAGTATACAGTATACTTCGGTGGGTGGCAGTAGTCAGTATACTTCGGTGGGTGGCAGTAGTCAGTATACTTCAGTGGGTGGCAGTAGTCAGTATACTTCAGTGGGTGGCAGTAGTCAGTATACTTCAGTGGGTGGCAGTAGACAGTATACTTCAGAGGGTGGCAGTAGTCAGTATACTTCAGAGGGTGGCAGTAGTCAGTATACTTCAGTGGGTGGCAGTAGTCAGTATACTTCAGTGGGTGGCAGTAGTCATTATACTTCAGTGGGTGGCAGTAGTCAGTATACTTCAGTGGGTGGCAGTAGTCATTATACTTCGGTGGGTGGCAGTAGTCAGTATACTTCAGTGGGTGGCAGTAGTCAGTATACTTCAGTGGGTGGCAGTAGTCAGTATACTTCAGTGGGTGGCAGTAGTCAGTATACTTCAGTGGGTGGCAGTAGTCAGTATACTTCAGTGGGTGGCAGTAGTCAGTATACTTCAGTGGGTGGCAGTAGTCAGTATACTTCAGAGGGTGGCAGTAGTCAGTATACTTCAGTGGGTGGCAGTAGTCAGTATACTTCAGTGGGTGGCAGTAGTCAGTATACTTCAGTGGGTGGCAGTAGTCAGTATACTTCAGTGGGTGGCAGTAGTCATTATACTTCAGTGGGTGGCAGTAGTCAGTATACTTCAGTGGGTGGCAGTAGTCATTATACTTCGGTGGGTGGCAGTAGTCAGTATACTTCAGTGGGTGGCAGTAGTCAGTATACTTCAGAGGGTGGCAGTAGTCAGTATACTTCAGTGGGTGGCAGTAGTCAGTATACTTCAGTGGGTAGCAGTAGTCAGTATACTTCAGTGGGTGGCAGTAGTCAGTATACTTCAGAGGGTGGCAGTAGTCAGTATACTTCAGTGGGTGGCAGTAGTCAGTATACTTCAGAGGGTGGCAGTAGTCAGTATACTTCAGTGGGTGGCAGTAGTCAGTATACTTCAGAGGGTGGCAGTAGTCAGTATACTTCAGAGGGTGGCAGTAGTCAGTATACTTCAGAGGGTGGCAGTAGTCAGTATACAGTATACTGCAGTAGTCGGGGTGGTTGCCTGGTCATTGTGCCAGTCTGTTGTCCGTCTGCTTCTCAAATCCGCCGCTGGACGCATTGTCCTCTCAATGACATTAGCACTGATTCCCACACAGCCATTCAGCGACCAATTAAGCATGTTCCAGTGAGGCCATTGTCAACGTACACACACACACACATACACACACACACACACACACACACACACACACACACACACACACACACACACACACACACACACACACACACACACACACACACACACACACACACACACACACACACACACACACACACACTCCATTCCGGGAGCCGTTCGCACAGACAGCGCTGGACAATGGATCTATTGAAAGTGAATTTGCGGCGACACACTTGGCCGTGGGCTGGAGGTCTTGAAGGATGAGGGGTGGACGGGTTTTAAGGTTCCGAGCAGCAAAACTGCCTCAGAGCGCTTGAATGGACCCTTTGTTTTTTAAGGGGAGACACTACAGGCAAAACTAAAAAAATTTCAGTTTTCAGGTTTTGGGCCAAATTGGTCTCTGAACATATAAGCTTTCACCTGGAAACAGAAAATGTGCCTAATCGTCACAATAACATGTTTAAATATTGCGCTGATTCAATGTTCCCCCATAGACTTATATGGGAGAACACAATTTCAAGGGCCTTTTTCTCAAAACACATTTTTCTGTCATTGTGGCGATACTATGTCCACGTCAGTCGGACCTAAAGACTTCACATTTTCCAGCCTTGGACTGAACAATATTTGGAAGATTTTTTCAGAGGGATTTTTTATTATTTAATCCCTAGCCTGATTTATTGAGTTTTGAATGTCAAAAAATAAGGCGAAAATTACATTTTTACACATTTTTTACACTAAAAAACAGCTTATTTTAAAACTAAACAAGAAATCCAAAATCCCCTCTGAGAAAGTCTTGGTAACTCATTCATCAATAAAATGAAACCATAAATTTGAATGTAGCTCTATCCATTATTCAGATTTCGTCGCCGAAAAGATGGGAAATTTGGGGCATTTTTAGGCATAAAACACCTTGTTCTTATATGAAAAGATAAAATGACAGAAAACTTGCAATGGATTTTTTTTCTCACATTCATGCCAGTGATCTACAGCAAAAGTTTCAAATTGATATCTGTAAATATACATTTTTCCCTATTCACCTGCAGTGTCTCGCCTTAAGTAAATGTTGTTTTAAACTTCTTTCATGCAAATCGACAAAACAAAAGAACTGTCTTGGAAGTACAAGTGTGTGAGCTATGTGTTAGTTTGGATGCAGCCCTTGGAAGTATCTGTTGTGTTAACTAACTGTACTTTGCGTCGGTCATATAGTCAACGCTCACCTTTTATGTTGGAGGAAAACAACAACACAGATGGCCTGATTTATTCTGCCAAGTGGTAGATTGCAAGTCTTAAAATGCAAGTCTGATATGTAAATGAGTTTGTGCTGCGGCCTTTAAGCGTTTGAGAGACAAAAATATGCTTTGTTGCACCATTGTAGCTCAAACTACACCAGACTCTGTAGTTCATTCCATCATCTACTTTTTCTGGAGTGGCCAAATATCAGAGAGTGTATTTACGTGCAGTTACGGTATGTGGCTAATATGTTTACTGTAGGGTTTTACAAACAGCCAACATGTCTGGCACCTTATCAGCCTCGGTCTACAGTAAAAAGTGCATATGACTGGTTTTAATGCTTTTGAAAATATGACTTATTTAAATGGATGACATCTGTTGTAAGTAATGTCATTTTATTTCAGTGAAGCAGCACATTTAACGAAGAAATGTCGTGAAGAAAAGTTGTTTTTAACTGACTTTTTAAGCTGATGACAGGAAGTGACATAGATAGAGCTAATTAAGATCAGTAGCAGTTTTACTCACCCATTTCCCATACGTAAGTGTAACGTCACACACACAATAATGAGCTACTTCCGGGTCCAAACAGAGATTTCCGGAGACAAACACAGCAATAAACTTTATCTGAATCTCCTGCTGAAATAACGGCCAATAAAAGGCCAAAAACTGTTTTACACCTAATTAGAATAATACAGCTCACCATTTCTCCAGTCAAAATGGGTATATTTTAAAATTTAAAATAAGCCTTCATTGTGTATGAGAAAAAATAATTTGATAATTAAAGATGTAGCGGAGGATGTTCTATTTCCGGGTGGATCATCAAGACGATTGGTCCTCCTAATTGTCAATCATTCTGGTGATATGCCTACGTAAGGCCGTCGTACGCGCTCGCCCCTTGTTTATTTCTGCGCATGCGTACTTTCAGACCTATGTGAGTTACGCTGTTAGCCATTCATTGCTGCTCGCAGAACGCACCGAGTCGTTTGAAAATGGCAGAGGGTCGCAAGAGAAAAAGTGTCTTCGAAGTGTATAAGAAGAAGCGAAAGGCTTCAGAAGAGAGAAACAAAACCAGACTGTTTTTGGGAGATTCTTCCTCCTCGGAGGCAGGTAGAGCGTTGCGCATGCGCATTTTTTTTTTAAAGTGGAGAGGGCGGTTCTTTCCTAAAATTCTGGAAAATCCTCCTGTATACCTTTAATGTCAGAAAAACATTATTAGAGGAAATCCAGAGTAAATGTAATATTTCTGATCAGATGTTTAGAAAGAGCTTGTACTGAGCTCTACAGCAGGTTCAAATCAGCTAAATCCCAGCATAGATACAGACGGCATCTCGTCATAGAAGGGGGCGTGACTTTGCCGAGGGGGGAAATAGAATCTTTAGAGAAACACAATTTTCCTCTCTTTTTAGCCATTTTCTGGTGGAATATGAACTTATTTATCACATATAAATACAGTCAAGTGTGAATCGGGCTCATATGGGTATTTTCTCACAGCAGATTGTTCAGTAGAAGTGAAAAAAAGGTAGTCGTAGCTAATGCTAGCTAACGTTAACATGTAGCATCAAGTTAGCATTCTCCGTTATTTATGTATTTAAGGGCTGCTGAAACACTCTCCATGTCTTTGTATCTTTATTTAGTATAAAACTATGTTCATAATTCAGCATTTCACCCGGAAGTAGAGCGATGACATCATCTCTGTACAAACGTATTGACATAACATGGTTGGCACGACAACTGTTTCAAATTGTTTGCCTCTATCTATGTCACTTCCTGTTAATGTCCAATACGTTAAAGCTGTGATATGTTCTTACCTGAGCTTAGCGCGTTTATGTGTACCTGTCTGGTCTGTGTTTGCCCGTGGAGGAGCTTGGTCACTTCCAACTTCACCCCGCTTGGAGCTATAGGAATACATTGGAAGAGGCCAAATGCTAAAAACGTCTTTGGTCTTTTTGCGTGAGTGAGGGCACACACAAAGACCAGACAGGTACGCATCAACTTGTCTAAGCTCAGGGTAGAACATGTCTCAGTGTGAAAAAACGGTGAACTATTCCTTTAAGCGTGACGTCACGACTACCGCTTTCGGGTCCTAGCAGACCGACAAATGCGCGAGAGAAGAACAAAAAAACCTCTTAAAAACAACCATCAATATTTAACAGAGAGTTACTGAACCTACTTATTTCTCAGACTCATTAGCCAAAAATGTTAAAAAGCAATTATTATTAAAGAAATAATTATAAAGTCACTACTACCGGGGTTAGCGTAGCTGCTGCGCCGTTAGCATTTATCTCCGCTAACCCGTATGTAGCGATTTTGGTAAATATTACTTTTATAGCAGTAGGTGCAGCATTTTTGGCTAACGGGCCTGATAAATAAGTCTGTTCAGTAACTCTGTTGAGTTTCCGAAATATTGATTCTGGTATTAAAGAGTTTTTTGTAGTTTCTCGCACATCTGCGGACCCGGAAGTAGAGCTGTGACGTCACCACTTAAACATATAAGGAAGTGAAACAAGAAACATCACAAAAGTGGTCCCACTAAAGGAAGCTGGGTTCAATTGACCTTTGAGAGACACAGAGCTGGGCGATATATATAAATTAGCTGTAGTTTTTACTTGCTTTGCTTTGTCACTACTATCAGGCCCATCATTTTCACACATGTTCAGTAAACATCCCATCATAACACAGAGCTGAAAAACAGATTGGACGACGATAGAACATTATAGCAGATTGAGAAATGAACATTGTGAGCGATTTGAAACAAAGGCAGTAAGATGAAACACATTTGGATGAACTTAAAACCAGCAGAGAAGGCCTCGCCGCCCGCCACCGGCTAACTATACCAAACCATCGCTAAAGAGCAGGGGGAATCAAGGTAAGGGCCAGACTCAGGAGAAATTGGGAGTTAAGCAGCTTATTTGGACAGAGAAGGCTTAAAGTCAGAGGCAGAGAGGTGCTATTTGACTCATCCACTCCTGCACTCAATCTGAAGACCTGGGAAGTGATACCCATGCAAGTTCCACACTTTTCAACCACAGATAGTCCATTTTTAAAACACATTTCTTGCTACTTTTCTCCCTTGCCGTCCTAGTTTTAATGCCAGAGTTTAAAAAAGACCAAACTTACCCTGTCGGATGCTTATTTTAAGATGTTTTGCCACTAGCGAGACAGAGATTTCCAGGAAGAAACTACAGCATCGCATTGTAATGGCCTTTTTTTAAAATAATTCATTCAAAAATAAAACTGTAAATAAACTTTACAGGCTTGGACTTACCAACATTGAGAAGATGTTTTCAGATGGATGTTTTAATATCGAATTTCCTGGCTGAATTATTGAGCTTCGAACTAACAAGAAAAACAAGGTGAAATTTGTTTTTATTTTACTGATTTTTTTCACTTGTAATTTTGCGTATTCAAAAACTAATCTGATCTGAAATATCTTTATCTCAACCATACAGTTTGTCTCTGATATAGGCAATTTTTATGCATGAAACATAAAATGGCACAAAACTTTCAAAACACATTTTTTCCCAGTAATGTTCAGCTACAGTTTCGAATTGATATCTCTACATTACATTTTTTTAACCTATGCACCTGCAGCAGGAGCTATTGAAAAAAACAAGACACCGCCGTTTTCAGACAATGGCATGCTCCCAAATGGACGCCGGATCTCAAGCTGAGAAATGCTTAAACCAGTTTACGGGCTTTGAAAATTGGTAGGACACGTCACAGTTCTTCAGGGGTGAGAGTAGTCGGTACGGTTCGGTACTGCGTATGCCGAACCGGGATAGAAGAGGTGCACTTTCTCACCTTACACATAAGACAGCAGTCTGCCTATAACATTATGCAGTGTAGAGATCCATCCATCCGAAACGCGCAAATTGGTAAGAGGTCTAACGCAAACCGGATGTGCGTCAGCCTCCTCCATGATAAGTAGCCTCCGAATTGGGCTGTCAGTAAGGAAGGAGTTAGGGAAAGGAGCCTGTATGCTCACCACAGCTCAGTCACATGTCAGTGTGTTAAAGACTCAGTAAATGGCCTCAATGAAGGCAGTTTGTGCTTTTGCTTTTATTTAGTCGAAACTTAAAGGAATAGGCCACCGTTTTTACATACTGAGATATGCTCTTACCTCACTTTAGTCGAGTTAATATATCCCCGTCTGGTCTTTGTCCGTGCGCTCTGTCACGCAAACAGAGCACATACGCAGCCTCTCCCACATGTCATATAGCTCAGAAAAAGCTCACGATAGAAGCTACCAAGCTCTTCCACGTGTTCCCTATTTAAATAAAGTTACGTGAAGTGTTTTCATGCGAAGTATATTTACACAGAAATGTAGCATGTCGATTTTATAAGCAAATAAAAAGGGGGACTATATTGTGAGGCGTAATGATACGAGGAGCAAAACGTCCGCGCAGTAACTCCTAAAGACTTCCCCCCGCTCACTTCCGTCAATAACCTTTAGGAGTTACTGCGCGGACGTTTTACTCCTCGTATCATTACGCCTCACAATATAGTCCCCCTCTTTATTTGCTTATAAAATCGACATGTTACATTTCTGTGTAAATATACTTCGCATGAAAACACTTCACGTAACTTTATTTAAATAGGGAACACGTGGAAGAGCTTGGTAGCTTCTATCGTGAGCTTTTTCGGAGCTATGTGACATGTGGGAGAAGCTGCGTATGTGCTCCGTTTGCGTGACAGAGCGCACGGACAAAGATCAGACGGGGATATATTAACTCGGCTAAAGTGAGGTAAGAACATATTTTAGTATATAAAAACGGTGGCCTATTCCTTTAAGCTACATGGATCATTTGCATATATTGCACAGTGGAGGAGCAGACCTCACTGTGTGTTAATGCGGCATCTTTCTCTGAGGATGAACCAAAGGACAGGATTTGGTGGAATATTTAACCAGAGTATTTATTTATTTATTTAAATAGAAGCAAGAGTCTTTGTTGTAAAAAGCATGACATAAAAGAGGCATCTGAAAACATATATGGCAGATCTGGTTATGAAAACACTATATAGGCATAACTTTTAACATATAATGCAACAAAGAACCAGCAAGATAAAGAAGAAGAAAAAAAAAAACGACAGTGAACTGAAATGCAATAGAAATTGTATAACTTTTTGGGGGGAATCGTTCAGGTTTGGGTTCCCGTAGTCGTGCCGGTTCTCTCGGGTTCTCGTGAGGACTCGTCACAGCTCAGAGCAGGGGCGGGCGACGGGAGAAACAGCTGACTGTGTGGTTTCTATCAACGTTTTTTTTCCCCCTGCAAGTGCAATTATAACGTCAGTGAGGCGCTCACTTGATTTTCCCACAAAACTGAAGTGAACAGGGAGCGCATCACGCTGCTCTCTCAGTCTACGTACTTTCCAAAGGGTGTGTTCAAACACTTACGAAGCCTGATGTCGAAAAATAAATAGCTTTTTTTTGTTTTTGTATTTGCTGGCAACAGTGTATTCAAAATGTTACGCAGTGTGCCTTTGAAACCAGTGGTGGAAGGTAACGAAGTAAATAGTACAAGTACGTGTAAAAGTTCCAGGTGCTTTAACTTTGTTTAAAAGGTTGAAACAGGAAAAGAATTGGGGGAAAAAAATGGTTAGTGTTTCTGGTTGGTGTTCTTTACTAATTTATCCATCTCCATGGTTACATTCCATCCAGAAAACCTACCAGAAACCCTCAAAAACACCTGTACTAAAATGTATCCTGGAGCGTAACAGAGGCCACCCGGATGGAAAGCAAAGGCTAAGCTATAGACTATGTCATGCACTGACTCTGTTTGTGTTCCAGACAAGAAGCCCCCGACTTTCTCCTCACTGCGAGAGTTTAGGCACTTTTACAGGCATTCTATTTCACATTTAAAATGAAAGGATCTGTATAATGCGATATTAGCCGTCCCAAAGTAAACTATAGGCACTTTTATGATATATTGTACCTCTACCACTATGGAGTGCGAATTTTTGTGAGGAATATAAGTATTTTCTGGGAGTATTTGGCAAAACTGGAAGACACAACGCGTCGATTCAGTTGACTCCGCCCCCTCTCTCCGAGCTAATCCACCCATACATTATTAGCAGCAAGGAATATAAATATCACAGCAATAAGTGAAGTTACTTCACATTGCAGTTATAAGGAGTTGACATCGGCAACACAGCTTCATAAATGGTTATCACACACGCTAACACACACACGCTAACACACACACGCTAACACACAGACGCTAACACACACGCTAACACACACACGCTGACACACACGCTAGCACACACACGCTGACACACACGCTAGCACACACGCTAACACACACACGCTAACACACACACGCTAACACACACACGCTGACACACACGCTAGCACACACACGCTGACACACACGCTAGCACACACGCTAACACACACACGCTAACACACACACGCTAACACACACACGCTAGCACACACGCTAACACACACACGCTAACACACACACGCTAACACACATCCATCGGGTGTTTACGTTATGGGACTCGCGTTGGTTATAAAAGTGAATCCACCAAACATCCATCAGAGACAGTCGGAGCAAAACACTATTTTGGCTGATAGTCGCTGAATTCCGGAGAGAAACCTCTGGCGAGTGGCCTCTAATTAAGGAAGGTTGAAAAAAGTCCTGTAGTGCTTTTCTCCATGACATTATCACTAGGTAAGAAAAAAGAACAGGCGTGTCCAGAGTAGGTTAGAAAGAGCTTCTTCTCCACAGCTTTCAGTGCAAACATGACGTCTGTTGAGACGTTCAGAGGGTGTGTTTGTTTTCTCCGCAGGGGCAGCGCTGACCTGGAAGTGTCTCAGGCACTTCCTTTTTTTTTTTTTTCTTGATTTCTTTCTCACAACAGAAATAATGAAAAAGCTGTTATATAAATTAAAATCAGGCCGTAAGGCATTACATTACAGACCTCGTCTTCCTGTTTGACACTAGTGTCACAACTCAGTGGTTTTCCAGCAGAGGGCGGAGCAGCTGCTCAGAGAGCAGGATTCAGGAGGATTGCTGAGAACTGTGTGAATGAAGCCAAAAAACACTCACACATACGGAAATAGCATAACAACATGGTTGAAAAAAAGTTGATTTTTCATGATATAGGACCTTTAAAACTATCGTCACAAACGATCAGGAGCAGCTGAAACTCTGGCGTGAGTTATAAAGGCGTGCAAAGAGTAGGCCAGAACGGTGTCCCAAAACCAGCAGAATGAGTGACTACAGCTACTACAAGTTCACTAAACTCCGGGAATAATGTATTTCTGTGATAAAGACTAAACTCATGAGACAGTGGAATGTTTATGGATAAATATGAGTCAGATATGTTTTATTTCACATGGATTTTACATTAACGAAGAGAACGACTTGGATTATTGTCCTTTTGTCCGAGAGAGGAAGCTCTCGGTCATTTAAAAAGGTACACAGCCAACTTTTCACTGTAATCGTTTATATTCATGCAGTTTATTCATGTGAAATATATAACATTAACATAGCTGTTTTCATTCAGTCGTGTTGTGTTTAGTTCAAAGACCTTCTTCTTCTCCAGTGACTCTTGCAGGACATTGTGGTCTATATTGGCCCGTCTAGTGACCGTCGCTACACACTACTTTTCAGAATGCATTGTGGAAAATGTTGAGTGCACTACAAAATGGCGTGACCACTCGACAGTGCACTCTACAGGGAATGGTGAGGACGTTCGGACACAGCCGGTGTGTTGGTGGTTCTTTGTGAGAACATAATGCATATGGAGAAGTCCCCCTTTTAAAGCAGTACTAAGTAACTTGTTTACCTTAATAGCTCCTTTCCGCAGTCCCTCTGGGAGTAATACAAATGTTAATGGGATGATGGGGGGGTCTTTCATCTCCCCCTGGTGTCTCTGGCCAGAAAACCACAATTGCAACTTTCCCTGCTCCGACCCGGAGGCCCCAGTACACACTAATAGAATCACGAAGAAGAAGCTAAATGCGGGCTAGTGGCCCTTGACCTTGACACATGTGGGAGGGGCAGGAGTTACTTAGTACTGCTTTGATGGGACAAGTTCCCATATAAATCTAAACTAGACAAAAGCCTGATGTGTTAGACATTTATTGGTCTCCAGGTGACAACAGATTCTTACTATATTGTAAGGTGTAGTAATACCAGGACAGTACAGTAAAGTGAAGATTACTGCTGGTATTATTATGCCTTACATTATAGTTCCCCCTTTTATCCGCTTAGAAAATCCACATTGTTTAATTTTGTGTAATTATACTTTGTAGTGTAACACTTCACGTAACCATATTTAAATAGGGAAAACGTGGAAGAGCTTGGTAGCTTCTATCTTGACCTGTTTTGGAGCTATAGAGGAGAGAGGGAGAGGCTAAATGCTAACGCCGTCTGCGCTGTGTTTACGTGACTGAAGGCACGAGTGAAGACCAGACAGGTCCTAAAGAACTCCTCAAAGCTAAGGTAAGAACATATCTCAGTGTGTAAAAACAGTGGCCTATTCCTTTAACAACATCTGCACTTTAGCAGGCTTGTTCTCAATGATAATTAGCTTATTCAAAAACAGCAACAGCTTCAAACTGATATCTCGACATTAAACTTGTTTCCCTGTTCGCCTGAAGTGTCGACAAGTGCGGAGCTGGATTTGCATCGGTGCGCTCTTGTTCCTGGGTGTAAAACAAAGACGTCTGAGTAAAAGTAGGCCAGGGCGGACAGGACGCCTCAGAGGACACACGGGGGTAATGGACGAACCCCTCCAAATGCATTAGCATGCTAATGAGGTCAAGCTAACGTCTGCAAGTGATGGAAAGACTAAACCAAGTCTAACAAGAAGAATTAGTCAATGAGACCGACGCAGCATTGCTACAGGCTGGTGTGACAGGCTGGTGTGACAGGCTGGTGTGAGCACTTTTGGATTCTTTGGTGAACCATGGTGATTTTTGAAGCACTGTCAATAATAAATGTAAGTTTAAATGATGATCTAGAGCTCTACAGTGGCGCAGGTAAAAGCAGCCGTTTAGTTTGTTACAACATCACCGATTACGTGCGGACACTTCCCAGTCTGGAGTCCTTGTCCCTGGTCCTGTCGGTGACCGTGGACCAGGGCGGACAGGACGAGGCGCGCAGAGGACAGGGAGGGCGCGCCGGCGCTCGGACCCCGGGGCGCATACGTTAGCATGCTAATGAGGGCAGGCGTCTGGTCCTTGAGACGGTGCGCGTCCTTTTGTTTGTGCAGACGTTAGCGTGGCGGAGGACGTGTCCTTCTCCGGGGCGTGGGTGGGGGGGGAGGCTGGAGAAATAGGTCGGCGGGCGCGGGCATCTCTCACGAGTTCGCCCGCCGGTCCGTCCTCGCCCCGCACGTCACCTCGTCGCGTTCCCTCTTCTGTACAGACTGAGGTCATTTGTATTAGTGATGTGGTGTATTAGTGATCAGCACCGGGGCAAATCTTTCAATCTTTTCGAACCGTTCACGTTAAAGATTGAATTTGCGAAGAGAGACTGGTATTGTTGGTTTCGCGGCACGGCTGGCGAAAGCGTACATTTCTCAAAGCGCCACACTGTAGTCATTATTCATCCATACTCAGCTGGTGGTAAGTTACTATCATAGCCACAGGGGCAGACTGATGGAAGCCAGCTGTACACACGGGCAAACACATTCATTCTGGCCTATTGTACATGTTTTTAGTGGGAGGGGAAACCAGAGTAGTGTGGAAGTTGAACAATCCAAACCAGAGAGGCAGCGGTAACCGGTCTGGAGCCAGATTTATTGGGGAAACAGCAACAAACAGAAGCCAGAAAGTATTGTAATGTACATTCATCACCTCTAGGGGTGTTGAAAACAATCGATTTGATATTACGTCGCACGATTCTCGTATCGATGCAAAAAGTGTCTGAATTGATTTTTAAACATATAATTGGGGGGAAATGTTTATTGCAGCATCTCTTTGGTCCTGCACTTTTACTCCTGCTCGCTAGATGGCAGTGCACCGCGCAGCCTGCTTCTGTAACAAGACTTAAAAATAGTTCTCAAGACAGAGCGAATCTAAACAAGACTTAAAAATGCATATAACTGAAAGTATTTTATCTACACTCTTGCCTCTTACTTTAATTGATTAATTTTATGTTGATGTTTTTATTGATTGTATTTGTTTTCCTTTATTTATGCAACTGTGAAGAACTTTGAATTGCCTTGTGTATGAATTGTGCTCTACAAATAAACTTGCCTTGCCTAGAACGTCGCGAGAAGTTATCTGTCTGGCAGAGTTTAGAGAAACAGAAGTTTTACTATGGAGGAGAAGGAGCTGAGATGTTCCGGGGCACTTTTAAAACTCTCTGACCTCGCTTTGGCTTTTACGGCAAAGACAGAGACCTGGT
The DNA here is from genome assembly GCF_951799975.1 of Gobius niger. Lineage (NCBI taxonomy): Eukaryota > Metazoa > Chordata > Actinopteri > Gobiiformes > Gobiidae > Gobius > Gobius niger. Next base: position 34,744,811 of record NC_136856.1, read on the forward strand.
GTGTTTACCACCTGGTGTGCTACATGTACCCACACACGGTGCACATAACCTTCAAAACCTAAAATATTGCCGTGCAGCTACAAGCTCTTCAGTTACAACCCCGAAGGAGGAAATATTCACTTCACCAATCATGACATGGACTGATCTTGGGGCATGGGATGTACTGCATATTGGCTCTTACTTAATGTGTTGTGTACTGAGATAAAAGCTAATGAGTTAAAAAGCATAATATAAAAGCATTGAGTTAAATGTGTTTTAAAGCTATGGAGCTAAAAAGGCACATGTTTTGCGGGAAATGTGCGTTTTTATTTATACATGTGTCCTGTTTTCTTAGGTTTTGCACCTATTGCTATGACTGTACAATTCCATTGGGTCAACTGATATTCAGTAACAATGTGTCCTATCACAACCACGCTGATGATGCTCAGATCTATGTTTCACTGACAGCGGGTGAACATGGGCCTGTAGATTCACCGTGTCACTCTATCAAACAGATTAATGTGTGGATGCAAAACAACTTCCTCCAGTTAAATACAGAGAAAACTGAGATCACTGTCTTTGGCACAAAAGCACAGAGAGGTTGTCATTGGTCATCTTGAAGCTCTTTCACTGGGACCCAAAAGTCAAGTTACAAATCAGGTAATCATGGACTCAGACCTGTATTTTAACATATTAAAGGTATACAGGAGGATTTTCCCGAATTTTAGGAAAGAACCGCCCTCTCCACTTTTTAAAAAAAAATGCGCATGCGCAACGCTCTACCTGCCTCCGAGGAGGAAGAATCTCCCAAAAACACTCTGGTCTTGACACTTTTTCTCTTGCCCCTCTGCCATTTTCAAATGACTCGGTGCGTTCTGCGAGCAGCAATGAACGGCTAACAGCGTAACTCACATAGGCCTGAAAGTGCGAAATTAACAAAGGGTGAGCGCGCACGACGGCCTTACGTAGGCATATCACCAGAATGATTGACAATTAGGAGGACCAATCGTCTTGATGATCCACCCGGAAATAGAACATCCTCCACTATACCTTAAAGTCCATTACATCAGCGGCCTATAAACCTAAAACCTAATAACCTAAAAACATTGCTGAAATAAAAAACATAGTGTCCAAACCAGACTTGGGGGGACTAATTCATGCTTTTGTCTCCAGCCGGTTAGACTATTGTAACGGCCTGTTCACTGGCCCCTCTAAACAAGCCGAAATACGACCACATTACTCCAGTGCTCCGGTTTCTGCACTGGCTTTCTGTAACTCAGAGAATAGAGTTTAAAACAGCCCTTCTTGTGTATAAGTCCCTTCAATGTCAAGCACCAAAGTACATCTCTGACATGTTGCAGCCATATGTGCGTGTGTGTGTGGCTGCGTGTGTGCCTGCGTGTGTGTGTGTGTGTGGCTATGGGGAGGGGGGTGGGGAGAGCAGTGTTGTCTGTTTGGAAGAGTGGGTGGTTGGGTGGGCGGGAACTGCTTTTAATCTGTAAAGCACTTTGTGTTACAACCCTGTATGAAAAGCGCTTTATAAATAAAGTTTTGATTGATTGATTGGTATGAACCACCTCGGACCCTGAGATCCTCAGGGAGGGGCCTCCTGGTGGTTCCCAGAGTCACCACCAAACACGGTGAGGCTGCGTTTCAGGTTCATGCAGCAAAGGTCTGGAACTGCCTCAGTGAGATCTGAGACAGGCCTCAACCCTGAGTTTAGGCCTGTCTGCCTATAATTGTACTGCTGCCTATAATTGTAACAAATGATTTGTTTTATTGATTTTTCATAATGTTTTTAATGCGTTGTCATGTACATGAAATGTGCCGTACAAATAAACTTGCCTTGCCTTAACTGCTGCTTCTACCACGACTGCTTTCAATAAATGAAACATGTTTGCAAAGAGTTGGCATTGGAGTGAAGTGCTGTTGCTAGTTCGGGAGGAGAGTTTGTCTCCTTCAAGTGGGGCCTGTACAAATGAACATCATGGCACCTGTCGCATGGAAATCAGGAATATACTGGAATAAACACCTGGATTATTATATGTATTACTTTGTGTATACAGTATGTTGCTTTTGTTGTGCATCCCAGTGATCCTCTCACTTTCTCCACTTCACCGTCGGGCTTTGCAAAATGGATTTATCTTTGTAGCATTTTATTACAGGATGAAACGGAGCCGAGGGGAAACTAACACGGCAGGCTTACTGTATGTTAAACTTGTGCTGCAGTGAAGTGGCGAGTAATGTGACCAGTGTGTGCGAACACGTAAAGATAACGAAGAGATGAGCTTCATACTTTGTAGTCACGGTGATGTCCATGTTGTCATTATGTCCCCGATCTAATCCAAGCGGGTTTGATACACATGCAATGCACAGAATCCCCCTGACAACACTCTTTCATCTATATATGGTCATCTCTTTTGCGGGAGATGGCTGCGGCCGAAGTCTGGTGATCTAACACACACAAAAACACATTATCCAGTGTTTCGAAGGGCTCCCATTACAGACTGATGAATCCCGCCCCCCTCATTTGCATGTTCTTGTCTCTGTGGCGAGGGTCACTGCACCGGCGTCTGCTCCGCGCTCATAACGCCGGCGCATGATGATGAAATGATGGAGCTGTTATTAGTCTGTAATGTCTTTAACCAGGCGTGATGCTGCAGCAGTGAACAATAATGTCAGCACAAAGTCACCCTCTCCCCGACCTCCAGACAGTCCGCTCTCACTAAATCACAAGTTTGAAATGCAATCGTCAAGCCAGGTTTGTTTTACTCCTGCTATACTTTTGTGCGCCCTTTTCATTCAGAGCTAACTGTACAAGTGTATTCTCTGACTAACTGTGGTGTGCGTGTGTGTGCGTGTGTGTGCGTGTGTGTGTGTGTGTGTGTGTGTGCGTGCGTGCGTGTGTGCGTGTGTGCTGGGAGCACATTTAGCCCGGGAGTTAGTGATGTGACCCTGACTGCTTTGCACTGCTCTCTATGATCACACATGCAGAGTTACATGTCACAGGCCATGCTAACCACTGGGTCACTAAAAGGTCAAGTACCAACTCAGAAAGAGTTAATTTTTCCACATAAAAAGTTCCATAATACAATCAGCCTTAAGAAAAAAAAAACAGCTTGTGGATGAGATTTATCACCCATGAGCTGTGATGTATCGACTTGTTTGCGATCGATCCATCACTACGCTCGAGTACCGCGTATGTCCCAGTGTGTACTTGACACCGTTTGGTGTATACATGTGTCCAATCTACTCCGACTACCTGTGAAGTGACTCTTTTCAGAGTTACACATGAGGCCAGACACTATTAGTAACATATCACTACTATGTGCTCTTCATATTCAGTTAAAGGTCTGAAGCTACATTGTTCTTCAGTCTGTCACAGACCGACAGGTGAAGGAGGAAGATGTGGAACAACACTGAAACTCAAGTGCAAATATCTATAAATAATAATTGGTAATTGGTCTTGTTTTATCTGTTTTTCACACATGGATGGCAAATGTCCCTCTTTCTCTCAAACTGTTTTGTTTCAGCCCCATTTGGCTCTTTTCCTTCATGCAGCCACTCCTCCACTGAGGGAGAGCCAAGAGCTGCACTATTGGACTGAAGCTACTTAAAATAGAGCAAAAGGGTTTTAGCGTCAAATGGTATGGGTCTAAAACACCTCGGCCGCCTCCGCTCAGGCCCGGGGCTCAGAGCAGAGGCTGCGGGTGCCAGTCCCCGCCCTGTGCGCACTGTGAGCCGGTCTACCTCTGCCGGCCCCGCTGAGTGCGCTACATGAGCGGATCGGCTGATCTCTCGCAGCTCTGGCTGCAGCCACAGCGGCCCGCGGTAGAAGCAGCATCACACGGACGGGGAAGGAGCATGTAGCGCCGGATGAAGCAGAAACAGATGAAAATCTGTTGGGTTTAGGATGAGACGAGTCCTGCTGTTTAGGTGTAAAAAACAGTATCAGTCAAGTGATGAACTGGTTCAGTAGAAACATGCTATAGAGACAAGTAGGCTTGTCTTTTTTTTATTTTTTTTTACATAACCTTAACCTAGTAAATGCAGTCAAATGGAGGGCTGTCCCATTTCTTAAGGTGGTCTTTTCAACCCTCGCCCTTAGCCCTTGGTTTCAGGGTGTAGGGAAAGGGCAAGGGCTAGGGGAAGGGGTACGGGTAGAAAAGAGTATTGAGATTGGGCCTAACAGTTGTGTTATCCCCCGGGGGTACGGAAGGGATTTATTAAGGTAAACAAGTTACTTAGTGCTGCTTTAAACCCACAGCTTCCCTTAAAGCTGGCACCGGGGATGGCTGCCACTTTTTTCATGTGATTATTCCTCCAGTCTCTTACTTTCTTACAATACCCCCCTTTAAAAGCTAAGCTAAAAAGGTGGGTCTTGAGCCTGCTCTTAAATACATGAACGTGCTCTGCAGCCCTGAGCTCCTCCTCAGGTCGTTCCAGAGGCGAGGGCCGTAATATTGGAAAGACGCCTCACCATGAGTCTTTTTGTTGACTTTAGGAATAACTAGGAGACCCCTACTGGAGGAGCAAAGGGGCCGTGAATTCCCTGGACTGTCGAGGAGCAGGTATCCACTACCTGTCACTACCATTTTGAATGCACAAAGTTACCGCGACGAGACCCTGAGGCCCATTGTTGACCATTTCCTCATGTTGCGAAGATCTGTTGAGCACAAGTCCTGGAAACATCCTAGTTCTTGCATGGTCACAATACTCACTGGACATGTCCCCCATTGAGCATGTTTGGGATGCTCTGGATCGGCATATTACTACAGTGAGTTCCAGTCATCGGAAAAGGAGTGGACCAACATTCACAGGCCACAATCAACAAACTGACGGGTTTTCTGGATTGGATTTGCCGTGGATCGGAACTCTAAATCTGACAAAGAATACACACAACCAACCGGACGGTCCACCGGACGTCACCAGTGACTGACGCCAAAGAAGTGTTGGAGTTTGACCTTTGAGTGCTGCTGACAGGATTACAAGTGCGCCACTGTCGGTGCAGTAGATGAAAAGGTACTTTATTTTGAATGACCAGAACCAGCGCTTGATATGGGTCACATGCGGCATCTCCTCCACTGCATAGTTTACAATCTGCCATTTCAAAATGAGATTATAGTGAGTTACGCTCAGTCCTGAGTCACAAGAGTGTGTCTTGTGCCCCTCTCGTGCTCACTCAGGATCCTCCTCGTGAGCACAGGCGGCTGAGCGGACCGTTCAGGCAGGGCATAGCCGGAAGTGTCACAGAGAATGTTTCAGATACAACACAAACATGAAGATGAACCAGAGTCCGCGATGAAACTATGTACAAATGTATACATATGTCAAATTGCTTTTCATAGCTGCACTAGAGGGCGCTGTACGCTGATACTGATATGTATGTAATATGCATATTGATATTCTTCTCCTCTATTATTTTTTCATTTTGACTGAAAGCGTGAGGACAGGACACATTTGAAAACTTTTATGCCTTTTCCCAAACTTTAATGTCTGGGTTATTGTTGTATTGATAGATTTCCTTTGTTTGCATCATAAACAAAATACACTGATCTGAAAGACAGAGATGTTAGCTTTAAATGGAGCCGTTTTAGAGCTAGCATGCTAAAGCCGTTTGTTAGCTAGCTGTCACAGTTCATAAAGTGGACAATTTGTGTTATCTGTCACACGGACTGAGGGGTTATTTGTCACATTGGGTATAAATATGTGTGTCTACAAGTGAGATATGTAGCCTTTATTTGTTATAAATTTGATGATTTTGGCTTACAGTCCATTTTTAAAATATTCTAATCTTCAGATTTTTAATTAGGTGTTTTTACAAACTGTGAGCCATAATAATAATTAAAAAAAATACAAAGGCTACATATCTCACTTTGCATGTAATGAGTCTATATCAGATATTAGTTCCACATTTTAAGTTCAATAACAGAAGTAAATGCACTTTTGCACAATATTCTGATTATGACCAGCACCTGCAGGCTGTTTGGAATGTTGTGATGTCACATGAACGCAACCTATTGAAAACGGTTAAGGCCCTATTCATCATTTTCAGACCTACATTAAATGATCCCTGCACTTGGGCATATTTGGCTGGATAAGTGAAGTCAAACATAAAAGTTTCAGTTTGTGGGACCATGGTATAAGTGACTCCACCACTGCTGTTTCCATAAACAGTTGAGCTTCAGATAACTATCTAGCTTCAGGTTAAACAGCGTAAAAGTGAAATAAGTCCTGACCACGAGTGCCGCATATCGGTGTTTACTCCCACAGAAAAGTGCTGGTAAGTCCTGTTGTGTTGTGATTCTGTGCTGATGTTTGGTTGAGCCTGACGGAGATCCTCACAGCAGAGAGAGGCTCGCCCTGAGACGAGCCTTCAGACAGTGTAAGACCGGCTAAGCCCACATAAAATAGTCCCGGTAGTTTGGCATATCTCGCCAGTTGAGTAAATGAAAATAACATTTGTTGTAAAATGTTACATTTGTGGGACCGTGGTATAAAGGGAGTCAAGAACACCACTAACCGTCTAATGTACGGCTCCTCGTTGTTGAATCCTTACTTATCTCTATTCACCTTATTCCGCCCCGCCCACTTTTGCCTCCTTTTGCTTCGTCTCGGCACTTTGGTTGTATTGACACTTCCGGTAGAGCGAGAAGCCCATTCATTCAGTGGAGAACGAAGGAAAATGTTCCCTGCTCAAATCTGATGTTTAGTCGATTGACTTGTGTAAAATGTCAAATGTTTATTTGCACCAAGTCAACACTGCACCGTTTCTCTGCACGGCTGAAAAACGGCTTTGTTTTCGTGTAGTAACTGATTTTATCTTGACTTCTCCAGTCCAATGTTAAAGGGATATTTCAGGATTTTTGACATAGGGCCTCATTTCCTAGTTATCCAGAGTGTTGCTGACTTCTGGAGATTTTTTTTTTGTATTTCATGCAGTTCTTATGTTTGAAGAGTTTCGTGGCGCTAGGCTAATGCAAGGCTAGCGCATTTCTACGATATCAGCTAGCCTGCATTAAAAGCAGTCTGACCGGCTCCACAGAGCACTTGAGGCAAATCACTTATAATGCCAGACTAACCATATAAATGTCTGTGTCGATAGAATAATTTTAACCATTTTGCTTTTAAAATAACTTATATTTGAGCATCAGCTTCGTGGTTGTATAAGCTACGCAGTGGCGGAGTGATCTGCTAGAAAATAGTCCCTCAAAATGCGATCATTCATGTGATGCAGGTCAGTTATATTCCAAAAAATATTCTATGCACACAGAAATTTATATGGTTAGTCTGGTGTTATAAGTGATTTGCCTCAGGTGCTCTGTGGAGCGGGTCAGACTGTTTTTAATGCAGGCTAGCTGATACCATAGAAATGCGCTAGCCTTGCAGTAGCCTAGCGCCACAAAACTCTTCAAACATAAGAACTTCATGAATTACAAAAAAAATATCTCCAGGTACCAGCAACACTCTGCATAACTAGGAAATGAGGCCCTGTGTCAAATAATCCTGAAATATCCCTTTAACTGATAGGAGAAAAGGGGCGGGCACAATTCATGGCGGCGCCCACGCGAACTTCGAAGCGAGGGCGTTTTCAAGTCAAGGGTTCAAGCTTTCATCAGACACTTGCGGGACTTTATGTTGATGAGCAGCGAACTCTGGAAAAAAAACGTGTGACAAATAGCACCGGTCTCCCCTACTTTTTTTTCTTTGTTTACAGTCAAAACACTTGTAAACGATGACAGTCACTACATTCCGAGGTGATAGAATGTGTTCAGTGTGGTGTTCAGGCTCATACAGCAGAGCTACGCGCGTGAAAACCTGTACAGTTTGTTTGGAAAGGTCCGACCTGCAGTGACGAGCGTTGGTGGTGACATCCCTCCGGGCCAGACTCCCCCGCGGGCCTCTCAGCGCTCCTCTCTGCTCGCCTGTGTAATTGCATTATTGTTAACGAACCTGACGCAACCATTTGAAAGAGCCCACTGCTGATGAGAGTCACGTTTATGGGTCACGTCCCGCCGCCTTCATCAGACCGGCGCACGGGAAGGGGGCGCGGCGCTGAAGATCTCCGTATTTACCCACGCACGAGTCATTCGTTTGTTAATGACACGGGTTCGTCAAAGTATTTCACACCCACAACGCACATTGGGAAAGAAATTGGGAATCGGATTTTAGTCTTTCAGGGGAAGAAGGCCCAACAGAGGATGCCGTTGGGGCACAGGACGAGTGCAGGTGATCTCTAAATGAGCTCATAAAGACGGTAAAACGCGACAAAAACGTGATGAAAATTAGACCAAAAATAAATGGAAAGAAGCGACGAAAAAGCAAAAAAACAACAACAAAAACATGAGAAAAAAAGACACGGTGAAAACACTTAAATAATGTGATATAAACATGGCGACAAAAAGCGTCATGTTTAACTAGTTTGCTCCTTAACATCTTAGTTTTCATGTCAGAATATAAAGAATATAAAACTCACTGTTTACAATGCTTTCTTTATGATGTTTTAAAATTACATGTGGTGTGCCCCAGGGTTCAATTTTAGGCCCAGTGCTTTTTAGCCTGTATATGCTCCCTCTTGGTGATATCATCAGGAGACATGGAGTAAATTTTCACAGTTAAGCTGATGATACACAGTTATACATCTCCATGTCTCCTGATGACACCAGTAATTACAAAATTCAGCAGCTCGTGTCCTGAAGAAGACCAGGACCACATTACACCGGTTTTAGAATCGCTGCATTGGCTCCCCGTGTGTTTCAGGATCAACTTTAAAGTTCTTTTAATGGTTTTTAAATGTCTTAATGGTCTTGGTCCTTCTTATCTTTCAGAACTGCTTTTACCTTACGAACCTTCACGGCCCCTTCGCTCCTCCGGCAGGGGTCTCCTAGTTATTCCTAAAGTCAACAAAAAGACTCAATATTACAGCCCTCGCCTCTGGAACGACAACCTCATCAACAACATGAAATCATAAATGTAAACCTGGCTCTATCCATTATTTAGATTTTGTTGCCGAAAATAATTTTGGAAATTGTTTTTAAGCCTAAAATGAAATGACAGAAAACTTGGAAAACATTTCTTTCTCACATTTATGTCAGTGATGTTCAGCAATAGCATTAAATTGATATCTCCACTTTTCATTTTTTCCCCTATTCACCTGCAGCATCTGACCTTAAAGTGACTCACTGCAGGAGTCACTTTAATCTCAGAAATGCGTTTCATGTAAATAAAACTTTATGCGAAAAGGTTACACTGCAACCGTCAACATTAACAATAACACCAGTTGAACTCAGTCGTTCACAAATGTAATGAATTCAGTCAATAATATAATGCTAATACGTTCAGTCTGACAGTATTTTCAAAGACCAACACATTAAACACTGCTTTGTGCTGTTTTCTCTCAAGTGTTAGATGAACTGTTGTTTTGTGTGTTTTGTATTCATTGTTTGTTTGGGTTTATGTTTTTATATCTTTAATAGTATTCATTTCATTTGTTGCAGCTCATATGCATTTTCCCACAACGGCAGCTGAGAAGGTAAAGCGGGTTTACCGGTTAGAAACCCTGCTCCAACAGGTTGCCACATTCTATACCCTACTATAGCACCATGCACCACATTCATACACAGGCAAAGTGGGGGAAGTGCCTTGCCCAAGGACACAGTGTTGTCGTTTACCTGTGGGAGCAGGGATTCAAACCCTTAGGTCTTAAGAACTCACTTTACCATCCGAGCTGCCGTCGTTGGAACACACATGTGAGCTGCAACCAATGGGCGCTGGCTGCTCTGCTTTATGACCACGACCCTGGTGGCCGCCATTGCTCCGCCATTGCTGTAGTACCTCCATATCACCACTAGGCCCCCATTGAAAAGCATTGGAATTTAGACACGTTAAAAACAACTTTAACGCCTGGTTTCAATTTTTTCAACACTAGACTAGGCTAGATATTCCTCCTGAGATAACGCTGGGTTAGTCACAATTAAAGAAACCAGGCTGGTTTTCGTAATATGAATTTTAGAAATCTCGTACTTAATGAGGGTCGGACTGTTAGCATTGGAGCAGCGTGAGCTACACGTCACGCAAGGGCCGAGTCTACGGTGAAAATCCCGCCCTTATGTCCTTTTTAGGAACATGCTTCGTCAGAGCTGGGGAGGGGGAGTCTGTAAATCCGCCATGAATTCCCCCACGGCTGTGGTCATTATGGTAAACGGGGAGGAGTGAGCATAAGACGTCCATTATTTTTACAGTCTATGGCTGCAACGCATGGGCGGCAAGGTAAAGCAGCATTTAGCACCTCTGCTTCACATCTAGAAGGTCCCGGGTTCGATTCCCACCAGGACGGGGGCTTTCTGTGTGCAGTTTGCATCTGCGTAGGTACTCCGGTTTCCCCTACCACTAAAAACATGTACAATAGGTGAATCCTCCAGCCAGGTGATTCTGACAACCAGCCTGACTCCACATCCTGGAGATGGGTCCCCGGGCTGCCGTCGAACCGCTGCTCCTTACGGGTTGCCCCAGCGGCATCAAAGGATGTGTTAAATGCAGAGGACACATTTCCCTATGGAGACAATAAAGTAAACAAACAAACAAACAAACAAACCAGTACTTTAACAATGATGTTATTTTACTCCATAAAAGACTATTTCTTTCATCATGTATCATGTTTTTGAACTGAAACAACCAAGTCACTTCCTTTAATGCTGTTCCTGGACCAACTTGGATCTAAAGATATGTTTTTTCCGTACTCGGCACTTTTATTTTGTCAATACCTAAACTTTATTTGCCAATACCGTATTGTTTACCGGTATCCAGCCCTAGATACGTGAAACATGAATAATTATTAAAGAGAAAACTGCACAAAAACAATGTTTAATGTGTGACATTATCGGCTGAATGTATTACATTTGTGAACAATCATCATCTTGTCAGGTCAATAATGTAATAACTTTACATGATCCTTATTACATTATGGCTCTTTATTACGTTTTCTGTTCCTAGAGGGGCTCACACAGTAAAGTCCAGAGAATGGCCTCCCTCCTGTGGGCGCCTCCTCTCCGCGGCGGGAGGCCTGTGCATTCAGAGGTCAGCTGCCGTCCATTACGCGCTAACTGATCTGGATTCCTCATGTGACTGGATGCAGTTAGGATAATGAATTTGCTGCTGTAGACAAGGCAGTACACAGACGGCATCAGATGACTGCTCCGCTCTGCAGCTCACTGCCTCAACCAACAACAACAACAACCACTGTGCTCAGCCAGCGTGCAGGACTTTTTAATAGGTTACAACAACACTGACCTGCTTCAGAGAGGTTTGCTCAGGATTTAGGGGGAAACCACAAGGAGAACATACAAATGACGAGAAAGGACGGATGACAGAACGTTTGCATGAACGTTTTGAGGTGGAAGCAAATGTCCAAGGGAATTAGATAAACTGACGGCCAGAAAATCAGGCAGTCTCAAAGTCTTTGACCAAAACGTTTGATAAAGTGCCAATCGGTCCAGAGAGAGATAACTCGGACTGATAGCGCGCATACAAAGAGCCTGTCTCATTGGCCTGGGTGACTAGAACCTGTTTGTTTTCACCAAGACCACCTGGAGACTCGCCTTATTGCCAGGGGACTTCTCGGAGACATCTCAGTGACCAGTGGCGACTCTCCAACTGTCTTCATCTACTCTCCAGGCCAGTGAGATAGAGCTTTAAAGGAATAGTTCAGTTCATAGACGAGTTGATAAATACCTGTCTGGTCTTTGTGCGTGCTCTCAGTCACGCAAAAAGACCAAAGATGTTAGCATTTGGCCTCTCCCAATGTTTTCCAATGGCTCCAAACGGGGTGAAGTTGGAAGCTACCACGCTCTTCCACGGGCACACACAAAGACCAGACAGGTACTTATCAACTCGTCTAAGCTCAGCTAAGAACATATCTCAGTATGGAAAAACGGTGGCCTGTTCCTTTAACACACACTCTTTCTGCAGTGGGTTAAGAGAGAAAGAGAAGTTTATTAGAGGAGCCGTCTGTGTTGGACAAACATTTAAGGCACATGCTGGTATAATGTTCCAATTATTATGTGAGAGTCTGGTTTGGTTAAAGGCTGATCAATCATGTGATCAGTTGGAGGCACCGGAAGCGTGATTGGGGATGTTTTATATTGATCTAAATATCCTGGATTTGTTGTAAAAGTGTATGTACAATATGCTATGTAAGCCTTTGAGGGCTAAGGATGGGAAGTAAAGTCAATCTGACGCATTTACATGAAGTATCTGCTGAGGGTTCATCATTGTGCACTGTCCTCTCCAAATAAACAAAGAAAGTTGAGAAATGTAAACCCGCTGTTTGGCTTCCTTTTACTTCAATGGCAATGATAGTTTATTTGATCCAGATCCCTGCCCTTTTCGACGGCTCTTTGATTCCCACCTCCACTCAGATCAAAAGTCTTGGGGGTCATCTTGTACAGTATACTTTCCTTTTTTTCACCTACAAAAAACATCTAAAACACACAGTTGTACTCTATACTATTTACTTGGTGAAACCCCCCGCAGTGTGGCTTCAAAGTTACAGTTGTGGAAAATCATTTGGGGCTGAGCTCTGTGCATTCTGACTGTCTCTGTTGTCAGCAGGAGATTTGTATCTTTTCCCAGTTTACCAGCGACTGAAAGTGTTTGTTTGAGGCTAAACGCAGCAGCTGCTGGATCTAGAGTTACCCGATACTTGAGCAGTGAATTAGCAGGCGGAGCTATTAGCGAGAAAGATTGGACATGCAGCTTTACGCAAACATCAATCAAATTTGGAGCGTTTATGAAGCAACAAGGACACGATCGACCCCTTCACAAAATCTTCTGTAATTCGATGGGGGACAAAATTTACAACGTTATTTAATTTTGCTAATTGGTGCGGTTGGCGTTCACACCTCTTTTTTGTCGATTGAATCATCATTTCAGACGCAGAAAACCTCAAAACCTTCCACAGATGAAAAAATTTTATAGAAATGATGTAACGGAAGGCAGGGCCGGCTCTCTTTAGGAAATCACGATGCCCTCTTGTGAGTTTGGGAGAAGTATGCTGCACTTCAGAGAGAGAGAGAGAAAAGTACCAAGCCTCTACAGCAGCAGTTTCGGCTGGAGCCTCCACGCTAGAAGTCAAGCTAAAGTTAGCATCTTATCTGTGGTACAAAAACAAAAGGCCACAGAAAGGTTTTATACAGTCACTGACCAATGGGACACAACAGCAAAAGTGTTCATAAATACCACACACCTTTTTATCATCCCGGAGACTTCACCGAGGAGCACTTTGAGTGGGCAAGCGAGGTCCTGGCCTCTGTCGCTGCTTATATCAATGGTTTCTGCCTTATATTTATGAGTCATGGCTAAGTTGTGTAAATTTCATAAGAACTGTGTTAGTTTTAATCATTTTTCATCTTTCACTTGACCCACAACATTCCATAGTGACTGTCATGATACGTTTGTTAAGTGGTGACGTCACAGCTCTACTTCCGGGGTCGTAGATGTGTGAGAAACTACAAAAAAACTCTGCAATACCACAATCAATATTTCTGAAACTCAACGGGGAGTGACTTAACATACTTATTTCTCAGACTCATGATCCAAAAATGCCACACCTACTGCTAAAAAAGTATTATTTACTAAAATCAGTACTTCCGGTTTAGCGGAGATAAATGCTAACGGCTCAGCAGCTATGCTAATCCCGGAAGTACCGACTTTAGTAAATAATACTTTTTCAGCGGTAGGTGCGGCATTTTTGGCTAATGAGTCTGAGAAATAAGTATGTTCAGTCACTCCCCGTTGAGTTTCAGAAATATTGATTGTGGTATTAAAGGAACAGGCCACCGTTTTTACATACTGAGATATGTTCTTGCCTTAGCTTTGACGAGTTCTATAGCACCTGTCTGATCTTCACCCGTGCCTTCAGTCACGTAAACACAGCGCAGACGGCATTAGAATTTAGCCTCTCCCCCTCTCCTCCTCTTCACTATAGCTCCAAAAACAGGTCAAGATAGAAACTACCAAGCTCTTCCACGTTTTCCGTATTTAAATATGGTTACGTGAAGTGTTACACTACAAAGTATAATCACACAAAATTAAACAATGTGGATTTTCTAAGTGGATAAAAGGGGGAACTATATTGTAAGGCGTAATAATACCAGGAGTAGTTTGGCATCCGCGCAGTAAAGTGAAGATAATACTGCGCGGATTACGAACTACTCCTGGTATTATTACGCCTTACAATATAGAACACCAGACAGGTCCTAAAGAACTCGTCAAAGCTAAGGTAAGAACATATCTCAGTATGTAAAAACGACGGCCTATTCCTATAGAAAGTTTTGATGGGTTTTTTCTCGCATATTAGCCGGTATGCTAGGACCCGGAAGCGGAAGTCGTGACGTCACACTTTACAAACGTATTGTATCCGCCAGTGGCGGCTGGTGATGTGAAAACTAGGGGGGGCTGTTGCCTCTACCTACCTATTATTTATTTTTTAGAAGATACTTATAATAAACATTGATTTTAACTTAAAAAAGAAAGTTATCTTTGGGGCATTTAATATTATTATTTTATGTAGAATATATGCAAAACTTATATAAATAATTTATGACTAAAGTGTAATGATAGTCACTATACATATTTGTGTTGTGCACCACTGATTTGTGTTTTGCACCAACAGAACCAGATCAAAGGCAGGAGGTGTTTCCTCTTTGATTTCATGTACAGTTTTAGTCCCAGACCTGCTTTGGTTTCATTATGAGCCTCAGAGTCACAGGTTTAAACCCGTATAAACCAATAATGTGCAGCTCACGTATAGACGAGAGTCCTCCTCCTCCTCCTCCTCCTGTAGCACCTGGAGCTCCTCCTCTGTTTCCCTCAGTGAATGAATGACGTTCCCCTCTCCTGTCGTAGCTCCTCCTCAGGTCCTGAATCTTCTCTCCATCAAATGTCCACGTCCTGGGACATAACTGTCCAAGTCAGCGAGTGTTGTCCCAAAGTGTGAGATAAACAAGCACAGCTAAAGCAGACGAGCTAGTTAGCATCGTCATGCTACATCCAGGAAAGTCCGTTCAGACGTGACTTCTGAGTGAAGAAAGTTGTCCCAAGTCCATTAGTTTGACTAAATCCTTTCACCTCTCAGGAAACAACACGAAGCTTCTCCGGGTCTTTCAAATGAGAAGTTTTTCCTCCGATCGTTCGTGAGCTCAGAGCTGCTCCAACAACGAGCTACTCGCGTTTGTTTACAGTAGAGCTTCCTCGTCTTTCACCTGTTAAATCCCCGATGGGCGCTTGGCCTCAGCGCCCATCGGAGAATTATTATTGCGCGTCTCTGATTGGTTGAATTAATGACATACAGTGACGTTTTTATACCATAGTAGAGCGCCATTGGTTAGATGTTTGGGGCGCTGTTCCTGCCGCCCCGAGCACAAAACTACACATTTATGACGCTGTTACAGCGGTTACAGCACAAGATGAAGCTGGCAGACAAAATAACACCTCCTTCACCTCCGCTCCCACTCCCCCCAGTGTTAGAAACATCTATACATAAGAAAGTTATGATTTTGCTAAACTTAAAACTTTTAATTTTATTTGCAAAATTGATAGGAGGGGCGGCGCCCCACCGCCCATAATGGACCAGCCGCCACTGGTATCCGCTCTCTCCTGTCGCTGTGTCACTCGTTGTTTTTGGTTGTAGCAGACGCACAATGCCTTGCAAAACTTTCCCTCCTGTTTTAATTCCGCTCTGTGGCTCAGTTGCATTCACAAATCAAATCATCCGCTTCAGAGTTTGTCTTGACGGAGACCCACGTTTTCAGCCAGACCAGGGTTCGCTTCTTTGGCCCCTGGCAGAGTTCTTCTGCACATTCAAACCTCAAACGGACCGCGCTATCCGAGCAACAGGCCGCGGTTCGGGGGCTGTGAATGCACCCTGATTCATGCAGATATGCCTTGATTGCTGCCCAGCGTGCGCCTCGCAAACCCGTGTGCAGCTCTGCCTCTGGGCCTCTCAGCCCCGCGGCGGTGCAGATGAGTAACGACATCACGTCTCAGACTTTCTCTCAGACTGACACCAGGGAACGGGCATGGGCCTGAGCGCGTCTGCAGCGGTCAAATCATGTGTAAGACTCTTCATAAACACAGTGTACAGGTCAGTGCACAGGAGTGAGAGCCCAAGGGCCCGAGCGGAGCGATAAGATGTTCATGACCAGTGGCGGGTTATGAATGAACGCTGAAAGCTGGATTTTTGTGGGGAAAAAAAGGCTCAAATCCTCTGGTGACCCATCGTCGTGTAGTATTGCCATGAGTGGGCGAGTTTTACTTTCGACAAAACAAAGAGCATGAATTGTTACTCATTAAGACGGCAATCAAGGAAAAACACCATTTTGTTGCTACAGACATACAATGGGTAGCAAAGGTTTCGTCCCCTGGATGAAAATTCCAAATAATGTGAATAAGGAAGCGGGGGAAGATGAAATGATCTCCATTTCTATTTTCAAAGTAATATTAATGCTTAATGCTTAATAGCCCCCAAAAATGTAAGCAAGTGTCACAGATGTAAACACTTCTCTCGGTGCCAAGAGTCTTTCAGTTCGAGTTTGAGGGACTGTAGCCCTGTCTTCCTTTCCAAAACTAAGAGGTTTCTGGTCCTAGGTTTATCCACAGATAACTTCAATGATGTTTGAAGGGATATTTCTGGATTTTTGACATAGTATAATAGGGCCTCATTTCCTAGTTATCCAGATAACTGGGAAATGAGGCCTAATCATCCAGATGCTGATTTCTGGAGATATCTTTTTTTGTAATTCATGCAGTTCTTATATTCGAAGAGTTTCGTGGCACTAGGCTAGTGCAAAGCTAGCACATGTCTATGGTATCTAGCCTGCATAAAAAACAGTGTGACCCGCTCCACAGTGCACCTGAGGCAAATCACTTATAACACCAGACAAACCATATAAATGTCTGTGTTGATGTGTCCAGAAATCAGCAACACTCTGGATAACTAGGAAATGAGGCCCTATGTCAAAAATCCTGAAATACCCCTTTAATGTAAAAACAGAGAAGACTTACTGCCTCATAGAACCCAAAAACGTAAGCAAGTATCACAGATGTAAACACTTCTCTCGGTGCCAAGAGTCTTTCAGTTGGAGTTTGAGGGACTGTCTTCCTTTCCGAAACTAAGAGGTTTGGTCTGTTTGTCATGCACTGCTCTTTGGAGGTTTATCCACAGATAACTTCAATGCTTTTTAAGTTAGGAGATAGTGACGGCCAAGGCTAAACCCTCAGGCTGCGCCTCTCGATATCGTCCATCGTGGATTTTGAGATGTGGGTCATAACCCATTTGTTGAAGCCATTTGCTTTTTCACTGCAGCTTTTTCACAGATCGTGTTCCGTTTTCCTTAAGAGTTGGTTGGAAATGCTGTTAATCCATTCTTCAGTCTACACATGAAAAGTTCCCTGTGCCACCGGCTGCAGCACAACCCCAAAGGATAATGGACCCACCCCCAGGATTAACAGTTGGACTGATTTCTTTGCATGAAATGTTGTGGCCCTTTTTCTCCAAACAGATCTTTTCGGCCAAAAAGTTTTAACTTCTGTTTTTTTGCCTCTAAAATGCATCAGGCTTGTCTAAATGCTGTACCTAAACTTTTCAACCCACTGTAGAACATTTTGGTCTGAATAAGCAAAGGTCCGTTTTGAGAAGAAGGGGCATAGAATTTCAACTTCTGTCCAACTGTTCATCCCGGGGGTGGATCCATCATCTCTTTGGATTTGTGTTGCAGCCGGTGGCACAGGGAACAGTTTTAGGTAGAACAAAGAATGGATTAAATTAATTTCCTGCAAATCTTGAAGTAAGAGTGTGAAAAAGCTGAAGTTACAAAGCACTGTAATGGGTAATGATCGTAAACATCTCAAAATCCACGATGGATGATATCTAGAGCTGCAGTCTGAAGGTTTAGCCGTTTCCTTCAAAGTCTCTTGACCTGAAGATCTGTGAACCTCCATACAGCAGTGTGTGACAGATCAGGAATCTCTTCAGGTAGATTTTTGTTTGGAAGAAAGAACTCAAATCCCTTCTAGTAGAACTGAAAGGCTCTTGGCTCCTAGAAAACTGTTTCAATCATTATCATTATTAGAAATGTTTATCTGGGGTGCCAACACTTACTCACTGTAGCTGACCTGACCATGAGCTGCTATGAAGAGGAACGTTTTGAGCCTTGTCTTAAATCTAGAGTCTGCTTCTTTAACATGAGCTCGGAGTTGAAGCTAAAGGTTTTGCTTCCTACGGTGCTTTTAGAGAATGCGTCAACAGCAAACCTGCATTTTGAGGACAAAGTGCTCTGTTTGGCTGATATGGAAATATAGGGAGTCCAAAAGTCCATCCATTTACCGTTCAGTTGAAATCAGGTCAGTCCGACAGAAAACCCATGCGGACACGAGATTCTGGCAGAGAGATGACGAGGCAGTAACACAGGCTACACTTATCTAAGTCGAGCCCTCCATCTTGAGACCATGATCTTTATCTCAATGGACAAGACTTTGCTAGGACCAAATTCAGAAAGCACTGCGCCCTAGGGTCGATGGCACACTCTGTTGTAAACTTAGTTGTCCAAACCCACTCACACAGAGCAGGTAGAACACACAAAGCCCTGTTCAGTCATATGTTCACATGAAACTGCAGTGCTAAATAAGGAATGAGTAAATATTTTGCATCATGTGTTGGGAGCTGTGTGCAAACCATCTTCAGGTGTTGGGTTGGTGCAACTATAAAGAGATAAGGGAGAGTTCTATTTACAAAAACTTGGATTTAGATTGGTTTGTTTAAATATGTCAGATTTGTATTCTTTGTAAACGATGTATTGACTCAATAAAACAACATTTGTGAGCTGTCTACTTAGGATCTCTGAACCAAAAATGTACATAGTGAGGGCTCACTCATCAATCTCTGGTGCGGCTGCAGTTTGGTAACAACACGTAATCTCAGCAAATGTGGGTGGCTAAAGGGTAAACAAGTCTTTGCAGTCTTCATTGCCGTCTTGTGATCTCCCCTTGGTCTAAGCCAGTGGTTCTCAACCTGGGGGTCGAAACCCCCAAGAGGGTCGCGAGACAAATTTGGGGGGTCGCCAGATCATTTAGATGAAATATACATATTTTCATTAGTATATAATCTTATGTTTTATTGTAGCATGTGCTGCTATTTTACCAGTGTCATTATTTGTTCGTAGTTTGATGCATTTTATTTCAGCCATTTGTTTTTTATCTTTGTTTTATAAGAATTATAGAATAGAATAGAATAGAATAGAATAGAATAGAATAGAATAGAATAGAATAGAACTTTAATGTCTGTTCCAGAGAGCAGAAATGTGTCTTTCAGCACGGCTCACTGAAAATCCAATATGTCGGCTAATGTTCATATTTCTCACGGTGTGACCCAGGCGGGGGTCACGAACCCCTTTACCTGTTATAATGGGGGTCGCGGCTGGTCTAAACACTCAAGTTTCTTATGCAGTCCTGGTTTATAACCGGTTTAGTCTAACTCCTGGTTTAGTCCTGGCTCAGACCTTCCTCTGCCATCTCCAATAATTACAAAAGTTTGAGTTAGTTGTAGCTTCGTTTCGCTTTAAGTAAGAAAAGAGCCTCCATTTGTGCTGAAGTGCTACATATCAGCACACCAGTTTCTTTTTTTAGACTCACTGCAGGTCAAATATTGACGTCTGGAGCAAAAAGTAGCAAAACTTGTTTTTTGATACCGCCCCCTACCAAGCACTAAGTGTGTTGCCTCGTAGACCCCTTGAGTAATTTTTTCTTCGAGTTCCCCTTGCCTGGAGAATTCTGCTGATATTTTCACCACATGGTCAACTAAACTCAGATAATCCAGAATTTAGGGAGTGTTGTTTTTGAAATGAAGCAATAATACTCCCAAATTCAAAGATTTGACCGAAAAACATCATAAAAATGTATTTTGCCTTTAATCTGTTATCTGACAGCTTAGGGTTTAGGGTTAAGGCTCATTCACACTTCACAAGATGTAAGAACTTCTTGTTCTTGCACCCTGAATGAAATGAAGTCACATTAGCCTTGTAGCCATGGAAAGTGACTTCAATTTTGTTCTGTAGTTTTTTGTTCAAGACGTTCTTGCATCTTGTGAAGTATGAATGAGCCTTTAGGGTTAGTGTCAGGGTTAGCAATTTTCCATATTCAAATTTCAAAACGTGTTGACTGGACAGCTTACAGCCTATGTGCCCGTGTGATACTTCATTTGAAAGCCAAGACCTTCTAGTTCCTTAAAATATGTGTAATATCTGTTTGAGTGAAACAGAACTTACATCACATTTGCTGTTCCTAACCCTAAAGTGATTAGGGTTAGGAAAGTGCTCATGTACTCCCAGGGAAACAGTGGACAAAAGTCTGGGCCAGAACATAACATATTTTCTCGGAGTAATATTCATATTCTGCAAATAATGGGCAGTGATGTGGCTGTGGCAGTGACACATTAGTATCAGATGGCAGAAGTGTGATTTAAACCAGCAGCAGTCTTTCCTCTTTCCCCGGGTGGAAGCAGCGACAGGCCACAGATTGGATTGCTGGATGGCTAATAACCGCGGCGCACTGATTGGGATTTTTACATGGAGTTTTGCTGGAACAATCAGATTAGCGCCGCGCTCGTGTGTCTGTTGCTGCCGCCGCGGGCCTGTGTGAGGGATGTGTGAGGGATGTGTGTGAGATGTGTGAGGGATGTGTGAGGGATGTGCAGATGTTGGCAGAAAAGTGTGTCTCATCTGCCTTATCAGAGAGGAGCGCCGACGCAGCACAAACAATCAGAGATCATTCTGGTTCTGCCGTTTCCACAGCTTTATCTTCACGTGCGCGCGTACGAGAGCATGTGCACGTGTGTGTCTACATGTGCACATGTCAGAGTGGCGGTGTCGGAATTTTAGCTATCAATTCTGCCGCATGTAAAGCACAAAGACATAATCAAAACTCTGACCGTTGTTAAAGTGCATTACGACACATTCAACACAATTTTTGCAAAAACATAGAAAACACAATTATGTTTAAGACTTTGCTAAAAAAGTTTCCCGCTTTTCTTTAGTTTGGCCATTTTTGTCACGTTTATAATTTCACTTCCTCATTGGACACTCACAGGAAGTGACATAGATAGAGGCAAACATTTTTAAACTGTTGCCGTGCCAACCATGTCATGTCAATGGGACATGTGAGAGTCGAACGCGAAGGGTCTTTAACAAAACTGTAGATAGGACATGGTCATAGTAATATGTTGGAACGAGTGGCAGTCCTGGCGGCCATCTTGTGACTGGCTCTTTCAAAGAAATGACCTGATCCTGACTGAGATACGAGACTTAGAAGTAATAAACCAATCACAGGTTGTCTCACATTCTGCCCTCAATGAAAATGTTGCACCTGGTTTTGCATCGGTCGCTATAGGGGTTAGCGTCACTGGCCAGTCACAAGATGGCCGCCACGTTTGCCACGTCATGTCCAATCTACAGTTTTATTAAATAACTTTGTAACTTCACCTCTATCTCTGTCACTTCCTGTCAGTAGCTTTAAAATTCAAATAAAAATTACTCTTCTGCCCAACATTTCTTGATTAAAATCGCTGCTTCAATGAAATAAAATGATAATTTTAACTTACAACCGATGCTATCCATCTAATGAAGCAATATTTTCAAAAGTTTTCAAACCTGTCATGTGCACTATAAGCCTGTAAACAGAGCAATATAATACTAGAGCTGCACGATATGAGAAAAATATTGTGATATTCGATATATATATATATATATATTTTCATTTATCTCAGGCAATGGCATTTCAGAGTGAGCACAAGTGAGTTAAAGCAATTCTACATCGTGTCAACAACTAACTACTTCACATACAAGGGAAAAAAAAGTAATAAAATAATAATAATACTAGTATTGTTTAACAGGCATTTTAACAGGGACATTAACAATATTATTGCAATGTTAATAATTGAGCTCAACACAAACGAGAAGAGCCTAAAGTCCTGTTATTTTTCATCTTCTTCCATTTTTTTTTATTGTTTATTATGTTTATTCCTTGCCCTTATTGTATTATGTTCCATTATAGCCAGTTTATGTTTCATGTTGCACCATTGCACCAATAGAACAATTCTATTTGTGAAAGGCAATAAAACCTGAGCAGACTGGATTGGAGCAGAGTTTCCCTGCCCTTCATAAACAGTCCATTCCTCCAGACAGTGTTGGTAAATCTGATGCTCTTCAGCATATTGACTTACATAGACATACCCAGGATATTTACTCACTCACAGGACAACTGCCTCTTCACTTATCAGCAGAATAAATTACATATGTAGCAAGGTAAACATTTTAGACATTAACATTTACTTTCACGTAAGTCTGTGTTTTTTGGCATTTAGAACATAATACTTCCATTTAGACTTAAGTTTGCAGTGCATTTGTTTTATTACTGCAAACCTTGAATGTCTCGGTGCTCGGTATCCATAAGGAGGAAAATGATTTGACGGCTCCCTGTACATATGGAATTATTGAACAAACTGACATTTCATGAGGATTTCAGCTGCATCAGAGCAGGTCGCCCAGATGTTCATTTTCTAAACTTCTGTCTTAATGTTAAACTCTGACTGCGATAGCTGCTAATGCAAAACTCTGACTGCGATAGCTGCTAATGCTAAACTCTGACTGCGATAGCTGCTAATGCTAAACTCTGACTGCGATAGCTGCTAATGCTAAACTCTGACTGCGAAAGCTACTAATGCTAAACTCTGACTGCGATAGCTGCTAATGGTAAACTCTGACTGCGATAGCTGCTAATGCTAAACTCTGACTTTGCTAGCTGCTAATGCTAAACTCTGACTGCGATAGCCGCTAATGCTGAACTGTGACTGCATGAGCCGCTAATGCAAAACTCTGACTGCATGAGCCGCTAATGCTAAACTCTGACTGCGTGAGCCGCTAATGCTAAACTCTGACTGCATGAGCCACTAATGCTGAACTCTGACTGCGTGAGCCACTAATGCTAAACTCTGACTGCGTGAGCCGCTAATGCTAAACTCTGACTGCGTGAGCCACTAATGCTAAACTCTGACTGCGTGAGCCGCTAATGCTAAACTCTGACTGCGTGAGCCACTAATGCTAAACTCTGACTGCATGAGCCGCTAATGCTAAACTCTGACTGCATGAGCCACTAATGCTGAACTCTGACTGCATGAGCCACTAATGCTGAACTCTGACTGCATGAGCCGCTAATGCTAAACTCTGACTGCGTGAGCCGCTAATGCTAAACTCTGACTGCATGAGCCACTAATGCTGAACTCTGACTGCGTGAGCCACTAATGCTAAACTCTGACTGCGTGAGCCGCTAATGCTAAACTCTGACTGCGTGAGCCACTAATGCTAAACTCTGACTGCGTGAGCCGCTAATGCTAAACTCTGACTGCGTGAGCCACTAATGCTAAACTCTGACTGCATGAGCCGCTAATGCTAAACTCTGACTGCATGAGCCACTAATGCTGAACTCTGACTGCATGAGCCGCTAATGCTGCCTCCACACCAAGGCAGCATTAGCGATTGCGCGTTGTGATCGGCGCTCAAAGCGTGTCAGTTGTTCAGAACAGCCTTAAAGTGGCTCGAGGAAGACGTATAACATTCTGGAGTAAAAAAGGACACAGATCATCAAATTTGGAGCAACATAACTGCCTCTACTACATCATAAAGGCACAACTGAAACAATTACTACCCGGAAAGAGGAGGCAAAGCTTGATGACAACACAGCAGCTGTGGTTTGAAATGCCTTTCCTGAGGGCATTCCGATCAGAGGAATCATATGCTTCTATAAACTTATGAAAACACAAACGCAATGAAGAGCGCACTGGGTTACAAACATGTTTTAAAGGGGATTTTACCATGACTAAATCCGGTTCATTTTGGTGGTCAGATTAAAACAAGCAGTGCTGTGTTTTGGATCATTCCTCCGTTTTGGGACACACTCGCGCCTCTTCTGAGCCAGTGTCACCAGACGCTCACTGTATTATTATCCCAGCATGTTTTCAGGGACAATTTGGCTGCAAATAAAAATAACTCCTCCTCGCTCTGTACGCTTTAGGCGTGTCGTGTCTGAAAGCCCTTCGGTAGCCAATGTGTCGTCACCGGCAAAATGTCTCACCTTAAAAAAAATATGTCTTTGACCAACAGGGAGCCGTCTTGTCTTCCAGTGCCTGCCCACCTTCCCCTGCTCACCGGAGCTGAGACCTGGGCAGGATTTGGGGCGCATTAATCCCTTCCTTTGAGTCTGTCGGATTATGAGCAGAGGAGCTCGGTGACTGTCAGGTGGACCTGTGTGAGGGGGGGGGGGGAGAAAGAGGAGGAGAGAGACAGGAGAGACGGGGCAAGCTGCTTTTCAGGGACAGACTCTCACACACACTCGAGAAAATCTTTGTAATCTCCCACAAGTGCTGTAGACAAGCGTGTGTGTGTGTGAGTGTGTGTGTGTGCGTGTGTGTTTGTGTGTGTGTGGTGTGGGGTGGGGGGGGTGGGGGGAGGCTGTGGGGAGCTGTGTTGATTAGCCGCTGTGTTTGGGCCTTTGGAGATCAGCACAAATTGGAGCAGGGCTAAAAATAGTGTGTATTATTGAAGATGGTATCGTTTTACTCCCCCCTCTCTCTCTCTCTCTCTCCCCCTCTGTCTGTCTCTCCCTCCCTCTCTCTTTCTCTCTCTCACCCCCTCGCTCACTCCTCGCTCTCTGCTGTCTCTCTCTCTACCTCTCCCTCTCTTTCCCCTGTCTCACTCCTGTCTATGCCCCCCTTCTTCCTCTCTATCTCCCCCTCTCTCTTTCTCTGCAGTTTCTCTCACCCTCTCTCTCATCTCCTGTCCATGTCCTCTCCATTCTCTCTCTTCTGTTGCTCTCCCATCCTGTCTATGCTCTCTCCTCTCTCTCTCTCTGTCTCTCTCTCACCTACTGTCTATGCCCTCTCGCCTCCTCCCCCTCTCTCCTCTTTCTCACCACTCTCTCTCTCTCTGTCTCTTCCTTCCTGTCCATGTCCTCGCTCTCTCTCTCTTTCTCTCTCTCTCTCTCTCTCTTTCTCTCTTCCCCTCCTGTCCATGTCATCCCTCTCTCCCACCCTCTCTCTCTCTCTCTCTCTCTCTCTTCTTGTCCATGTCCTCTCTCTCTCTCTCTCTTTCTCTCTCTCTCCCTTCTTTTCCATGTCCTCTCTCTTTCTCTCTCTCTCTCTCTATCTCTCTCTCTTCTTGTCCATGTCCTCTCTCTCTCTCTCTCTCTCTCTCTCCCTTCTTGTCCATGTCCTCTCTCTCTCTCTCTCTCTCTCTCTCCCTTCTTGTCCATGTCCTCTCTCTCTCTCTCTCTCTCTCTCTCTCTCCCTTCTTGTCCATGTCCTCTCTCTCTCTCTCTCTCTCTCCCTTCTTGTCCATGTCCTCTCTCTCTCTCTCTCTCTCTCTCTCTCCCTTCTTGTCCATGTCCTCTCTCTCTCTCTCTCTCTCTCTCTCTCTCTCTCTCTCTCTCCCTTCTTGTCCATGTCCTCTCTCTTTCTCTCTCTCTCTCTCTCTCTCCCTTCTTGTCCATGTCCTCTCTCTCTCTCTTTCCCCTCCTGTCCATGTCATCCATCTCTCTCACCCTCTCTCTCTCTCTCTTCCCTTCTGTCCATGTCCTCTCTCTCTCTCTTTCCCCTCCTATCCATGTCATCCCTCTCTCCCACCCTCTCCCTCTCTCTCTCCCTTCTTGTCCATGTCCTCTCTCTCTCTCTCTCTCTCTCCCTCTCTCTCTCCCTTCTTGTCCATTCCTTCTCTCTCTCATAAACAGAAACAGTAGCCCATGTCCCTGCCTCTGCTCTCAGCTTTAAATTAAAAAAACGTCCCACCGCTGCAGACCAGCTGATGTCCTCCTCTGCAGAGCTGCTAAAGTCCATGGAGCCGGTGAGTGGCTCCAGCCCGAGGGCCCGCTGACCCCTGACCTCTCTCAGACTGTGGCAGCTCGGTGAGCATCTGTCACTGACCCCTCACTTGTGAACAGGAGGTTTACAGACTGTGGGACGTCTGTGATGTTCAGACCTGTCTGCTTCATCTGTACAGGCTTTGGACAGTGATCCAAAGCCGTGCTGTGAGAGCATTAAACCGGCAACAGTCACTGAACTGAGAGCAGCCACAGTGGAGGCGTCACAAGAGGAGCTACAGGAGAAAAAATTGACAACTGAGGGGGTATCCGGGCAAGACTCGCAGCCAAGCCACACAAATCTGCTGTCCCCACTGTTGTTCTGGCTAATGCTGGTTCACTGGAGAATAAGGCTTAATAACGATTATTCGTCTGCTGCGCTCTTCCCAGGAGATGGTGAAAGACTGTGGTGGAGCGGAGGGAGCTGCGCAGCTGTGCAGGAGGAAGAGGAAGGAGGAGGTGGAGGAGCTGGCCAGTGCAGGACACCACGCTCTGAAACAGGGAAACAGTTTCCCAACCTCCAAAAACACTCAGGACTAACCCACCACCTGAACGCAATGAGTTTAGTTTAGTTTATGAGCAAAAGCTTATCAGTGCGTTAAGAAGCCAGGGTGTAGAACGGGTCAGTTGAAGAGGGCAGAAACTCCCCATCAACTAATCCCCACCCATAGCTTCACGTTGTCAGCAGTGCTTAAACCAGAACGGACGACATTTTGGAAAAAGGCAGTTTCCAAAATGTTGGTATCGTGGCCTTTGCTCCGCCCAATCCCGTCAGACCTTGGAAGCTAAGCAGGGAAGGGCCTGGCAGGACTTGGATGGGAGACCGTTTGGGAACAGCAGGAAGCCTGACGAATGTAGTGAGTGAGTGGTTGGTGGTGGTCGGAGGGGCCGATGGCGCAGACTGGTTGCATCGCTTCCATCAGTCTAGCCCAGGGCAGCTGTGGCAACAATAGTAGCTTACCACCACCGAATATGGAGTGAACGAATAGTGCAATGTAAAGTGTCCTTGAGTGTCCAGAAAAGCACTATATAAAACCAATGCATTATTATTATTATTATAAAAATAACTTTCTTTGTTGAGATATTGATTTTGTCTGTTAATAATCAGACATAAAGAAAGTTGAACTATTGAACTGCTGAACGAACTAATGAAGGTGACGGTGCTTTTATTCTGCCGTGCTGGCAAAACCGGAAGTTGTTTCTTGGGCGGCGAGGTCACCGTTAGCTTAATGCTCAGATGTTCTAACTTATGTTGTTGTTTGGGGGGACAGAGACTCAGGGAGAACTGTAAGGGCCTGTGTCGAACTACATGTCTATTTTTCATATTTGAAAGTCTGGAAAAGTACTAAAACATCTGGGCCAAGGACAGTGTGTTGGGAAGTTCCCATCACGACAGAACGTCAGTCTGATCGGTTTTGTTCCGTCGGGAAGAACTTATGAAAGAAAGAACACGTCGAAAACTTTTCCTCTTCGCATTTACTGTACGTCTGATTTGTTCTGGCAGCCCCTGAAGGAACAGCCCGAAGCGGCGCAGATAAGACCTGCAGTCTTTCCCGGGCCTTTGGGGAGAGCATGCCTATTCCTAAAACCTCCCTCCCTCCCCGCCGCTGCAGCCCTCACAATCTCTCAGAACCAATATTTGTCCCCAAACGCCGAGGCGACCGCTGGAATCTGAGCGATGCGCTTTCATGTCTGCCGAGCGCGCCTCCCCTGGGCTTACAGAGCGGTTTGTGCTGAATACGGCATTAAAGACACCGAGACTTCCATAAGCCTCCTCCTCCTCCTCGCCCGGGCTATGTTTCAGACCCTAATCCGAGGGGGGGGGGACTGCACGTTAAACAGGCGTCAATCATAACACTCTTCAGCGCTTTTCACCGTTTTTGAATGGGCCGGCCCCTCACTACATCTTGGACCTCATCCAAAGCCATTAACATCTGCAGGAGCTGAGGTGTGGGGCCCAGACCTGCTCGTGGTGCCTAAGACGAGCCTTCAAAACCCTGAGGGGAAAAGGGCCTTCTCTGTGGTGGGGCTTAACACAGTGAGTGCCGCACTGTTTTGGGATTTGGCTGTAGAGTGCCAACAATCCAGACCATTTTTCATGATATTTGTAGCACCACAGCGTATTCTGTGTTATGGCTATGGACACATGCTGTGGCTCGTTTGAAAGCTGAGACTCTAAGCTCTCCGTAGGGGAAAACAGTTTAATTCTTCGTGCCCCGGTTTCTGAGAAATCCAAAGCTAAACAGAGGCTAGTTTTGATCAGTTTCTTTCTAGATTCTGAGCTGACGGGGGTTTTATCAACACTCTTCTTTCTGATTGACTCCTCTCTGGACGGACACTAACGTTATGGGAAGATACAGTATATCTCCATTTCAAGGCAATTTTCAACGACAGCATTGTTGACACGTTTTGAAACACCGCGTGTTATCGGTCGCGTGTGCATTTAAACAGCCTGGTTCTCGGATTAAAGACTTTATCAGGATGTGTCTCAGTCGTCCTTGGACCAATTTTGACCATTTAAAAACTCAGAGAAACGTTAACATCTCAACTGTTTCAATCTGTCCATGTGAAGCCGCTCTGCTTTGTCAAACGCGCTCCAGAGAGTGAGAGACAAGTGTCGGGTTTACAGCTGTTCGCTACACAACACCGCGCCCCCTCAGACTAAAAAGAAAAGAAAAGGAACACAATAATATATGAAATGTCCAGATCGTGACTTTTGTCGTGAAGTTTTTGATCGTCATTTATTTCCCTTCTGTTCATCACAGAGCTACCAAAATCACACATAAGTTGCATTAGAGTGCTTCGTAATTAGAAAAACAACAAGAAAAACAACAACAAACGCACTCAACGTTTTTGGCACTCAACACATGGGAGCGAAAAACAAGTTGTTCCGTTTTTTGCAGTCAATGTGTTAAGATGACCCACTTGGATTCACTTCCATTTCATTGATTTATTGAATTTTAGTTTTAATGTCAGAGTATAACAAAGATCACCCTTTACGATGCTTATTTTATAGTTTTGTCTCCAGAAATGTCCAGGAAGTAACTCCAACATCGCGGCACATCGGCAGTTTTCCCCACGCCATTCATTCACAAACACTGACATGTTTGGTATCCACGTGTAGCATGCAAGGCTGTGTCCGAGATGACGCTGTAGTCCCAATATGGTCATTTGCTTTATGGGAGACAGCGGCGGCTA